>NC_033800.1:65221011-65262426 GCF_001876935.1 Asparagus officinalis | reverse complement strand
CCTCCTCCACGTACTGCCCCTCTTCCACGACCAGCACCACCACCGCCTCGCTCACCCTCCAACACCTGACCAGCCACCTCTCCTCATCTCGCTGTCGCTTCTCCCACCCCGCTCAACCCCTCCGATCAGAAGCTGTGAACGTGGGCCACACACGTTCATTTTTTGAACGCGTAACGAGATAAACACCCACGTTCTGTTGATGATAGGTGGGCCACACAAACGAGCGCATGAGCGGTGATAGCAGGCCCACATGCGTTCGTGCTCTCCTATAAAAACCGAAGCAACCCTATTTGTTTTTTTTTGGAGTAGCAAGGAGGCTTTTTGTGCGGCTACTGTGCAAAGGTAATTGGTCTTTTGCGGCTGCAGCAGAGAAGCTGTGCGGAGGCAGAGGGGTACGAAAATTTGTGATGGGTTTGCAGTTTGTTCTCCAAGGGTTTTGTGCAGCCGTCTTTTAGGGTTTTTTTCGTATCCTTTTGTAGAGAGATTTTATGAGAGATTAGAGAGTTAGTTTGAGAGTTTATTTTGTGAGATTGTAAACCTATTGTATTTTCTCTCTAATAGTAGATCTCCCCCTCCTTGCCCCGTGGACGTAGGCAGTTTGCCGAACCACGTAAAAATTGATTGTTTGAGTTTGTGGCCATTGTAATAGTTTTTTAGGATCCCTCGACAGGTCAGTCCTAGAACTGATGAGAGGAAGAGCCGATATCTCACTCTTATATCGATCTTTCTCTCTTATTGTGCACCAGAAACTCTGCCGAAATTTCCGCTGCGCACAACAAGTGGTATCAGAGCACGGGCTACGCTTGGGCTATTTGGAGGAGTAGATCGCTTTGGAAGCTCGTTTAGGGCTTTGTTTGGTGATAAAGGTGGGATCTTTTTGGTAAAGACTCTATCTTTTCAGTTTTGGATCTATTCCGTTGGTGATAAAGGTGGGATCTTTTGGTAAAGACTCTATCTTTCAGTTTTGGATCTATTCTTTGTTCGTTGGTGCGTAAGATGTCGGGGAAAGAAGGTGCTTCGGGTGTCGAGGGTGGTGCTTCTGGCGTGAAGACCATTCAGAGTTTGAATATCCACTCTATGAAGATAGATGTGTAGAAGTTTAATGGCACAAACAATTTTGGATTATGGAGATGCGAGGTTTTGGATGCGCTGAACGCGCAGAATTTGGAGGATACTTTGGAGTTAGATGGCAAGCCAGATGAGATTGAAGAGAAGGTTTAGAAGAAGATGAATCGAACGGCGTGTGGTGTGATTAGGTCTTGTTTGACTCAAGATCTAAAATATGATGTGATGAATGAGACTTCTGCGAAGAAGATTTGGGAGATTCTCGAAAGCAAGTATTTGACCAAGAGTGTGGAAAATCGTTTGCATTTGAAGAGGAGACTTTATCGTTTCCAGTTGAAGAAGGGAACCTCCATTAGAGATCACATGAACCACTACACAAAGCTTCTTGCGGATTTGGCGAATGTGGATGTTAAGATTGAAGATGAGGACAAGGCGTTGTTGCTATTGAGTTCCTTGCCTGACGAGGAATATGAGACCTTCGTCCTTACTCTTATTAATGGGAAGGCAACCCTTTCGTATAGTGAGGTCACCGCTGCACTTGTGAATTATCAGCTTCGAAAGAAGGATAAGGAGGCTTCGGTTGAGCCGGTAGCGGAGGCGTTGGTCGCAAGAGGGAAGGGTCCAAACCGAAAGAATTGGAAGTCACAGTCTAGAGTAGGAAAAGATCAGTGTGCTTGGTGCAAGGAGACTGGTCATTGGAAGAAAGACTGCCCAAAGCTCGACGAATGGATGAAGAATAAGCAGAAGGGAAAAGGGAAGCAGCCATCATCAGAAGCAAATATCGTATCGGATGGTAATAATTCTGACTCTTCTATTTATTCGCTTTCTATCAGTCCTACAGATAGCTATTCGAAGGAATCTGAATGGATGTTTGGATAGTGGTGCGACCTATCATGTGTGCCCTAGAAGGGAATGGTTCTCCAGTTTTGAGAAGCTGGTGGATAGTGGTGTGGTGTACATGACTGATAACCGTACATGCTATATCCTTGGGATAGGAAGAATTCGCATAAAAATGTTTGACGGAACTGTTAGAGAGTTAAACGGTGTGAGATATGTTCCTTCTTTGAGGAAGAACTTGATCTCGATTGGAGCTTTGGTTGGAGAGGGTCTGAAGGTTCTTGTTGAGGACATGGTTCTCGAGATCGTGGAAGACTCTCGGATTGTGATGAAGGGCGTCAAGAGGAATAACCTATATTACTTGACTGGAGGTATAGTGGCAGGTGAAGAGCTGACGACTTCTGTTGATTCGACTAGACTGCGGCATTTGGGGCTTGGCCATTCCAGTATTGATTCCTCGCATAGATTGAAAGAGGGTGTAAAGACCTGCAGTTTGAAGTCCAGTGAACATGTTGATGTGAGCAAGAAGACCGAGGTGAAGTTTGACACCTCTATTCACCGAGTTAAGGGTCGTTCTGGAGGAGTTCACGTGGATGTTTGGGGGCCTTCCAAGGGGGCATCATTGGGAGGTAATAGGCGTTTGGTTTCCTTTGTTGGTGGCTGTTCTAGGCGTGTTTGGGTTGCAACCAAATCCCCTTTGGAGAAAGTCCTAGTAGTCTCTAACAGTTTGAAGAAGTGTAAGATGGACAGAAAGATGAAGGTACTTCATTCTAATTTTGATGGGAGGTACAAGATGGACCTGTTTCTGTATTGGAGCCGAGCTCACGGCATTGCGAGACACTTCGTTGGAAAGGAAATCTTGGGGCAACTAGATAAGATGACAAATTTGGAGAACCGTGCATTGCTTGAAGAGGATCAGTGTTTGCGGTCGAGCAATGGTTTGCAGAAGAGTTTCTGGACAGAGGCTTCGACATATTTGGGTCATCCTATTAAAGAGTTTTCAACTGCTGTAATTGGAGGTAAAACTCCATTGGAAGATAGGTCTGGTAGTGTCACTTTGTATGAGGCTTCGACGAGGGAGCCGATTGACTCTCAGCAGGTGGAGAGTTTTAGACAGACCTTAGAGGTATCGCAGCGGGTGGAGACTGATGCTACTCCATATTGGGTGGGGATTTTCCCACATACTCCAGGTCATTCTGCATTGGTTGGGATTCCAGCTGAGGTGACACAGCATGGAAGTCATTTGGATTCGAATGCAGATGATGAGTTGGGTTTTGATTCGAGTGCAGCTGATAGATGTAGTTTGGATATGACCATTGGTTCACCTCAGGTGGAGGTGTTTGAGGCCATTGGAGGTGCTATCAGCCGCAGAGTTAATGATGTTGGAGAAGGGTTGCGAACTCTTCTATTGGATTGAGGTCGTTCGCGGCCATTTGGGTGAACTACGTTCGGCTTGATTCCTTGGGCAAGAGGATACGTAGGCAGTCTTTAAGATGCAGCCGGGTTGGAATTTGATGGGGGTGAGATCGATTTGGTGAGCGACATCGACATTTGGGGTTAGTGTTCGCACTCCCATTTGGGTCTCGACTTGTTGTGGATGGAGTCCGTTGTCATGAGTCCGTTGCCGTGGCGTACTGGATGCAACAAGTGAGGCATTTGTTTTGGTTGGTGTCGGCTCAGTTTTGGGAAACACGTTCTGTTGATGATAGGTGGGCCACACAAACGAGCGCGTGAGCGGTGATAGCAGGCCCACATGCGTTCGTGCTCTCCTATAAAAACCGAAGCAACCCTATTTGTTTTTTTTGGAGTAGCAAGGAGGCTTTTTGTGCGGCTACTGTGCAAAGGTAATTGGTCTTTTGCGGCTGCAGCAGAGAAGCTGTGCGGAGGCAGAGGGGTACGAAAATTTGTGACGGGTTTGCAGTTTGTTCTCCAAGGGTTTTGTGCAGCCGTCTTTTAGGGTTTTTTTCGTATCCTTTTGTAGAGAGATTTTGTGAGAGATTAGAGAGTTAGTTTGATGGTTTATTTTGTGAGATTGTAAACCTATTGTATTTTCTCTCTAATAGTAGATCTCCCCCTCCTTGCCCCGTGGACGTAGGCAGTTTGCCGAACCACGTAAAAATTGATTGTTTGAGTTTGTGGCCATTGTAATAGTTTTTTAGGATCCCTCGACAAGACAGTCCTAGAACTGATGAGAGGAAGAGCCGATATCTCACTTGGTTGAGATATCCGCTTCAGATTCTTGTTTCCTTGGTGAGACGGGAATTCTTATATCGATCTTTCTCTCTTATTGTGCACCAGAAACTCTGCCGAAATTTCCGTTGCGCACAACAGAAGCAACGCCGGCTCCGGGTTGGACTTGGGAGCTTGTTCGAAGGATTCGCTGAAGAATTCCTATTTGAAGAATTAGATCGATAACATGGGAGAAACAAGCACATCGGGATCGTCTCTTTCGAAGGCGAGCGTCGCCGATGCTGCCCCTTCCCCAGCTTCAGCCACCGCCGCTTTCCTATCATCCTTCAGCTGCTCCACTTGCCCCTTTCATCAGCGCAACCACCATCCGCCTCCCTTACAACCCTCCGCTGCCCAATCAGCCCTCTAACGACCCCCTACAGCCCTCCACCGCTGATTTATTTATTTTCCTGCTCACGAAATTTTATGTTTCTTCATGGTGGATCTTTGTTTGCTTTTGTTAATCTCCCTTAACTTAGTCTGTTTGTTGAAAATATTGCAGCTTGTAGATCTGGTGCTCGACTTAGCTCTTAAAGTGATCTATTTAATGCTTGTTTCTCAAAAAAATCAAGTAATAATTTGTTAATTAGAACCATGGGCGGGCTATTAATGCCTATGTTCTTTCATATATGGATGTAAATGCACGAGGTGGTTGGGTCCTAACAACTGTGGGTTAAATGAGTAACATTTTTTTTTTAAAGAGGAATAACAAAACTAAGTTTTTCTTAATTCCGTAATCATACAATATGGAGCTGAAAGTTGATAAGTTTCTCATGGATTTTTCATATCAACTCCTTTTCTACAGAATAACGATTCACTAGACAAAATTTGAATCTACACGGATGAAGAAAGTAAGTTAAATAATGCTAAATTTCAAATACTGAAACTTTTACCAAACTTTCTTTCATCACAATTCATGATAGATGGTTTCACAGTAAGTTGTTCGCAATTTATTTTGAATGTATCTCATCGGTCCCATACTTTTTTCCCCCAAAAAATCATTGGTGTACTTGCAATTAGTAAATCAATTTTGTAGTATTCCAGTCAATGACACATCGAGTAAATGTTTTAGATGATTTGATGTCTGCTGACAAGATTTTCAAGGATAACATGAGAAGTAAATTCATGATGAACTTTTTATTATTGTTGTGACGCCCCTAGTTTCAATAAGGCTGCAGTCCAAGGTGAAACTAAGAATATCAAACCTATCAAGAACCAAACACCATGCTACAACATGCTTCACCATCACAGTCATTACCTATCTAGTAGAATCAACAATAGGTGTATGTACAAAATAGGCAAAAGAGAGTATACAGAAAGGAAACTAAACAACAGATACTCAGAAGAACAATCACTACCACTGATATAAATGGATAAGTCTCTAAAAAGGTATTATCTGAACTGAATACAAATGTCTCGACATAAGAATCAAATGAAATGATATTAAGGCACATTGCCTATACAAAACTAGAATAAAAACTCAAATGTTTCATAAATACATCTATTGTGGAGTTCTAACATAAACTACTAGCAAAAATTAAAAATGATAACTATAATAACTCCATCAAGCTACGGCTCTCCGTGCACCTGGCTCGTTACCTGAAAGTGGGAAACAATGAGCGTCAAAGCACTATAGCGAGTAACATCTCAACCAACCCCAGGGGAAAGGGCTAGAAGGATAAGAAAATATCTGATAATACATATAGATAACCAAACATCGACTGTAATAATAAAATAGACGTTTGATGTTTAGAAATTTACAACACAAGCATAGGTACGCCTCCCTTAGCTCAAATTGTAAATAGCTAAATACCAAATTCAAAAGCTACAACATGAAGTAATAACTCTATCTCTAACCGAAATATCAATGACCTGTCATATGTCAATTACATACCTAACTCGTGGTCTGCAATAAGTAAATGTCCAAAGTATGATCTGCAATAGCTTAAAGTCCAACACGAGGACTATAGTGGATTATAGTCCAACACGAGGACTTTGATGATTATAGTCCAACACGAGGACTTTGATAGCTTATAGTCCAACACGAGGACTTTAATAGTTTATAGTCCAACACGAGGACTTGATAGCTTATAGTTCAAAACAAGAACTATAATATGCAAATAGTGTTAGAAATCACATATATACCATTCACCCTCATACTCTGGTGAATAAATCTAAGACTCATGTCTGAAGTCAACTTATGTATACTAATCTCAATATATTACAAACCCATATAACCTAGATATTTTGCCTGCCACACAAACCTAAGCACAACAAGACAAAAGCAGAAAAAAAATCCCCCAGCGGTCGACCGCCCGTGGTCGACCGCGACTGGAGCAGAAGCTTACTGCTTCTGTGCATGACACGTGGTCGACCGCCAGTCGACCGCGACTGGAGCAGAAGCTTACTGCTTCTGTGCATGACACGTGGTCGACCGCCACGGTCGACCGCGTAAAAGCAGAAACCCTAATTCAGGTTTCTGTTCTATATGGTTTGATCCAAAAACTTTCGTGCGATGTTTATATACATTATCAACCCTTCATAAGTGATTTAGCATAACCAGAACATGTGAATTTTAGTCTAATCACTATAGATAAAAACGAATCAAATATTAAACATGTAAATTTCGTGTCGAAATCTTCAAAAACAAAAAATATTTCTTATAAAACTCTTGTTAGGAATAAACTCAGATCTAGATCTATATTAAGAATTTCGTGGGTGAGCTTTATTAACTGAAAACACGTTCTCTTTGTAAAAATACAACATATAGATCTATTTTTATACATAATCTAGTATGTTAGGCTCACAAATCACATGAAAAACATATTATTAAAACATTTAAAAACATGGGTATAGGGTTGGGCGAGATGAAACTCGCCTGAGGGATGATGAACAACTCCAAAAAAACACTAGAAAAATATCCTCCTACGTCGAAAATCGCTGGATCCCGCTCAAACTCTTCGAAATCCGCCGAAATCACCAAGGAGAAAGGGTTAGGATTTGCAAGAGGGAAGGAGGAGGCTACTAGGGTTTTCTGTGGTGAAGAAGAAGCTCTCACGAATATAATATTATATATATGAGCCCACAAACCCGACCTAAAACTCAAAAAGACTCGAACTGGGAAAAACTGGCAAAACTACGTACGGTCGACCGTCACGGTCGACCACACAGGAGATAGAAGCTTTCTGCTTCTGTTGCATGCCCGGCGGTCGACCATCATGGTCGACCGCCCAGGAAATTTCCTATTGGTGCAAGTTGTTTGTGTGCTGGTCTTATCACTCGATCTTTCTCATATAAATACACTCGTTTGATCCCAAAACACTTGTTATCACATTCATTTATGATATAAACATATATTTCAAAAAAAAAAAATTCATTCACTGTATTTTACGGGGTTTTACAATTGCAACAGCTTGGATCTCTTTTGAAGAAAAAGTTGAAGGATGAAAGTGGAAATATGTCAAAGGTGGAGTTTATGGAAGCTATTCTTAGACATCTAAAATTGCGGAGTTGTGGCTCAGATTCCTATTTAAAATTCTGCAAGTGTAGTTTGAGTTCGAACATAAACAATGAGGAAAGGCTTGACCTTCAACAAAACAACTAGAGGTGAATATTTCATTTAAATTTTATGAATCCATGAACTCTATAAAAACATAGCACTCACACGTTCCTTGAGTTAAGATTTTTTAGTAAATTGCAAGGTCTTTTCAGTTATCTCCACCATGATCACAAGTTTGCCATTTTTTTTATGGAATATTCAAATTTTGGTAGCTGTAAAGATCCTGCTGAGAACTGTTAGCATGGTGAAGACGTCGAAACTGCATGAATTTAGTGATCTTTATGTTTGTGTACTTGTGTAGATTTGGTTAATGTTACTTACTTGTTGAATTGATTTACTTATTTGTTGAATTAATCTAACTTAAACCAGTATTTTGAGGTGGTAGAGTATTTTTCTATTAAGTTGCATAAATATAACAATTGTTTTTAATTCTAACAAAAAACTACTTGTTTTTTGAATACTTAACAGTTGTATGCTTATTTGGTTGAGATATGCAATACACATGTTAAGTATATCTTAGGATTATTTCATACCATCATGAGCGCATGTGATGTATATAGATGCCCTTTGTGATGAATGGACAAAGAAAGGAAGCAATATGTAGTTATAGTCAAAAATTTCTTCTTGGTTTTCAAAAGAATCAATGGGCATGTAGTGTTTCCTTTTCCACTTGCCATTATCTTCTGTATGTTCAATTTTATCATGTTATGATTGAAATTTTATGAAAAATGATACAATTCTTGTAGTAATTTATGGTAAAATTGTTTTCATACATTTGCGGTGGTCTAAGTGTTCTATATAAAAAAAGACGTGCTTGATTAGACCATTTACCTTGAAAGCTAGAAGTCTTCTATTGTTTTTGTGGGTGTGTTTTTTTTTTGGGGTTGTTGGGGTGTTCTAAACAATAAGAAAAACTGAAGTTAATGATACGGGCTCATGCTTATTTGAACTTCTAACTCTTATGGAACTTCTAACTCTTTTGCAGATGGCGGTGATGGGGGTGGGGGTTTATTGTATATGTTCCTTAAAATGGATGAAGGATGAGCCCGGCAGCTGTTCGATTCGTGTAGATCGTGGAGTTATAATAGCTATTGCAAGTTGGAGTCTTTGTAATTTTATTTATTTATTTATTGTCAACAGAAAGGTTTAATAGTTCATGTTAGGGTGTAATTGTTTAAGGTAGTTGGAGTCTTTGTAATGCTTAATTAATGTAGTTCATGTTGGTATAACATTCCTTTTGTTAATAGAGATTATTAGGTTAGTTTATCTTGGTATAATCTTACTTGCAGAATCGATTTTTTTTGCTTAATTCTTCAAAACACAAAAGTAGATTAAAAAAAACTATAACATTAGTATCCTAGACGGAATTCATTTCCGTCTAGGATAGTAGGTATCCTAGACGGAATTTCCATCTAGAATGCAAACTAAACAGAATTCATTTTCGTCTAGGATATTCCGTCTAGGATGCTTTCTAGACGAAAATTCCGTCTAGGATATTGCATCCTAAATAGAATCTTATTGGACCAACATCTTAGACGGAATTTCATCTGGAATAGCCGTTTTAGATGGAAATTTGACTTTCCTAAACGGAATTTTTTGCCTAGGATATATGCTCCATTTTTTACTATTCATAACATTATAAATAAGAAAGACATAGATTTAACAAAGCTAGTATCCTTCCATAATATAAACTAACGACAATACATTAATTGAAAAACAAAAGAAATAGCTCAGCCCTTAACCATCATTCAGTTCAAAGACATTAAACAAAAGACAAAACAAATATGTTACTTATCATAAACTGACCTATTAATATGCCTTTCCATCCTCTACAGTAATCACATCCTTGAACGCTAAACTTTTTTTTTGGTCAATGAAGAATTATATTCATTTACCAAATGGAAAGTATTTGTACATCAGATATTCAGTATATGAACTGAAAAATCAATTAAGAAAACAACTAAAAGAAGAAAAACTAAGATCAGCTAAGAATTTACAGTTGATTATAGTGATATAAGCCATTCTTTTTTCCCCGCTGGATATGAACCATTAAGTATGATGGTCATGATATCAATCTTGATCTCCTTGATGACCTGTTCTATACTCCTGGATTTCGTTTCAAATAGTCTGCTGTTGCGTTCCCCCCATATCCTGTAGATAGTAGAAGATAATGACATTCTTTTCACCTTTTGCTTAAAGCCCCTTCCTCTCAGCCTGCAATTAAACCAATTCAGCAAGCGATTCCATTCACAAGTCTTCCAATTGAATTGAAGCCAATTCATAATCTCATTCCAGACTGCACTCGTGAAGCTGCATTCAAAAAAGAGGTGGTTTCGGGATTCAACAACATTATCATTGCATAAGCAACAGAGGCCAGTGGTGATGATTCCTCTTTTGAGCAATCGATCTCTTGTAAGTAGCCTGTTCTGCACTGCAAGCCACAGAATGAAACAGTGCTTTGGGTAGCTCATATTATCCCACACTGTTATGAACCATGGGACCTTAGTAGCTGCTGGGGAAATTTTTGAATAAAGCTCAGATAGACACACTTTTGAATTTCTATGATAGGAACTGATAATTTGCTTCAAAGCATCTACACTTCCGCAATTTGCAATGGCTTTATCCCTGACTTTGAGCAGCTGTTTCCATAGCCATGAATCCCCTTTTCTCACTACAACTTACCAAATTGATGTATCCTTTAAGTAGTTTCCGTGGATCCATTTTATCCACAATAACTCTTTGTGTATATGTATATACCAAATGGTCCTTAAGGCAGAGGCTATGCTCCATATGTTTGCAGAAAAAATCCCCAGACCTCCATGTTTCCTCTCTTTACAAACTTTATCCCAAGCAACCAGTGGTGATTTAAACACTTGATTTGTTTTACCCCAAAGGAAATCTCTACACAAATCATCAATCTTTTGCAGGACCCTTGCTGGCAGAATATAATTTGAAGTCCAAAAAATTTGAACACCCAGAATAACAGTTTTTATGACATGAAGTCTACCAGCATATGACAAATGTTTCTGTTTCATCCAGATTTGAAATTGATTGGATATTTTCTGGAAAAGAGGAGTGCAGTCCATGTATGATAATCTCTTGCAAATTAGAGGAACACCAAGATATCTTATAGGGAAGATACCTTCAGGAAAACCCAGACTTTCATGTATTAAGGCTTTAACAGAATCCTTAACTCCTCCATAGAAAATAGAACATTTTGAGAGATTTGCTTCAAGGCCAGAAGTGACTCCAAAATCTTTGACACACTGATATAATTTTTGGATTGAGTAAAAATCCCCTTTAAAGAACAAGAGGAGATCATCAGCAAAGGTGAGATGTGTAATCTTGAGCTTACCATACTTAGGATGAAACTTGAACTTCTTATCATGTTTCAGCATATTCAAGTTTCTTGAGAGGTAGTCCATGCCTATAATAAATAGATAAGGTGACAGGGGGTCTCCCTGCCTCAACCCTCTTTCCCCTTTGAAGTATCCATGCATAGAGCCATTAAGAGAGATAGAATATTTAGGAAAAGAGATACATGTCATAATCTAGTTGGTAAAATCATTAGGGAAACCCAATCCTTTCAGCAAGCTCTCCAGGAAATCCCAACTGATTGTATCAAATGCTTTCCTTATATCAATGTTAAGCATAGATCTTAGGGATATCTGTTTTCTTCCATAATTCTTCACAAGCTCATGTGCTAACAGGATATTATTTGAAATTTGCCTACCCTTAACAAAAGCACTCTGAGCTTCACTGATGATAGAGCCAACAACAGCTTGTAGTCTATTTGTAGGGATTTTTGAAATAAATTTGTATAGACAGTTGCAACATGAAATTGGTCGAAAATCTGCAGGAGTTTGAGGACAATGTACCTTAGGAATGAGGGTAATAGAGGTAGAGTTTACAGCTCCCAGAAGTTTTCCAGTTTTGAAGAACTCTTCAATTGCTGAAGTAATATCCTCCCCCACAATAGGCCAAGTAGATTTGTAAAAAGAGGAGCTGTAGCCATCAGGTCCTGGAGCCTTATTCTCTGGAATAGAGAACACAGCCAGCTTGATTTCCTCTTTTGTAACAGGACTAGATAGATTTCTAGCTTGAATATCAGTAAGGCATGGTCCACTCTGGATTATGTTAATGTTAGGCTTGGTGGTTGAAATAGCAGTCCCCATTAGATTCTTGAAATAAGAGATGAGTTCATCAGCAATATCATCACCATCAGTGATTTTTTCCCCCAAGCTGTTATAAAGGACCATAACTCTATTATGGTGTCTGTTTGTCTTTATAACAGAATGAAAAAACTTTGTGCTTCTATCCCCCTGAATACACCATGCAACTCTTGCTTTTTGTTGATAGAAGGATAATTCACATTCCAAGAGCTTGTTATAAGAGTTAATGCACTCTTTTTCCTGATTAATAAGAGTGGAATTAAGAGGCTCAAGTTGAAGCATATTTTGGACATTCTCAAGCTCAGATTTGGCTCTGAGGACTTTCTCACTGATATTGTAAAAGCTCCTTTTGTTTAGATCTTTCAGTGCATTCCTTAGAAGCTTCAGCTTTGTGTGCACTTTGAACATTGTGTATCCTTCAATGGGAGTTTGCCATACTGCTGTAACTGTAGGGAGAAAATTTTCATGCTTGTCCCACATTTGAAAAAACCTAAAAGGTTTTTTACCTTTGACATTATCCTCATATATAAACACCAGGGCAGGAGAGTGGTCAGAGAAATAAGGAGATAAGAATTCAACATGGCTCGAATTATGTTCTAGTAACCAGGAATCATTTACTAAAGCCCTGTCAAGCCTACTCCATACCCTTGTAGTAGAGTCCTATTTATTGTTCCAAGTAAAGAAACAACCAGTGGTTTTGAGATGTAACAGATTACAGTCTTCAATAAACTAATTAAAATCTTTAGTATCTGCTTCAGAAAGCATTGAGCCCCCTAGCTTCTCCTCATTGCTTAGTATGGCATTGAAATCTCTACATATAAGCCAAGGTGCATTGCCTATGCTGTGATAGATCTGAGATAATTCTGACCATAAATTTTTCCTGGCTACCATATGATTTGAACCATAGATTAATATGATACAATTTAATATTCCATCTGTGGACTTAACAGCACATGTCACTTGCTGAGCTGAAAAACTGTTTATTTGGATATCCATAATATGTGGATCCCATAGAATAATAATTCTAGCTTTATCATTGTTGTTCCTATTTGAAAACCAGTTCCAGTCTTTAGCTATCTTCTTAGCAATTGATTGAACATTTCCATCCTTAATCTTAGTTTCAAGAAGGGCTAGGAATGATAAGTGATATTGCATTCTGTGATTTTTCACCATATGTTGTTTAGGGGATTTATTTAATCCCCTAACATTCCAAAATGACAGGTTCATAAATTTGAACCCCCCTATCAATTGCAGAGGGATAAACTCCATCAGTCAGATTTGTCAAAGGAGAGAAAGAGTTTATAGATTTACTTTTTGATTTCCTGTTTTGACTCAGTGTCGAGGGGATATCAAGATTTTCCTTCCTTCCAGAATCTGATTGTTGAGCCTGTGCAACATGCACAGAATCTGAGCATTCCAATAGGTTCAGAATGTTGTTCCAGCCCTTTCAAAGAGTATTGTCCATCAAAATTTCCAACTGTGCCTTCAAGACTATTCTGTGTCTGCAAAACATGCACAACATGCACAATATTATCCCTAGCAGAAGAATTCCTACTATTCAGGTTTTTTGTAGAAGACTGAACAGGAAAAGGCTCTGTTCCTTGCTGAAAAGTTTGATCTGATTGCACAGGGGGAACAATAACCAGAGGGTGTTGATCAATTGCCATAGAATCCTTATTTCCAGAATTTTCAACAACCACATTATCCTGAGGATTACCAACAGCTCCTTGCACTTGTTTAGGAACCCATCTTAGTGACCTAGATTTCCTTTTGCAGAAGCTAACTTCATGCCCAACATGTTTACAGTGATCACACCATTTAGGCTTAAATTCATAGAAGACATTTTGCTTTATCAATTTTCCATTTGGCCCTTGAATAATAATATGATCAGGAAGTTCTGATGGCAATTTTACTTCTACAAGAACCCTGGCATAGGCAAGTCTCTGCCTGTTTGCTGTGAGCTTGTCTGTGGCAATTAGTTTACCAATTACACTAACAATTTTGCTTAAGCACTTAGCACTCCATAAATTTAGTCTTAAGCCTGGTAATTGAATCCACAATGGATATGTATTATCAAAATTCCTCTCAATTTCATCATCATTTGACCAATGCTTTAAGAGAAGTGGCCTAGATCCAAAGAACCAAGGACCACTTTCAATAATATCACTCATTTCTTGCTCTGAATTGAACTTAAACAAGAATATTCCTGCTTTTAGGAGAAAAACCTCAGGGATTGCCAATGGAGCCCAAGCTTTCTTGACAAACATCTCCATTGCTTTGAATTTTGCATTCAGGCCTAGGACCTGTCCAATGAGGGAAAATTTCCACAAGGATTTACCCTCATTCCATTCCTCTTCTTCAAATATTACAGATTCTTTAGAAGTAGGAGGGATAAAATCCAGCACCATTCCACTTCCTGTTTTCCTATTACCTGCAAATAGACTAAGCCAGCTCTTTTTAACTTCAATTATAGGATCATTGGCTGATTCTGTGTTCAAGTGGAGTTCATTTTCATCATTAATGGATTCGCTAGGTTTTTGAATATTCTGAGATTTATCAGCATCAGTTTGAACTAATCTTTCAGTAGGAGGAAATGAAACAAGACTAGAATTTGGAGTCAAAACAGGAAATGATTGATCTGAGCCTTGAGAATGATCTAAACCTTGCGAATCAAGAGATTCGACTTCAAAAACTTCATCATCAGCCCAAGAAGATCGATGAGAACTACTCGGATCTTTACAAGAAGTCGAAGACTTACTGAGTTGACGAGATCGCAGACCAACTGGCATCTGAGGCTTTGGATCTTCAAGAAAATTTGCAGATCTAAGGATTTCATCCATCGATTTCTTCATTTTTTCACCTCTAGGCCCCGTTGACCCCATGATTCCCAAATCTTCATCATCTTCACTGATTCTTGTATCAATATGATCCTCAGAAGGTAGAAGACTTGGATTTGATTCTCGTAATCCAATGCTAAGAATCTTCTTGCTACTGCTTCTCTTTTTTTTTCACCATCAAGAACTCGGCGGGGGTGTATGTTAGTAGAGGAAAAAACGCCTGCTAACATGCACCACTGGAGAGCCCGCCACTTTTTTACGAAACATGCTACCTTGAACGCTAAACTACTCAGTATCACAGGCAACACATGTTCCTAATGGAGCTCACTTATATCCAACAAATTTTGGTGTATCCAACTTCTACCTCCTTCACCTATGTCTTCTTTATCACTATAGCTTCATGTACGTTAAACCCTTTGGCGATCGTCGCATAATCTAGGTAAATCTCTTCTTAAATTTTCAATTTCCTAAATACAAAAAAACATAAATCCACTCATAATTACACATTTAATTTTCTAATATAAAAGAATAATAAATGGATTTTAAAAGAAACCCGGTGAAGTAGATGAACATTTGGGGTAATAAGGACAATGAGCTTTCTTCTCTTCTCTGCAATACCATGATCCTTGGGTTGTTTTCTTCTTCTTCTTTGTTGTTGTTGTTGATGATGAAGTCATTATTCACCAAGCCATTTATTTTATAATAAAGTAGAATTAATGACCCACCTTTTTTCTCAAATAGTATCTAGAATCATCAATGTTTTGGATTAAAGAAAGACGAAGAAGCATATCCGGAATATAGAGGTTAAGAGATCGTCAATTATCTTTATTGTACATGAAGACATCAACTGACCTGAACACCCTTCGCAAGGATTGGTTAACTAATAAAACTTTAGATCTATGTGTGAAACAATTAATTCTACTAAAATAAAGCATGATAAGGATAGTAAAATTTATTTAGAAAATTAGTTAGCAGAAAACTAAAATATCATATTTGAATAGGGAGTGAAACATGGTTGCGAGCTTAGCCCACCGGCAAACATTTATCAATCCGTGAATGCTACTCATCAACAATATATTTCAATCCTAGGACACCATGCCTTCTGAAAATGTGTTTGGATATCCATCTTCAACTAAGCAGCAGGCTTATAGTGCCAAGAAATAATAGAACTATTATTGACATTTCTTGCATAATTGTCCTACTTCATTCTTCAATCTTCACAAATAAAAAATCTAATTGGATTTTTTCTATTGATCAAGATCAGTCGATTCTTGGATACCACATATATTAGCAGCTGAAAAAAATATATAAACCAAATTGATTGTCTATAGGTTCCCTCCAAAAAAGGCTTCAGCCTCTGTACAAATACTAATGCAACTTTACCTCCTAATCTGGCTTCTATTTAGTATACCTTTTATAACTGACGTCATTCAATATTAATGTTTTATAGAAATTTAGAAAAATTCCTCAAGGACCTAAAATATGGGACCAATAGGGGGACAAGTGAGGTGTCTCCCTCCTATTAGATAATGAGTTGGCCACCATTAATGATGACCAACTCATTTTCCAATAGGAGGGGGACACCTCACTTGTTCCCCCTATTGGTCCCATATTTTGGGTCCCTGTAGCAAAGCTCAGAAATTTAAGACCTTCTCCCCTTCTTTCAAAGAATGTATCGAGTAGGGACAGTTCATGACATTAAATATGCACCCAAGGATATTAATTCTTAGATAAGTGCGCGAATCACGAAGTTCAGTGATCTATGGAATGATATTTTTAGATGAACATTAATGCCATGAACCTTCCCAACCAGATACTTTCTCAATACTTTCAATCATTGTCTAGAGGAAAGAACATCAAATAGAGAGAAAAGAAAGCAAAAATGAAATATCCACATCTATATAGGTAGAAAATCAGATAAAAGAGGATTACATATCTCAATATGATTTTGATGATAATTTGACAAATATGATGATTCAACTTGAAGGATTTGAAGGGTATATCCATAAAAAAAAGTGAGAATATGTATGCAGGGTTTTTTTCTATCTATTTTACTTAATACTCAGTCATTGAATCTGTATGCACGATTGGCTTTTTCTTTCAAGAAAAAATAACATACCATTTTTGAGAATAAGAAAAATAACATACTTGCACCTAGCAGTGCAAATGAATCAAATATGATATGCTTTCGATGCTTGTCTACATATATCAATCAATAACCCTCCTTACCATATCTTTAGTCAATCATTGTTTCGATATGTTTTTGTGCATATACCCTAAAAGTTGAGGAAAATGGTAATCTTGTGTGTATTGTGATTCAAAAATCATAGAAATATGGAAATGAGAAAGGGTTTACCTAGGTTTGGGATGAGGTAAAAGAAAATGTTGATTGCCCCACTACCCCAGAGCCCGATGCCTTCTTGAGTTTAGTAGGTTGATTAATGCTAGTAGTTGGTATTTTTGTTTCTGATTTTATAAAGCCTAGAAAGGAGGCACATGAATCAATAGGGTAAGGATTCCCAAGAAGTTAGGATACCTATGAGTGCTTAATTAAATTGATAACCTTATATCTATACATCTCTCAGCCAATGAAATTCAATAACAAACCTGATGGAACAAAAACATGTACCAAATGTTGCAAGTGCACAACCAATCAAGTTATAGTATAAAAAGTTATCAATCCCATGAGGAAGGTGTTTGCAAGAAATAATTAGATTCGGTTCTTATGTTGTGTCCGACAATTAGGAGTGGTTAGAAACAAGTAAATTTAAAGGAGACGTTTGTTTGTTTTGGAGGTTTGTTGTTTGTTGCATTATGTCCAAAATAAAACTTTGATTTAAAGGGGAGAAGAATAAATAAATAAAATCACACAAGAAAGAAGGAAAATAAAAAGAAAACGTAATTCCCTAAAGGGTTCTAGCCTCAAGGTGAGTTAAAAAATAAAAAATAAACAAAAATAAAAAACTAAACCCAAGAGGGTTCTAGCCTCAAGGTGAATAGTGCAAGAGAGGAAAAATCTAATCTATGAATGAAATTACAAGACATGAATTAAAAGCAAGAAATAAATCTAAGCTACGAAAGGAAATACAAAAGAAAGTGAAAAATAAAGAAATAATAGAAACTTAACTTCATGGGGATTTTCCTCTCCTTGAACTTAAATTCCGGTGAACAAATATTGTATTAAATGTAAAATAAATTATAAGTTTGAGGGTTTCTCAATCAAGAGTAAACTACTCATACAAAAGTTTCACACCCTCAAACTCTCATACTCTCCTCTATTTATACACAAAAATCCTCAACCCTAACAATTAAAATACAATAAAAACACATACTACACCCATACTTCAATCCATACCACACTAAAATACAAAACAACCCATACACCCCATACCACAATCCAAAATCCATGCCTCAATAAAAAATCAAAAACCTACATGTTCTCTGCATCTGCGCAAAGAGTGCAGCAGCTTTGGTGTTTTGGGCTTTTTCTTGATTTTTGTTTCTTTGGGCTTCTCTTTGGCTTCATGGGATTCTCAAAATTAATTTGCATTTGGCTTGATTTTCTCTTGGTCTTTGCTTCGTGGGCTTTGCTTCATAGCATTGATTTTGTGGGCTTTTGCTTTAATATAATGTGTATTATAACATGATGTGCAGGAAATTCTAGAGATCACGTGGGATTAAGGATTTGCTTCATTTCTTTTTTTTTTTTCCTTTGGGCCATCATTTGCTTCATGGGCTTCATGCACTTTGGGCTTCCAAAATTCTAAAAAATAGAGAAGAGATAATTTGAGGGTTTTTACCTTTAATAATATTTATTTGTGTTTTTATTCATTTTTGTGCAAACTAAGCTAAAATGCTGATATTAGCAGATTTATTTCATGAAATAATTAGATAATGAGGGTGTAAAATGTAATAAAATATGTTAATCAAATATCCCCATACCTAAACTTTTGCTAGGCCTCTAGCAAAGAAAGAAATTAAAAATCCTAACTCACTTTCGCAGGAATCGCGGTTGTATTTGTAGGTGTCAAAAATTACCTATAGGTCCCCACATGCAGCTCAAGACAGAGAGACAGAGAGAAGACGATGAATGTCGCTATCTGAGTCACAGAAGCTCATTTGATGACGACAAGTGCATGAAGTGAGTTAACGAACCATACAATGCAACGGAACTTCGGAATAACGGAAAAATGAATGGATAGGGAGCTACGCGTCGCTTACGAAAGACGAAGTGCCCCTCATGTCCTATTTACTCCACATATGATTCAATTATGGAAGATCGTAGATCTCCTCGTCAGATTTCTGACGCATTTTGAATCGCGTGATTCTGAGTTCGGATGATGAAGATACGATAAAAACGGACAGAACGCGCGGAAAAAATGCTCCAGGCCTCAGCGAGACACCCATAGGTGTCTCGGCCAAAGCTTGGCCGAGACACCCACGGGTGTCTGTAGCCTCGAAAATAGTTTTTTGGTAGATTTAAGCTGTTTTTTGACCGTTAACCGCTTGGATTTGTTCTAACTGATAAAATATCATCCAAGAACGTGGTTAAGTGGTTACAACTGAAGATAAAAGTGAATCGATCGTTCTTATCTGAAAACAAAGATCCCAAAGCCTATAAATACAGCCCCAGGGCCTGCATTTTTTTAGATCTGGAATTCTCGATCGTTGATGAAGCCCTGCTGAATTGAAGATTGAAGGAGCATGAATTTCAGAAGAGAGGAGAAGATCAGATCGAGTTCATCAGCATAAAGAAGAGGAGCTCGTCAGATCTACACTTCCCGGTTACTTACCTTTAGATTGCCCCATTGTGGTAATCTCGATAAGAGTGATTATCTCGCTGTTACTGAGATAATTGCTTCGGTATTTTGATTCCTTCGCGAATCGACGAAGCTCGGGATCTGATCTGATCATTTCGTAGTCCACAGATATCAATATCCTCATCACAGGCTAAGATCCCACGCAAGCAGCGGAGGATAAACGTCCGTTGTGTTTGTTTTGACGAGAGTTGTATTTTTTTCGTTTTCATTGTGTAAGAGTCTTATAAAAAGACTATCTTTTTTTATTTTTATTGTAACGGTTAAAGTTGTAATGAATACATCAATGAAGACATTAACTTTCTCTCCAAACAAGCTGACGACCACAGTGGGAGCCATCAGTCTCGCTGCCGAGACTGCCGTGCCGCAGCCAACGATCAAGATCCTGGTGAACGAAGAGGTCGAATACGAATTCGACTATTAGAAGTTCGAGGAGTACGTCTCCTCCTCCTCCTCCAGATCTGCCTCTCTTCACAAGTGCAGGAAGGCCTCCTCCTCCCGGAAGATCCGTTGGTCTTCAGATCTGAATACCCAAGAAGACGATCTCTCCACTGCCGCTGCTGTAGTTGCACCTCGTGATGACCCGACGGCTTTTGATGAAGACAAAGCCACAGATCCGGACACCGCCTTCATTAAGGAGTTGACTGTTGAAAGCGTGCCAAATTTTTCGAAGAGGGCTCGTCAAAGGCATCGTCAACGTCTTGCCCGCCAATTCGCTAAGGATTTGGAGAAAGTGGATGGACACCATTACCAAGCGGATCTGAAGTCTAGGAGATGCCAAATGGCTAAACCATCGTCACAGCGAGCTTCGGGAACCTCCTCCTAACCACCTAATAACGAATGAGTTCGTGTCAAATAGAACCGTTCCACTCTTGAGGAACGCATTCAGAAGCATCGCGCACTTCTTGCACACGTCCGGATCCTTGTGCATAAAGCAAAAGAATTACAAAAAGAAGAGGTGTTCAAAAGGCCACCAAGATCTAAGCAGGTTTGGGTGCCTGTGACGCTTCTAGTTTCAATAAGGCTGCAGTCCAAGGTGAAACTAAGAATGTCAAACCTCTCAAGAACCAAACCCCATGCTACGACATGGTTCACCATCATATTCACTACCTATCTAGTAGAATCAACAACAGGTGTAGGTACAAAACAGGTAAAAGAGAGTATACAGAAAGGAAACTAAACAACAGATACTCAGAAGAATAATCACTACCATTGATATAAATGGATAAGTCTCTAAAAAGGTAATATCTGAACTGCATACAAATGTCTCGACATAAGAATCAAATGAAATGACATTAAGGCACATTGCCTATAAAAAACTAGAATAAAAACTCAAATGTTTCATAAATACATCTATTATGGAGTTCTAACATAAACTACTAGCAAAAATTAAAAATGATAACTAGAACAACTACATCAAGCTACGACTCTCCGTGCACCTGGCTCGTTACCTGAAAGTGGAGAAACGATGAGCGTCAAAGCGTTATAGCGAGTAACATCTTAACCAACCTCAGGGGAAAGGGCTAGAAGGATAAGAAAATATCTGATAATATATATAGATAGCCAAACATCAACTTTAAAAATAAAATAGAGGTTTGATGTTTAGAAATTTACAACACGAGCATAGGTACACCCCCCTTAGCTCAAATTGTAAATAGCTAAATACCAAATTAAAAAGCTACAACATAGAGTAATAACTCTATCTCCAACCGAAATATCAATGACCTGTCATATGTCAATTACATACCCAACTCGTGGTCTATAATAACAAAGTATGATCTGCAATAGCTTAAAGTCCAAAACGAGGACTGTAGTGGATTATAGTCCAACACGAGGACTTTGATAGCTTATAGTCCAACACGAGGACTTTAATAGTTTATAGTCCAACACGAGGACTTGATAGCTTATAGTCCATTACGAGGACGTAATATACAAATAGTGTCATAAATCACATATATACCATTCACCCTCATGCTCCGGTGAATAAATCTAAGACTCATGTCTGAAGTCAACTCATGTATACCAATCTTAGTGTATAACAAACCCATATAACCCAGATATTTTGCTAGCTACACAAACCTAAGTACAATAAGACAAAAGCAAAAAAAAAAAAAAATCCCCCAGCGGTCGACCGCCCGCGGTTGACCATGACTGGAATAGAAGCTTACTGTTTCTGTGCACGACACGCGGTCGACCACCACGGTCGACCGCGTAAAAGCAGAAACCCTAGTTTAGGTTTTTGTTCTACGTGGTTTGATCCAAAACTTTCGTATGATGTTTATATACATTATCAATCCTTCATAAGTGATTTAGCATAACTAGAACATGTGAATTTCAGTCTAATCACTATAGATAAAATGAATCAAATCTTAAGCATGTAAATTTCGTGTCAAAATCTTCAAAAAAAAAAAAATCTTTCTTACAAAACTCTTGCTAGAAATAAACTCAGATCTAGATCTGTATTAAGAATTTCGTGGGTGAGCTTTATTAACTGAAAACACATTCTCTTTGTAAAAATACAACATATAGATCTATTTTATACATAATCTAGTATGTTAGGCTCACAAATCACATGAAAAACATTATTAAAACATTTAAAAACATGGGTATAGGGTTGGGCGAGATGAAACTCGCCTGAGGGATGATGAACAACTCCAAAAAAATGCTGGAAAAATATCCTCCTATGCCGAAAATCGCTAGATCCCGCTGAAACTCTTCGAAATCCACCGAAATCACCAAGGATAAGGTGTTATGGTTTGCAAGAGGAAAGGAGGAGGCTAATAGTGTTTTCCGTGGTGAAGAAGAAGCTCTCACAAATATAATATTATATATATGAGCCCACAAACGCGACCCAAAACCCAATAAGACTCGAACTAGGAAAAACTGGTAAAACAGCATACGGTCGACCGCCACGGTCGACCACGCAGGAGATAGAAGCTTTCTACTTCTACTGCGCACCCGGCGGTCGACCGTGGCAGGAAATTTCCTGTTGCTGCATGTTGTTTGTGTGCTGGTCTTATCACTCGATCTTTCTCATATAAATACACTCGTTTGATCCCTAAGGTCTTATCACTCGATCTTTCTCATATAAATACACTCGTTTGATCCCTAAACACTTGTTATCACATTCATCTATGATATAAACATATATTTCACAATAAAAAAAATTCATTCACTGTATTTTATGGGGTTTACAGTGCCGAAGGCCAAGTCAACGTTTCTACCCGACAAGAGACACCAATCGTGTCACTCGCTCGATTCTAGATCCAAAGCTGGTTCCCAGCTTTCGTCAATTTTAGATCTCGCTCCTTCTAATCTTGCACCTACGGTGAAGCGCCGTGATAGTATGGACATTTCCAAAGGCAGGAAAGCAATAGCGGAATGCCCAGCTCCTTTGCATGAGGATCAAGGCAAAGCTTAAGTCAAAGAACACTTGGGCACGATGAATGAACCCCGAGCAACTCATCGAGCTGGGAGTCGCACGCGCCATTACAACAAGTCTGAGCCTTCTCATAAAGGGAAAATTCTATTAACCGACCACATTGGACTACGAATCAAAGTCCAAGAGCCTGTTGAGGTCCCACGCTCACAAAGGCGTAACTCCAAACATGTGACTCTTGAAAATGCTAATAAAGCGTTATATCCCCAGAAGGAAATGTATACGTCTGACGATGATAACATTATACCTGGGAAGTTGTGCCAGTGCACGATAGGCTGCTCGGCAATCATGCTGATGAGTTGTACTATCGAGCTGGGGGTACAAACAAATCTCGAAAGAGAAGTACCCGGGAAGCGGACTCTCACTGTCCGTGTACCAAAATTATCAGTGCAGTATTATCAGCGTGTAGCTGCCCCAAGATCACTCCACAGAGGGTCTCGGTATTTCAAAGGCTTTTCTCTGAAGCATCGAATACGAAACCAAGACGTTTCCGTAAGAAACGATCAGCCGTTCAAGATGACAAACTTCCAAAAGTCACAATTAACATGGCTAATAGAGGAAAGTCAACTCGACCTTCTAGTTCTGACCCGCTCATATCGCATCGTCTAACCCGATTGCGATCGGAACAATTAGGCAAAGGGATTATCAGAGAAATACAGAGGGGATTATCCTCGGATGATGAAGTATCAGATGCCAACTCTGGAATCACTTTTGATAATACGGTATCTAGCCCAGGACAATCCCGCGATGCACTTATGATCAATACCGAGCAAATCACCAATATTCTCGAGGATGCTCTAGCCAAGAATAAAGAAGCATTCAAAATTGAAATCGAAATGGCTATGAAGCAGATGAGGGAAGAGCATGACCAACAGATTCAGGCTCTGTCCAATCAAATTAGTGAATCCAGCCATCGCAACATTACTAACCAAGCAGGTAGCGATTCAGATATGGATAAACATCTCATTACTGATAACCCTCCCGTTGACCAGAATACTGGGGGTGGCCCTACTGAAGACAATGACGCTGGGGGTGATCCCACCGAAGATGACAATGTTAGGGGTGGCCGCGTTGTTCCTCTTAAAAATCGTCTAAAGCATGATTTAGATAAAGACGAAAAGATGAAAGACCTTGAGAGCAAAATCAACGCTCTGATGTCTGCTCGAGAGGTGAAGAAGACTGGTATTCTGTGTCCTTACCCGAGAGAGTGGGAGTCAATCCCGTATCCGGCGAAATTCAACCTGATCAACTTCACGCCGTTCGATGGGAAGGGTTCCCCACTCAACACTTGATTTATTTCAAGTCCCACTTGGGCATAATCTCCGGCGATGAAGCATTGATGGTTTGGTCATTCGTTAGCATCCTTCATGGGCCCGTCTTCGATTGGTACCACCGTCTCAAGCCTGGAAGCATCAACAGGTGGGATGACCTGGAGAACCTAATCCTCGCTCACTTCTTTGATGATGATGCCGAGGTGTCCATCAGGAAACTCTTCAATAAGAAACAGGAAGACGACGAGACGGTCGACGACTTTGTCAAGCGCTTTTGGAATAAGGCGATGAACTGTCGAGATCTGATCACAGAGGACTTCATCCTCTAAATGCCATAACAACCTCTCTTTGAACGTGTTGGAAGTTATGTGAGTAGCACCATCCAACACCTAGAAAGAGTTAAAAGTACGCGGAGAGCAGGCCGAGTGCTTCCTCAGAAGAAAGAAAGATAAGAGAAGCCAACCGACGGCTAACCCTACAAATTCAAGCTTCGTCTCCCGTAGTAAAGGGAAGGCTCCTGCAGCTGCTGTTGATGCTAATCAGATGTCACAACAGCAATCCCGGAGATAACAAAAGACTTCGGATCTGAGACTCCAAAAAGAGTACTCCTTCAAGGACGAAGACATTCCAGTCATTTTTGAATCCCTCCTCGAGTACAACAAGATCAAACTAACACCTATCGCAGATCAGGAGGAAGCTGACAATACTTCGGATCCATAGTACTGTGCGTACCACAGGAGGATTCTTCATCCTATCAAGGCTTGCTTAGCTCTCAAGAACAGCATCCAAACCTTGGTTAAAGCCGGCGTCATAGCGCTGGGATAAGCCAAATGAGAACGGCAACACTCCGAAGAGTATACGAGTATAAACTGCTTCTCAATACTCCAATAGGTATATGAATCTAAACTGTTTTCTTTCTTTCACCGGAAGTTCCTAGAGAGTTCCATGCCTAGTATTCTTAAGGATAACCCGATCATCCAACTAAGTACAATGTTAAACCCGGTTTCGTAAAGAAAGCTGGGGGTGAATAATTCATGTAATGAGAAGTTCCCGGAAGAATGTTACATGTAATATTCTTTAGGATAACCCGGTCACTACAAGAAGGTGATGAATAAGAAACTCCCACACAAACTCCTGCTACGTCGGTGCACTCAACACTCCAATTGTCAGAGTCCCACACAAAACTCCTGCTACGTCGGTGTACTCAGAATTTTAGTCTCCTGATCATTAACAATTGTCAGAGTCCGGACATAGTACTCAGAATTTTAGTCTCCTGATCATTAACAATTGTCAAATCCCTTCGTGTTAAGTATTTATCACTTAACACCAGGGACACTCTTCGAGTGATTTATATGATTCAACACTCCCATTATAATTTGTGCTCCCACTCTCACTGTTCATTTGGTCAAACCTTCCTATAGTTAGTACCACAACCAAAGCCAAAATCTCCTCTCGATTCCTTCCATGAACGAGAGGTCCACTTTCAAATCGAGTGATCAAACCTTCCTACAGTTAGGGTCACCTCAAACTCCCACTTGGTCAAACCTTCTAAAAGTTAGGGCTATAATAACAATTTACTCTCGATAAATGAGAAACTTACCTTTAGTTCGTTAATCAAACCTTCCGACAGTTAGGATTATCCGAATCTTTTTGATTCTCGGAGTGGAAATCTCACTCTTAGTTTCACTCTTTAGATTCTCGAGGTAGAGATCCCACTTTGAGTCTCCTTTGCAACTGGAGATAGAATATAAAATTTTCCTCTTCGATTTTGGAAGAAAGAATATAAAATTTTTTCTCTCCTATTTTGGGTTCGTCTTTGCCCGAAGAGAAGACACCATCCTTCAACTCCATAATCCGTGCCTTACACGCGTGTGGAATGTTATCCCAAAGCCTAAATAGGGATAAGTCAACGCCTAACATGTGTTGCCAGTTTACTCTATCACTGATTGAAGAAGACACCTGAATCCAAATCTAGGGATTTTTATTCCGAAGCTTAAGTAGGGATAAGTCAGCGCCTAACACGCGTTGCCGGTTAGTCCTTGACCGTAAAAAGGAAAAAAGCCCACATATTCAACATTGTGGCAGGCCGTTAGTAATAACGCCAAAATCCGTACCTTACACGCGTGGGGAACTTTATTTTGACTCCTAAATAGAGATAAGCCTACGCCTAATACGCGTTGCCGGTTTAGTCTTTCACCGATTAAAAAAGACACCAGAATCCAAGTCTGGGGAATTTTATCCCGAAGCCTAAGAAGGGATAAGCCAATGCCTAGCACGCGTTATCGGTTTAGACTTTTACCGATTGAAAAAGACACCAAAATCTAAGTCTGGGGAATTTTATTCCGAAGCCTAAGTAGGGATAAGTCAACGCCTAAAACGCGTTGTTGGTTTAGTCTTTTACCGATTGAAAAGACACCAGAATCCAAGTTTGGGGAATTTTATCCCGAAGTCTAAGTAGGGATAAGTCAATGCCTAACACACGTTGCCGGTTTAGTCTTTTATCGATTAAAGAAGACACCAGAATCTAAGTCTGGGGATTTTTATCCCGAAGCCTAAATAGGGATAAGTCAGTGCCTAACACGCATTGCCGGATAGTCTATTCTCGTGAGAAAGATGAAGTCTACGTATTCAATATCGTAGTACTAAAAGAGTTAACTCTTTTAGCATAACGTTATGCGTAGAACGGACTTAAATAATCTGCATGCTAGCCCGACTCAAACAGTAGTCGGTAAAGGCTAATCAAAACCGTTGATGGTTGAGGATTTGCCAAAAATCCTATAAATGCAAGAGTCATTGACGTATCAGCTTCATTAGTTGGTGTCATAACTTGAGCATCCAACAATCTCAGGATAAGATCCATACATGCAGATGAATCAGCTTTAATAGTTGGTCCTGCAGCCTTGACATTTGGGACCGTCACGCTCTAACGCCTTAAGAGCTTAAACTGTATAGACTCTAGTAAACGTACGAGTATAAACTGTGTTAATACCGATCAACGCGTAACCCTAGGTCAACATCGATCAACGAGTAACCCTAGGTCAATGTCAGTCAACGCGTTGCGATGAAAGTCAACGCCTGAAGATCCAAAACCCTAAGGTCAATGCCGGTCAATACATAACCCTAGGTCAACACCAGTCAACACATTATGATGAAAAGTCAACACTGGGCGATCCGAAACCCTAAGGTCAATGCCGGTCAACGCGTAACCCTAGGCCAGCACCGGTCAACACGTTGCGATGAAAAGTCAACGTCGGGAGATCTGAAACCCTAAAGTCAATGCTGTTCAATGCGTAGCCCTAAGTCAATATATTATGACAGAGATAGCCAGTTCTAAGTCAGCTCGATGACACGAGCCAAAATCAACTCACCAGTTTTTGATTCGAGACTTTGATGACGGCCAGATGATAAACGTAGCGTCGGAAGAATTTTACCTATTCGTTAAAATATTGAATAGACTAAAAATTTAAGGAGTTAAGAGTTAGAGCTAACTATAGGTCCTTTTACACCGATTGAAGGTTGGGCAGATCACATCCAAAGTATTTTAGGCTACTCTATAAATGAAACGAGACTGAAACACTTTAGATGGGGTATCTGTAGGCGTAAAAAATCACCTATAGGTCCCCACACGCAGCTCGAGATAGAGAGAAGATGATGAACATTGCTATCCAAGTTACAGAAGCTCATTTGATAATGACAAGCGCATAAAGTGAGTCAACGAACCATGCAAAGCAACGGAACTTCGGAATAACGGAAACACGAATGGATCGGGAGCTAGTGAGTCAACGAACCATGCAAAGCAACGGAACTTCGGAATAACGGAAACACGAATGGATCGGGAGCTACACGTCGCTTACGAAAGACGAAGCGCAACGGAACTTCGGAATAACGGAAACACGAATGGATCGGGAGCTACACGTCGCTTACGAAAGACGAAGCACCCCTATGTCCCATTTATTCCACATATGATTCAATCATAGAAGCTTGTAGATCTCCTCGTCGGCTTTTTGATACATTTTGAATCGCGTGATTCAGAGTTCGGATGATAAAGATACGGTAAAAACGGACAAAACGCGCGGAACAATGCTCCAGGCCTCAGTGAGACACCCATAGGTGTCTCAGCCAAATCTTGGCCGAGACACCAAGAGATGTCTTGGCCAAGGCTTGGCCGAGACACCTACGGGTGTCCGCAGCCCCAAAAATAGTTTTTTGGCAGATTTAAGCTGTTTTTCGACCGTTAACCGCCTGGATTTGTTTCAAGTGATAAAATATCATCCAAGAACGTGGTTAAGTGGTTACAACTGAAGAAATAAGAGTGAATCGATCGTTCTTATTCGAAAATAGAGATCCCAAAGCCTATAAATACAGCCCCAGGGCCTTCATTTTTTCAGATCTGGAATTCTCGAGCTTTAGTGAAGCCCTGCTGAATTGAAGACTGAAGGAGCACGAATTTTAGAAGAGAGGAGGAGATCAGATCGAGTTCGTAGCATAAAGAAGAGGAGCTCGTCAGATCTACACTTCCCAGTTCCTTATCTTGAGATTGCCCCATTGCGGTAATCTCGAGAAGAGTGATTATCTCGCTGTTGCCGAGATAATTGCTTTAGTTTCTTAATTCCTTCGCGAATCAATGAAGCTCCGGATCTGATCTGATCGTTTGGTAGTTTACGAAAATCAATATCCTAGTCACAGACCAAGATTCCATGCAAGCAGCGGAGGATAAACGTCTGTTGTGTTTGTTTTGACGAGAGTTGTATTTTTTCGTTCTCATTGTGTAAGAGTCTTATAAAAAGACTATCTTTCATTATAATGATTAAAGTTATAATGAATACATCAATGAAGACATCAACTTTCTCCCCAAACAGTATTTAGCGCATATAACAAGCCTTTAAACTCCTAGGTTACCCTAGAGGACGAGTTGTAGTCTCGTGAGGGTTTGCAGTGAATATACCCAAAAAGTTCGGTCAACTTGCAAGTTAAGCAAGTTAGTAAATAACTGATTTCACTTGATAAATTGAAAAAGTTTAATCAAAGCTAGTTAGTACTCAAGAAAACATTTTTATATATAACTCTAAGGTAAATCTCCTAGAAAATATTTTCATCATAACAATACAAAACCAAGTCAAACTTAGAAATTTAAATTAAAAGTTTTAAAAAGAACATGCTAACTCTTTGTTTTGAATAATTTTCAAGTATCTTGATCAAAAATTATTTTTCAAGACCACATATATATATAAAAACATTGTTAGCATTTTTATTTTATTTTTATTTATTTTTTTCTTTATTTCTTGGTGATTTTTCCACTTTGTCGGGCTTTCTAAGTGATCATTTAACGAGTTTTAGGTCAATAGATTCTAACCCAATTGGGCTTAGATCATTAAGTATGGAAATACTCCTTTGGCTTAATTACTCGGTCAACTTAGGCTTTATAAGATAGATTCACCTTGGATTCAAGAGTCTTTTTCTTCCTTTTGGTACCCATATTCTGCACTCTTCTTTTGCAAAGTTAGTTAGTTTTTATATATATATGTGTGTGTGTGTATGTGAAAAATATGTAAATCATGGCTACTTGAAAAAAAATATTTTCAACTCCAAGTTAAGCATGCAAAAATTCTATTGTTTTAATTAAATGTCCAAGTTAAGGCTTAAGTAAAGTATATTACTTTGAAAATCATTTCTTAAGATATTTATTTAGAGTTAACATAAAAGGTAAACTTGAGTATTTCACTGACTAGGAATTAAAATTTTTTAAAGTTATATCAAATAGATCAATTACTACTTAACTCTGTTAATTTGGCAAGTGACACTTTCTTTTTTGAAAGAAGAAAAATATACAAAAAGGTAAAATAAAGAGGAAAAAGTAACTGCTTCCCACCCTCACATCTAAATTTTGCATTGTCCTCAATGCAAACTTCATGATACACAAAGTAAAGCAGATACGAGTTGAAGTACTTACAGTTGTTCGGTCGACCAAGAATAATGATGATAAAAATCTGCAATTACCTTTATGGTGAGGATGTAGGAAACAAAATAAAACCAACTTTTTTTATATATACATTTTTATTTAATTTTTTTGTTTGTTTTTTTATATTTTTTTACAAATAATGTGGTTCATGGAGAACCAAAACCTTATCTTCTCCGAGCATAGAATATTCTAAAAATGGTTTCAAGCATTGACCATTAATTTTGAAAATATGACCATTTTTAGGATTTTCTATCTCGACAGCCCTATGTGAGAAAACTTGTTTGAGATTAAATGAACCTGACCACCTTGATCTCAATTTTCCAGGAAAAAAAATATAATTTTGAGTTGTAGAGTAAAACCCTTTGTCTTGGAGTGAAGTTTTTCCGCAAAATTGAATTGTCATAAAAAATCTTTGTTTTCTCTTTGTATATTTTTGAGTTTATGCATGCATCATTCGAATTTCTTCTAACTCATTTATTTGAAGCAATCTGTTTTTACCTGTCGAGTCTAAGTCAAAATTCAACTGTTTGATAGCCCACAATACTTGGTGTTCCAACTCCACCGGTAGATGACAAGCTTTTCCAAACACGAGCCTGTACGGTGACGTCCCCAAATTTTCTTTGAATGCTGTACGATATGCCCATAGAGCATCACACAATTTTACAGACCAATCTTTTTTATTATAATTAACTATTTTTTCTAAGATTTGTTTGGTCTGCCTATTTGTGACCTCTACTTGACCACTGGTTTAGGGGTGATAAGGAGTTGACAGTTTGTGTATGATTGAATATTTTCTCATCAAAGCCTCAAAAGAACGGTTACATAAATGTGTACCGTTGCCACTAATGATCGCTCGGGGCACTCCAAATCGTGCAAAACCATTCTCCTTCAAAAACTTGACAACAACCTTGTTGTCATTAGTCTTGCAAGCTACTGCCTTAACCCATTTTTGACATGTACACGATGGCTACTAGATGGTAGATATTTCCAAAGGAATTTGGAAATGGTCCCATGAAATCTATACCCCACAAATTGAAAAGTTCAACAACTAAGATGGGTTGTAAGGGCATCATATTTCTTCTAGTAACTTTCCCTAAGAGTTGACAGCGGTTACATATTTTGTAAAACTCAAATGAATCTTTGAAAAGAGTGGGCCAGTATAACCCAGACTGGAGAATTTTTTCAGCTGTTTTTCTTAGGCCAAAGTGGCCTTCACATGCTTTCTCATGACAGAAGGATAGAACACTCCTAGTTTCTTCAGTGAGAACACACCTCCTAAAGATCTAATCAGGATAGTATTTGAACAGATATAGATCATCCTAGTAAAAGTATTTCACCTGGGAAAGAAAACGAGATCTATCTTGTTTGGACCAATGAGAAGAAATCTGTTTCATGACCAAGTAATTCACAATATCAGCAAACCATAGAACATATTGGATTTGGAGGAGTTGTTCATCTGGGAAATGTTCGTTGATAGGGACGGTTGATGTTGGGATTTGGAGGAGTTGTTCATCTGGGAAATGTTCGTTGATAGGGACGGTTGATGTTGGTGCATTTGGAAGTCTAGAGAGGTGATCAGCTATCTGGGAAATGTTCGTTGATAGGGACGGTTGATGTTGGTGCATTTGGAAGTCTAGAGAGGTGATCAGCTATAGGGTTTTCTGCTCCTCTTCTATCAAGAATTTGAATGTCAAACTCTTGAAGTAGGAGAATCCATCTAATGAGTCGTGCCTTTGCATCTTTTTTGTCAAAAGATACTTAAGTGCGGCATGATCTGTGAAAACTTTGGTCAAAGGCCCGATGAGATAAGACCTGAATTTTTTTAAGGTAAAGACTACAGCTAAAAACTCTTTCTCAGTGACAGAGTAATTTTTGCTAGGCATCGTTCAGAGTCCTACTAGCATAGTAGATCATATGCAGTTTACCATCAATCTGTTGTCCTAAGACAGCACCAATTACAGAATCGGATGCATCGCACATCAGTTTGAATGGTAAGGTCCAGTCTGGTGCATGAATGATAGGATCTGTGGTTAGCTCCTTTTTCAACTATTCAAAGGCTTTGAGGTACTCGGGAGAGAAAACAAATGATGTATCATTGGCTAAAAGATTGGTCAAGAGTCTAGCCATTTTGCTTAAATCCTTGATGAAACATCGATAAAAACCAGCATGACCAAGAAATGATCTAATATCTTTGACAGTTTTGGGAAGAGAAATGTTAGAAATGAGATCTACCTTGGCCTTATCTAGTTCGATACCTCTGTTGGAACTACATGTCCTAAGATAATACCCTGTTTGACCATGAAATGACATTTCTCCTAATTGAGAGTCAGATTTTTGTTCCTACACAGTGCTAGGACCAGTTTGAGATGATGTAAATACTTAGAAAATGTGTCACTGAAAATGGAAAAGTCGTCCATGAAAATTTTGAGAAATCTCTCTACCATGTCGAAAAAAATACTGATCATGCAACGTTGGAATGTGGTAGGTGCATTACACAGCCCAAAAGGTATGCGTCGATATGCAAAAGTTCCATATGAGCAAGTGAATGTGGTTTTCTCCTGATCTTCTGGAGCAATAGGGATTTGATTGTAACATGAATATCCATCTAGGAAACAATAGAACTCGTGTCCTGCTAATCGCTCTAACATTTGATCAATGAAGGGAAGAGGGAAGTGATCTTTCTGAGTGGCTAAGTTGAGTTTTTGGTAGTCAATGCAAACTCGCCATCCAGTTTGGATGTGAGTGGGAATCAGCTTATTAGCCTCATTTTGGATCACGGTGATCCCAGATTTTTTTGGGACAACTTGGACCAGACTTACCCATGAACTATCAGAAATGGGATAAATGATCCCATGATTAAGACATTTTAGGATGTCTTTCCTAATAGCTTCTTTCATCACCGGGTTCAACCTACGTTGAGGATCTCTAGAAGGTTTGGTATCATCTATCAAATGGATTCGGTGTTGAATAATGGTTGGACTAATCCCCTTGATATCATCCATGGTCCATCCAATGGCTTCCCTCTTCTCTCTTAAAATATCTAAGAGAGCTTCTTTTTGACTAGAAGTTAAGTCAGAAGAAATGGTGACTGGTAACGTTTCGTTCTCCCCTAAGTAGGCATACTCTAGATTTTTAGGTAAAGGTTTAAGCTCTAACTTAGGGGGTTCCTCAACAGATGGGCGATGTTAGACTCGGGGTTCTGTCTCTAAAGGTTCTCGTTGCCAGCCAATTGTAGATACATGATTGACCAGCGGATCCAACCCTAATTCGTCATCAAAAGGTTCCTCAAAAATTAAGTCAGATATACAGGAATCTGACTCACACTCTCCCTCTTGTTGCTCATTGGATATTCCTTGGATGAAGTTCACTTACATGGGTTGATCAGATGGATCAATGGGCTGCTTCCCTAGGTTGAAAATATTAAGGTCAACAGTCATGTTCCCAAAAGATAGTTTTATTTGATCGGTCCTACAATTGATCAAAGCATTTGAGGTGGCTAAGAATGGTCTTTCTAGAATGACTGGGATTTGACTTTTGAGATTGGAAACGGGCTACGTTTCCAAGACAATAAAATCAACAGGGAAAATAAACTCTCCAACTTTGATTAAAACATCCTCTACCTCTTCCTTAGGAATCTTCACGGATATATCAGCTAATTATAGGGTGTATCGTGTGGGTTTAAGTTCTCCTAGACCTAGCGGTTGATAGACTGAATAAGGAAGGAGGTTTACACTGGCTCCCAAGTCTAGAAGTGCCTTATCAATGTGAGTATTTCCTATGGTGCATGGAATTATGGGACAACCAGGGTCCTTATATTTCAGAGGCATGGGTTTAGAAAATAATTCACTGAGGTTGGCAGCTAAAAAGACTTTCTTAGGGATATTGGTGGTTCTTTTCTTAGTGCACAAGTCTTTTAAGAACTTTGCATAAGAGGAAATTTGTTCATTTGCATCTAAGAGAGGGATGTTGATCTTGACTTGTTTGAAAGTTTCTAGGATTTTATCAACCTGTGGGGAGTTTTTCCTAGGTTTGAGTCTGTCTGGAAAGGGAGCAACAGGCATATACCTATCTAGATTAGGCTCACTCTCATGTTTATCTTTTTGGTCATCGGAAGGAGTCACTTCATCAGAAGGAGTGTGTTGGATGGGAGAAGGAGTTTGATCTGGTGGCATTCGAACTTGGTCATCTATCAGCTTTCCTGATCACAAGGTGTGAACTGCATTCACATGGGCTGGTTGGTTTGAACTGGATCCATTGTCTTTAGGGTTCACAACAGGTTGACTTGGAAATTTTTCTTTCTCTCTTTCGCTCAAGGCATTGGCTAGTTGCCCAAGTTGGGTTTCTAACCTGGCTATGGCTTGGGTGTTTACATTGAGCACTTGGCCGGTTGTTTACATGAAGGAATTCAGAGTGGTGGATGAATCGGTCAACATGTTATTGGTTTGTGTAGAAGCTTTCATCATCGCCTCTAAACCCTTTACTAAGACACTAAGACGTTTTTTGTTGTTAGGACCTGAAGGGTTTATGGGTTGGTGAGGATGAGGAAAAGGTAGATTAGATTAAAAGTTGTTTGGTGCATTGAATGGGGCTGTGTTTCCTCTAGGGAATTGTTGGTTAGAAGTGGGAATGAAATTTTGATTTCCGGTGGGGTTTCCTTGATTCCATGCAAAATTTGGGTGATTTCTCCAACCCGGATTGTAGGTTGGAGAGAATAGATTATTCCTAGGATGTTGGAATGCAGCGTTCATCTGTTCTAAAGGTTGGGTGTTTCCTAGGAGAGAGCATTCCTCTGAAACATGGGCAGGAGAATGGTAGTTGTGACAACCTGGGGCAGAAATGTGATTGATTTGAGCTGGAGTTCGTTCCTTAACTTCTAAGACTTCTAACCTTCGTAGAATTGTTGTCATCTTTGTTTCAGTAGCAATGTTCGACTCTAGGGAATGTCCACTAAACTTAGGTTAGGGAACTAATGAAACCCTATCATCACATTGTTCCCACTGTATGGTTTTCTCTGAAATACTATCTAGAAATTCCTAAGCTTCGTCGGCGTTCTTTTTCATAAAATCCCCTTGGCACATGGATTCTAAAGAAGTTTTTGAAGAATAGTCCAATCCTTCATAGATTACTTGGAATAATCGCTATTTCTCGTGACCGTGGTGAGAACATTGGATGAGAAGATCATTGAACCTATCAAAATACTTCCAGAATGGCTCCTCTGTGACAATTTTAAAAATTTTAATGTTGTTTCTAAGCTTAACCGTTTTAAGGATTGGGAAAATTTTCTTGAGAAAAGCGGTAACAAATTCATCCCAATTGGAGATGGAATTTGTAGGCAAACTATACAACCATTTTTTTTGCCTTGTCCTTGAGAGAAAATGGAATAAATCTGAGTTTGACTGCATCTTCACTATACAACCATTTTTTTTGCCTTGTCCTTGAGAGAAAATGGAATAAATCTGAGTTTGACTGCATCTTCAGTTAATTCTCGGAAAATGGAATAAATCTGAGTTTGACTGCATCTTCAGTTAATTCTCGAATTTTAATCATAAGACACACTTCCTCAAATTCGGAGATAAAAATATAAGCATATTCAGTTTCATTTCCTAGAAATTTCGAAAGCATGTTTATGTTGTACGGTTGAAGCTCAAAGTTAGTTGTATTTGCCTCGTGGAGCTTAATGCACGAAGGGATTGCATTCCTAGTAGGATAGCACATATCTTGGAGAACCGGTGGATTAGCCATTTCTACAATTGGTTCAAAATGAATTAAGCGATTTGTTTTATCCCTAATCTACGTTTGCATACACCAAACAAATTCTTTTTATAGTTTTTCTCTAAAAGAAAAATCAAAAGTTAGTTTTTTTTTAGTTTTTTTTTTGTTATGAGAAGAAAAATGAAAAACCTAACTAAAATAAATCAAAAACAACCAATTTTCAATCACTCTAACTCTAGGATTAAGCCTATCTGAGCTAGACCAGCTCCTAACAAAAAAATTCCTTATGTGTAAAGATCAAAGTTTTACTCGGTCAGTTAGCCAGGTAAGGATAGTACTAGAGCATGATCAAAGATCAATTAAGTACCTCGTTCCTTACGGAGCATCTTACGTAATCCCTAAACCTTACCTTAGACACCAACTTATCCAAGAAAACATGAACCGGTTCACTTAAGGATTCCTTGTTCCTTAATGAGCTCGAATCCTTAGGGGCCAACGTCTAATGAGTTTTAAAAAGGCTTGGGTTTGTGTAGTGAGGAATTAATAATTTTGGGCTAAGGAAAGGGTGATGAAATCTCTCACCTTATCTTGATTAGGGAGTTTTCCCTTACAAATATGTTTAAGTGTGTGCCAAATCAAGATGCTCAAATCACTTTGGATAATTCCTACTATTATATGCAATGCAACCCTAGAAATTAAAAGCAACCAAAAAAGGATGGTAGAAAAAATTCTTCTCTTTTTTTATTATGGTCAACAAAAAAATCTTTTTTAAAAAATTTTTAGGTCCTAATTGTTGAGAGCTAACAAAAAGGGTGAAATTGAAAATACTAGAAAGAAGAGTTACTAAAAGCAAATCTTCAATTCCTCGATCTCCAATCCGTAATCTTTAAGCTGCAAGCGGTTCTTTCACAAGAAAAACACAAGTTAAAGAACCAAAATAATTAAAATCCTACTTAAACACTGTTCCCCGGCAACGACACCAAAAACTTGATGGAACAAAAACATGTATCAAATGTTGCAAGTGCACAACCAATCAAGTTATAGTATAAAAAGTTATCAATCCCATGAGGAAAGTGTTTGCAAGAAATAATTAGATTTGGTTCTTATGTTGTGTGCGACAAGAGTGGTTAGAAACAAGTAAATGAAAATGAGACATTTGTTTGTTTTGGAGGTTTGTTGTTTATTGCATTATGTCCAAAATAAAACTTTGATTTAGAGGGGAGAAGAATAAATAAATAAAATCATACAAGAAATTATGTCCAAAATAAAACTTTGATTTAGAGGGGAGAAGAATAAATAAATAAAATCATACAAGAAAGAAGAAAAATAAAAAGAAAAAACTTTGATTTAGAGGGGAGAAGAATAAATAAATAAAATCATACAAGAAAGAAGAAAAATAAAAAGAAAATGTAATTTTCTAAAGGGTTCTAGCCTCAAGGTGAATTAAAGAAAATAAAAAATAAACAAAAATAAAAAATTAACCCAATAGTGTTTTAGCCTCAAGGTGAATAGTGCAAAAGAGGAAAAATCTAATCTATGAATGAAATTATAAGACATAAATTAAAAGCAAGAAATAAATCTAAGCTACGAAAGGAAATACAAAAGAAAGTGAAAAAAAGAAAAATAGAAACTTAACTTCATGGGGATTTTCCTCTCGTTGAACTTAAATTTCGGTGAACAAAGATTGTATTAAATGTAAAATAAATTACAAGTTTGAGGGTTTCTCAATCAAGAGTAAACTCCTCACACAAAAGTTTCACACCCTCAAACTCTCATACTCTCCTCTATTTATACACAAAAATCCTCAACCCTAGCAATTAAAATACAATAAAAACACATACTACACCCATACTTCAACCAATACCACACTAAAATACAAAACAACCCATATAACAAACCCATACCATAATCTAAAACCCATGCCTCAATAAAAAAAAATCAAAAACCCACACGTTCTCTGCATCTGCGCAAAGAGTGCAGCAGCTTTGGCGTTTTGGGCTATTTCTTCATTTTGGTTTTTTTATTTGGGCTTCTCTTAGGCTTCATGGGCTTTTCAATTTCAAAATTATATTGCATTTGTCTTGATTTTCTCTTGGTCTTTGCTTCGTGGGCTTTACTTCATAGAATTGATTTTGTGGGCTTTTGCTTCAATATAATGTGTATAATAACATGATGTGTAGGAAATTCTGGAGATCACGTGGGATTAAGGATTTCCTTCATTTCATTTTTTTCCTTTGGGCCATCATTTGCTCCATGGGCTTCCAAAATTCTAAAAAATAGAGAAGAGAGAATTTGAGGGTTTTTACATTTAGTAATATTTATTTATGTTTTTATTTATTTTTGTGCAAACTAAGCTAAAATGCCGATATTAGCAGATTTATTTCTTAAAATAATTAGATAATGAGGGTGTAAAATGTAATAAAATATGTTATTCAAAACCCAACTCTTTGGATATCAATCTTATGCCAGCGATAATGAAAACTCCACTAGGTTCGCTAGTTTAAATTGGGATTATGTTTTCAATTAGATATATGATTTGAATCATCCTTATCATGTGCTGATTTCTTCATCTGAAGTTGAAAAGTGTGAGTTATAGCTAGGATTGTAATGTAATATTTAATAGTATAAGGGTGTCATTGACCACCGAAAGTTTTTGTCAAACTCGCACTTTTAAAGAGAGTACGATGTTATTTTTTTATTAAAAAGTTTCTCTTCTGAGGGGCTAGTTAGTTCACATTGTAAAAAGATAAAATTTATTTTCATGCTTGTCACATTATCTTTCAAAATCTAAAACGAAAAAGGTTTACCATGAAACACATTTCACCTCTAAAACATTCGAAATGAATTTTAATTCATGAAATTGGTTTCATGTTTTTTGATAAACCAATCAAACAATCCCGGCTAAATGTTTTTTCCTTTCTAAAAGTTTCTCCTCTTGAATAAACTTTATTGGTGAATTCCAATATTTTTTCCCCGGTGTGTGCGCACATACTGATCATGAAACTTGGTACTTACCAGTTTTAATTTCTACATGATGTGTCATAAATATATCAGTTGGCAACTTCAGTAATTGTTTGAAAAATTCAAAAAATTATATTTGTATAAAAATTGACTTTAATTTTTGTGGACATTTTAATTGATGGAGCGTATTAAATTTATTGGGATAATGTTTGGTGCCAAGATTTCTAAAATATAACATATTAAGTTTGTTGATATTTATGTTGCTAGAACATAGTTCATATAATATCTCTTGTTTGAGTAAAAACAAACTCTCATTTATCATTGATGATTATTTGAGATGATATCTTTCAGGTATAAATAGGTATATAAAAGATACGAGGAGAAACAGTGTAAAAATCAATATTCATGTTGAATTTAGCCATCACACCATTGATGGTCACGAGGACACCATCGATTATCATGAGTCAGTCGATGGATTATAATGCATAATTGGAGAAAAATGGAGACTGAAATCACATCATCAATGATCTACAGGGAACCATTGATGGTTAGTTACACAATTAATAGACTACAGTGCATGTTCAATAATATTCAGAAACTAGATTTTAGACCATTGATGGCTTACAGGGTAACCATCGATGGTGCATAGGGGACAATTGATGGTCAAGATTTGGTGATAACATGTTTTGGTAGAATTTATGATTATCGTTCATTTATCCATTTCATCTCCAACTTCTATTATGATACTTATATCTCTTTCCTTCATTATCAAAGGTTATATAAGATAGGAAGAGATCACATTGCAGAGGTTCTTGCATTGAGAAAAGGAGAGAGATTTTATTCTAGGCTTTATATGAAGGGTTTATTTGTGATTCAATTCCTAAAGCTTCATCAAGTTCTTTCCTAAAGCCTCATCAAACTCTTTCTCATCAAGCTCAGCATCTTAGAATTGTTTCAGCGATGAGAGTTTCCCTTGGATTCAACATCATCACCACTTCTTCATCGAGCTTCACTTTAATTCTTTTGAAAAACGGTTTGCTTAAAAAAGACAATAAGATCTATTTGACTTGCACTTAAATCGTTTTAGTTGGTAGGTTTCTTTTAGATTTTTTTATGGTGTACTCAAACTGATGATACTTGGGGGTTAAGACTAGCTAAGGTAAGGTGTTACTTATCTGCAAGGAGTTAGATTAGACAGCTAATTTTTAGTAGATTTTGGAGTGTTGTCTTGTTAAGCCTATTGAATCAGGTTGTGATTCAGATGAACTCTGGTCATAGTGATGAAGCCCCTTCGTGTGAAGGAAGTGTGGATGTAAGATTTCTAATTGAACCACTATAAAATCTTGTGTCTTCTCTGGGTTGTGATTGGTTTGGTTTTTCACTTTTACTTTGATATTATTTCCATTACAAAATCTTTGTTTTAGCGAAAATATGTAGCAAATCTATTCACCCCCCTCTAGGCTGGTATCTCATATCTAACAAGTGATATTAGAGTCTTGTTACCTATCTTTACTTTTACTTTGATATTATTTCCTCATGTCTTAAAATTTGACATTTTTTAATGCCTACAAAAGCCCCTTCAAAGTTTTTAGACTTGAATTGGGTTGTATGGAGTCTGAAACACTTTGATCCCATTAGGACGAACTTAGCTTCTCTGATATTTCATCCTCCAAGGAGTGTCCTCTATCTGGTCTAGGTTGTCTAGTTCCTAACCGTAACCAAGCAATGCGCTGAGATGCCTCCGAGAAAGTGTCAGGGTTGTAACACCTTGTCGATTTTTGTTTATCGCCCTATTGATGGCAACTTTTGGAAGCTCATCATCATGACTGGTAGATTTCTTCTTGTAGGAGCGTCTTGATTTAGATTTGGACACTTCGGTGGAGAATCTTTCAAACACCGAGACCCTTACTGGAGCAGTCTTGGGGCAGTTACACTCTAATAATACTTCCTTGATTAACCTCTCATAAGGTCAGTGAGAGTCTGATTCTGAGATACTTCTCTTTCGAGATTTCTTAGTAGTCCTAACCCGATAGTACAACTCATCGGCTTTGTGGCCGGAGCAACCTATCGCTGGTTGGTTTGAATCCCCAGGTTTGACATTATCATGTAACATACACGTCTTCTTCTAAGGATGCAAAGCCTTATTAGTGTTCTCAGGAGTCACACATTTGGAACCGCGCCTACGAGAACGTGAGACCTCAACAGGCTCTTGGACTTCGATACAAAACCCTAAGCGGGAGGTTATCGTAATTTTCCCTTCATGGGATGGCTTTGACTTGAAGGGAATACGTGTACAACCCCCAGCTTGAATAGCCACTCAGGATTCATTCACCGAACCCAAACATTATTTGATCGGAAGTTTACCTTGATCCCCATGACAAGGATCAAGGCGATCCGTGATCTTCATCATGAATCGAGAAAGAGCCACGCTGCCGTAGGACTTCACCAAAGGTATTGGATCAACTTGAACAGGAATGGAAGCAGTCGAGGACTTAGAAATGGCCAGGGGAGGTGAGGCAAGTGCTGACCAGACTGAGCTGGCTCGGCCATGGCCCGA
>NC_033800.1:65219578-65221000 GCF_001876935.1 Asparagus officinalis | reverse complement strand
CCTGGCCCTAGCCGAGCCACGCTTGGCTAGCTCACAATTTTTAGGTGTCTCGGCACTTGTCCAAGTCACTATTTTGGATTTCGGCCTCCATTCTTGGCGTGGTTTTGGTGATTTCTTGGCCACCTTGTCCTCCTTTGTGTCTTGTACCTTTCGTGATAAATCACGCGCGTGGTGTTTTTGGATGTGCTCCTCGAGAGTTGAACGAGTCCTTTTGATACAGACCTATTCGCTTGCTGATGGCTTAGAAGAGGGGCCATTTGCTTGCTATTGATGTGCTTGGTGATCCCTGAACTTCAGATCTGCATGATAACGGATCATGTCAATTGGATCCAAGGCCTTGGCAAGCTGTCGTGCGCGGCGTTAGCGTTACCTCTGACGAGCCCTCTTCGTTAGAATTGGCGCGCCTTCATTAAACAACTCCTGGACTGAGGAGGAGTTATTATGATCTGAAATTCTGGCTTCCTTGGATGTAGGAGGAGCATTGCGAGAGGAAGCCTCACCAATAATTAGGCGAGAGTCACCCTGAGCCTTCCTTGATGTCGATATCTTCCTGTACTTGTGGGACGAGGAAAATCTTGATGAAGATGAGGACAGGTATTCCTCGAACTTGGCCTGGTCAAACTCGCACTCAACCTCTTCTTCAATCGGGATCTTGATCCATGGTTGCAACACGACATCCTTGGCAGAGAGGCTATTGGCTCCCACTGTGGTCGGCAGTATGTTTGGGGTGAAAGTTGGTTTATTTGTTGAATCCATTACACATCTATCGATTACCATGAATTCAAAAGAGTTATTTTTTTTATAAGACTACTCGCTTACATAAATAAAATAAAAATTACAACTCTTTTTAAACACACGCAGAGGTTGTTTATCACCCGCTGTTTGCATGGGATCTTTGTCTTTGCCGAGGACACATTAGTCCATAGACGACCGTTGATCAGATCCGATTGATAGAATGAAAAATTAATACTCTTACTTCACAACGGAAACAATTGCAGAAGTGATAATCTCGACCAAGCGAGATTACGACTCTTCTCGAGATCAAAGCCAAGTTTGATCCGGAGGAAAGGATAATGGTCCTCAGATCTCTCGAACTCTCCTTCTTTAAGATGAAGAACTTTGCTAAGATCTGCTAGCCTCTCTGAAATTCATGATTCACTCTTCACAGGGATAGCACCTCGCCTCTATTTCAGATCCCCTGCGTATAGGGCCCTAGGCTTGTATTTATAGGTTTCGGATACAGCGTTTTCGGATAAGAATTGATGATTTGACCTTATTCTTAGTTAATAACTACTTAACTACATTTAGGATTAGCTTCAAAATAGTTGGGAGGCTCTGAAACGAACAAATTTCGAGAAAACACGTCGAAAAATGCGTTTGGACACTTCTAGGCGCGAGCCACCCTATGGTGGCTCGGAACTG
>NC_033800.1:65109641-65219568 GCF_001876935.1 Asparagus officinalis | reverse complement strand
GCCTCCTATAGTGGCTCGGCCTTGGCCGATCCACCTAGCCTTGGCCGAGTCGTTTTGATGTGACTCGGCCGTCAGGAGCTTTTCCGGTTTAGTCTTGTTCTGTCGTTATGCGCATTTCGTCGTTTTGCTGACTTGTACGCTTCACCAATTCACTTCATGTATTTCATTAACTTGAATGTGGCTGACGAGTGCGTGGGCCACTTAGAGGTGGTTGATGAGTACGCGAGCCACTTGAAGGTGGCCGGTTAGCACGCGGGCCACTTGGAGGTGGCCGGTGAGCGTGCGGACTATTTAGAGGTGGCCGGTGAGCACGCGTGCCACTTGGAGGTGGCTGGTGAATGTGTGGGCTACTTGGAGGTGGCCAGTGAGCGTGTGGGCCACTTTCTTTTCTGTTTCTTGTGGCTTGTTGCTAAGTCATCAACAGTTCGCCACTTTTTGTTCGACGGCTCGTCGCCACGATCGTCCGACGCGTTTGTCCGCTCGACGACACGTCGTCTCTAGCTGTGTTCGGGGACCTATATGCAAATTTTGACGCCTACATAACTAAGTGAAAATTAATTATGCTTACTTTAAAATTTGCGATTTTCATAGAGTACAATTCATTGTTTTTGTTCATTCTCATTCGTATTGTCCAAATGGCAATCAATTCATTATGGATTAAACCAATCCATCACCATGTTCCACAAATCTGCAGAGTACTGGCATTCAAAAAACATGTGGCGACATGTTTCCAGATGGTTAGAACACAGGACACAATGATTTGTGTCTAGAATTCTCATACGACACAATCTATCATTTGTTAATAATCTTGATTGAGTGGCTAACCATAGGATAAATGAGTGCTTAGGATAATGCGAACCATTCCATATTGTGTTGAACCAATTAGCTTGTGGTGTAGGCTGTATCAAAATTCTATATACAGAGGATACTCGAAGTTTTCCTTCCGTACAGCAACTGTTAATAGTGTTTTGCAGGTTGCTGGCACTCCCAAATCTTTCTATCAACATATCCCTAGCTCTTAGGAGCTGCTTCCACATCCAAGAATCATTCACCTTCGCTCAAACCTTCCAGACATCAATGTGCTATAAATAATTCCCGTGTACCCATTTTATCCAAAGGAGATCTTCCTTGAGATGAATCATCCACATGAGCTTAATGGAAGCTGCATGGTTCTAGTTTTTTGCTAAAAAAACTCCTAAGCCCCCGTGCTTTTTGTCCTGACATATTGTAGCTCAAGAGACTAAGGGAACTTTGTGATTCCATAGAAAATCAGAGCACAATTTATCAATTTTCTAGAGAACTTTACGTGGCAATATATAGTTATTAGTCCAAAACTTATGAACATACAAGATGAGTGATTTTATCAGTTGCAATCTCCCCACATATGATAGAGTCCTCCTCTTTTGCCAATTCTAAAATTGCTCTAAGATTTTACTAATCAAAGGGGAGCAATCTAAGCAAGATAATCTTTTAGATATTAGAGGCATTCCCAAGTATCTCATTAGCAGAATCCCTTCAGAAAAATTCAGGTACGAGCATATCTGAAGTTTTTTATTATCATCAATACCACTCAAGTATACTGAGAATTTGCTAGGATTTGTTTCCAAACCTGATACTTGGCTGAATTCTTTGAGGCAGTTGTAAATGTTGACCCTATAGTTTTGATGATGATTTGTCAAACAATTTATCGCTAATATATTTTCTAGTTTTGTGTTTATGTTTCTCTTTACAGGTATTTCAACACACGACAATCAAGCGTTAAAGATTCAAGTTCATATGTGTGGATTTACCTAGGTATAAGTTTAGTTTACTTACATATATTGAATGTTAATATCTAAGCTCAATATATGTACACTTAACACAATTTTTGACGTTTTCTATCATATAAATAATTTTTTATCAAACGTTGTTACAATATCTTTTATTTCATGCTTACAGCTCTTTCATACTTCTTTATATACATATAAAATATGCATAATATATATATATACATATTTACAAGCCTTATGTCATTTTTCATGTTCACGAAAAACAAGTTTTCTGAACACTTTTTAAAAACAGGGAGTTTTCACAAACGAAAATTGATTTTCGAAAAATTCCTTTTCAAACATGTTTATTTCATCATTTAGAAACTTTCCCCAAAGTTTCACTATTTTTGGAATTGATTTGATATTTTTAATGAATTTTCAAAACAGCCCAGAAACCTGTCAATATAAATCAGCCAAAACAGGTTTTTCAGCATGTATCAGATTGCGGTCGACCGCCAGTGGTAATTTTTCTTAGCACTGCTTTTGTGTGCTCGCGGTCGACCGTGACGGTCGACCGTGAAAACATCCGTCGACCGCCGCGGTCGACCGCCAGCTTTATATTTTTAAAACTGTGTTTTTTGAGCTTCGCAGTCGACCGCACCGATCGACTGCCGAACTGTCAGATCATTTCCAACGGCTAGTTTTTACAGCTATTTTCAAATAGGTTTTCTGGTCTTTTACTTGTGTTTTTACTGATGTATTGGGTTGCTATATACACCTCATTGCTGCTCTCCTTCTATGTATCCAAGGAATCCAAGTTTTATGTTTAACAAAATATTTAGTGTGTTTCAAAGAGCTGTTTAAAGCCGATTTCATCAATCTGTTTCAAGAGAAGTTTTCCTACAACAAGAAGTAGCTTTCAAATCCTATTGGGATCATCATCTACTGTTCTTCTTGTTTGAGAAGTTTTCTAAACTCTTACATAGCTTGTTATTTTGTTTTTATTTCAATTAGCTATATTTATTGAGTTTCATTCACTGTTATCACATACACATATTGAGCTTAATATCTTCATACCATATAGTGTAGGTTGTGGAGTGTGATTTAGTGAGTGTGAGCTTCATTGTATTCTCACTTGTTATTTGAGAACAAACCATTGTATTTAATCTTCTTTTGTGAGAATCACTTGTAATACACTTGTATATCGAGAGAAGTGTGAGGCGAGAGACGGGGTCAAATCCAATAGGAGAGGCGTCGGTTGACGAACCTAGGGAGAGGTTGTAACCGAGCACTTGAGGAGGAGGACACGGGCTAGGTTCCTACACTTAGTGTGTAAAGTGTGATTGTTGAGTGATTGTGTAGTGTGAGAGTTTTCGGTGAACTTGTAAACCGAGTGTGTAGAAGTTCCGGCTTCCAAACCGGATTGTGATAGTGGATATCTCCTCGAGCTGAGGAGCGGGGACGTAGGTCGTGGTGACCGAACCTCGTAAACATATCGTGTGTTTGTGTTTTGCTTGGCTTATATTTTATTTGTGCATATTCTTATTGTTCTTATTCATATCTATTTCTTGTGAGGACATATTGATCAACATAATTTTAATTGGTAATTAATCAGGATTAGATTAGCATAAGACCCTAATCAACCCCCCATCTAGGGTCTAACAATTGGTATCAGAGCTTGGTGCTCTTTAATTTAAGAACTAACCGCCTTGAATTAAAGATCCAAGTTATCGTATTTGTGCTAATCTAATTTTGATTTCATTTTGCTTCTTGCATTTCATCTTTATGGATATGTATGATTCATCTAGTTTAGGATATGCTATTAATATTGCTCCTCGTTTGGATATTTTTCCTTATGCTCAATGACGTGTTAGATTCAAACTTTTCGTTCAATCTAAACAATTCGATTTATGGGAAATTATTGAGGATGTCTATATTGTTCCAATTTTGGAAAAATCCAAATGGTGTGAAAATGATAAAAGATTGTTTAATATGAATAAGCTTTTGTTAGAATATTTGATTAATGCTTTTCACTCATCGTTTTCTAACAAATTTGCTAATTTTGATAGTGCTTACGCCTTATGAAAATTTATTGAAGCACATGAAGAGGAATTGGAGGCTATTCAACAAGCGTTGGAAAATCCCGCTTTGAGTTCTAAAGAAGTCTCATCTCCATGTACAATACTACTAGGTGATAACCCTAGTGAGGTATGTGATAACGATGATATTATTACTTTTGATGAACTTGCTCTTGAGTTTGAAAAATTACACAATTGCTATATTGATGTAAAGAGTAAGTATGTTAATATGAAATCCACTCATGAAACACTAGATACTAAGTTTAATTTTATTGCAAATGAAAATATAATTCTTAAAGAATGCAATGAAAATTTGAAAATTGAATATGCTAGTCTACTTCATGAAAAACGTGATGCTATGTTAGAAGCAGATAAGTTGAAATCTATGATGAGTAATCTTGTTTATCCTACTTCTAGTAGCAATGCTTGTATGCACAATGATGAGTTGAATCAAATGAGAAAACGAATATCCACCTTAGATTCAACAGTAAATACTTGTACTGCTAATAATAAAAAGCTTATGGACTTATGTGCAAAGTTCAATGTTAATTCCTCTAAGAAACCTATTCACTATGCACATATGTATGACAAAATTCATAAATGTTCTATTTGCGGTCTTAAAGGCCATTTAGCTCAATTTTGTCATAATGCACCAAAAATTGAAAAGCCTATTCATGATTGTACATCCCATCAAGCTTCTTCATCACAAACACATGTACACACACATAGTGTAAATCATAAACATGCTCATGTGTATAAATGTGATTATTGTGGTCGTTTTGGTCATTTGGCCATGTTTTGTTTCGATTTGAAAAGAAATTCTCGTTTGCAAAATAATTACAAAAAAAAAAAATCTATTTTTGTAAAAGAACCACGTGCATTTCATTTCGGTCAACGTAAACCATTCAAACCTCTACATTGCACAAATTGTAATCGTATGGATCATGTTTATAATTTTTGCTTTGATCGTATCGGTGCACAAAATACGCCCAAGCGGGTTCATAACCCTATGGCCTTGGATTTAAACGATAGGGGTCATGTCCCAAAGTTTAGTGGTACCAAAATGATTTGGGTACCCAAATGATTCTTATGTCACTTATTGTTGTTTTGTTCGTTTTTTTTGTTCTTGCTTTGAAAAATTGGTTTTGCATGTAAATCTTTCCTCTTATTTAGCTAAAATAAATTATTTGTATGATTTTATAGCTAAAAACTTTCATATATATCTTATAAAACATTTGGTATCTTATAAAACAATTTCTTAAAGGTCTAAATTGAAAAACTTTCTCAAAATCCAGATTTTACACTGACTATGCATTTTTCTTTCTCGCGGTCGACCGCCACGGTCGATCGTCGAAGTTTCTGTAAGTTGTCATGGTCGACCGCCACGGTCGACCGCCAGAGATTTTTTTGGCTTTGATTTTTTTGATCGGGTTTCGGGTTTTTAACTGATAACTATTTTGAACCCGATTTCATCACCACCATTGATCTGTTCCCTGAGCTAATCCTAGCCCTTCATTCATCTCCTCTATGATCCGACTCCTCAGTTTTCCCCTCATTTAAAATTTTTCCCTAAACTGACGATTTCTCCCACGGTCGCCTGCCTCAATCGACCGCGGATCTCATTCGGCCATCTTTCTCGTCAATCTCAGTTGGGATTTTGCTGGGTAATTTCTTCTCTCATCTCTTGATTTCATTTCCTACTCTAGTGATTATATTTCTCAGACTAGGGTTTTGGTTTAGGGTTTGCTTATTTTCACTTATTGTGCTCTATTTGTATTCCTAGGGTTTTCAATTTCTGTTATATTCCATATTTCATTCAAAACCCTAATCAAACATGCCTCCTAGAAAGAGATCTAAATCTGATGTTGGTTTATCTTCTTCTGTAGCCTCTCATTATGAGGATTTTCTGTTGTTTAAATCCCTAGTTAAGAAATATAGGGAGTTGTGCAAACTGAAAATTCTTCCCACCAGATATATCAAATTTGATCAATTAGCCATGTATGATACTCATTCGATTCTTCATAATGTTGGGTTGGCTAGGCTATTAGATGTGAAACGTAAAGTTCCTTATTATCCTTTTCTAGTTTATCTGTTTTATGCCAACTTATCTGTGTCATCCTCTACTAATGGTCTTCAGACCATTAGTACATCTGTTAAACATGTTGCAATTTCTTTTTCTGCCAACGAACTTACGGGGATTCTTAAAATCCTAACAGGTGATGTTGACCTTATGTCTATTGAACTTGATGATCCAGCTGTGAATAACCTCTTGTTTAAACCCGGTTGCACTTATCCGATGAACAATAATTCTCTAAATCCCAATGCCAAACTTATTGCTAGAATTATTGCTCAAAATCTGATTCCTAAAACCGGTAGTTTTGATCATTTTGCTTCTGACAAGATCAATGCTGTGTATGCCATTTTTGCCAAAATAAAAGTAGATTGGGCAAACGTTTTTCTCAAAAATATGGCATCTAAGTATTTCAAATTTCTATCCTTCAACACTTTGGTGTTGATCTCACTCATGAACCCAAAATTGAACCTAAGAAGGACTTTTTTGATAAGGTCTCACTTTCCCATATGTAAATTTCTAGTTCCTTATCTGATCCTATTCAGCCATCATCTTCTCGTTCCCGGTCTAGAGCCTCTTCCTCCTCCACTTCTGACCTCTGTACCCATTTGGATCGTCTCGAGACTCAGGTCTCAACTATCCAGAGGGATGTTAGGACGATTCTATCTTATCAGCGTCAGTCTCTCGGGATTCCGGATCCCTCTTCCAGTTCTGAGTCTGATTCTGAGGAGGGCCCTGCTGTTGGCTCTGGCTCTGATGATGGATCTGGCCCTGCTTCTGATGGTGATGGTGATGATTGATTCTTGCTGCTTTTTGGAGTTTTTTATTGTTTTTATGCTTATGGTGATGTTTTATTCTGAGTTGTAGAACTTGATACTTATGCTCTTTTCTTTTGAGTTGTAATAACTCTATGATTGTGTGGAACTATGTGACTTTGTGACATTTTTGTGTATGGTTTGTAGTCTTGTGGAACAAACTATGTTTGTGGAAAACTATGAAGTTTCTAATGTTTAAATGATGATTTGTGATCTATTGTGTTAGTTTATCTTTTCTATGTACTATGCATGGTCAAAACATTTTTCATGCTATGTTTATGGAAAATATGTTGCTAATGATGTGTTCTTTGGTCTCTACATGCCTATGGTTGTGTATGATTATTGTTTAGCTCCTATATATGTTCTTTAGATGTCATTTATGCAATTTGACAGGGGGAGCTTTTGGCAATTCACTTGGCTTTTTATCTGTGCTTATATGCAGCGGGAGCGTTGCTCCTATTTTTTTTTTCCTTTTTGATGTTGTCAAAGGGGGAGAAAATCCACATATGGTTTATTTATTCATGTTCATGTATGGTTTATTGATTTACTCATGTATGGTTTATTCATGTTGTATACATGATTGGTTTATATGTGATTTATCAGTATTTATTTCATATTCATGTATAAATTGTTTGCCATTATCAAAAAGGGGGAGATTGTTGACCCTATAGTTTTGATGATGATTTGTCAAACAATTTATCACTAATATATTTTCTAGTTTTGTGTTTATGTTTCTCTTTACAGGTATTTCAACACACGACAATCAAGCGTTAAAGATTCAAGTTCATATGTGTGGATTTACCTAGGTATAAGTTTAGTTTACTTACATATATTGTATGTTAATATCTAAGGTCAATATATGTACACTTAACACGATTTTTGACGTTTTCTATCATATAAATGATTTTTCATCAAACGTTGTTATAATATCTTTTATTTCATATTTACAGCTCTTTCATACTTCTCTATATACATATAAAATATGCATAATATATATATATATACATATTTACAAGCCTTATGTCATTTTTCATGTTCACGAAAAATAGGTTTTTTGAACAATTTTCAAAAACAGGAAGTTTTCACAAACAAAAATTGATTTTCCAAAAATTCCTTTTCAAATATGTTTATTTCATCATTTAGAAACTTTTCCCAAAGTTTCACTATTTTTGGAATTGATTTGATATTTTTAATAAATTTTCAAAACAGCCCAATAACCTGTCAATATGCAATGTATCAGATTCCGGTCGACCGCCGCGGTCGACCGCCAATTGCAATTTTTCTGAGCTTACCTTTTTTTATGCTCGCAGTTGACCGTGACGGTCGACCTTGAAAACATCCAGAGACTTTCGCGGTCGACCGCCGCGGTCGCCCGCCAAACTGTCAGATCATTTCCAACGGCTAGTTTTTACAGCTATTTTCAAATGGGTTTTCTGGTCTTTTACTTGTGTTTTTACTAATGTATTGGGTTGCTATATACACCTCATTGCTGCTCTCATCATCCACTGTTCTTCTTGTCTATGGAGAAGTTTTCTCTAACTCATCTTTACATATAGCTTTCTACTTAATTTTCATATCTTAGCTATATTTATTGAGTTGTATTATTTTCATTCACTGTTATCACACACACATATTGAGCTTAATATCTTCGTACCATATAGTGTGGGTTGTGGGGTGTGATTTAGTGAGTGTGAGCTTCATTGTGTTCTCACTTGTTATTTGAGAACAAACCATTGTATTTAATCTTCTTTTGTAAGAATCACTTGTAATACACTTGTACACCGAAAGAAGTATGAGGCGAGAGACGGGGTCGAATCCAATAGGAGTGGCGTCGGTTGACGAACCTAGGGAGAGGTTATAACCGAGCACTTGAGGAGGAGAACACGGGCTAGATTCCTACACTTAGTGTATAAAGTGTGATTGATTAGTGATTATGTAGTCTGAGAGTTTTCGGTGAACTTGTAACCGAGTGTGTAGAAGTTCCGGCTTCCAAACCGGATTGTGATAGTGGATATCTCCTCGAGCTGAGGAGCGGGGACGTAGGTCGTGGTGACCGAACCTCGTAAACATATCGTGTGTTTGTGTTTTGCTTGGCTTATATTTTATTTGTGCATATTCTTATTGTTCTTATTCATATCTATTTCTTGCGAGGACATATTGATCAACATAATTTTAATTGGTAATTAATCAGGATTAGATTAGCATAAGACCCTAATCACCCCCCCTCTAGGGTCTAACAGTAAATCCTTGAAATTGAGTTCATGTCAGCTTTTCTAAATAATAGCAAATCATCCGCAAAGAATAAATGTATGATCTTCAATCTGGTGCACTTTGGATGGTATTTGAATAAATCATCATTCTTGAGAGTGTTAAGCTTCCTTGATAAGTATTCCATGCCTACTACAAATAGGCAGGGGGAAGGGGATCACCTTGTCTCAAGCCCCTAGCACTATGGAAGAACCTATGTAGAGATCCATTAAGAGATAATGAGAATTTTGGGGTTGTAATGCACACCATAATCCATTTAACCATATTGCTAGGGAATCCCAAGCCAACTAACATGGCTTTAATAAAATCCCAGTTAATGGTGTCAAAAGCTTTCCTGAGATCAATGTTGAGAATAGATCTTGGAGAAGAATGTCTCCTTCCATAATGGTTGATGAGTTCATGTGCCAATAAGATATTATTTGAAATAATCCTCCCTTTGACAAAAGTACTTTGAGCATCACTGATAAGGTATCCCATTACTTTTTGAATTCTACTAGCAATTATCTTAGTGATAACTTTATAAACACAATTGCAGCAAGAAATTGGTCGGAAATCTGAAGGTGATTTGGGATTAAGGACCTTAGGCACCAGTGTAATTGATGTATTGTTAAAAGTACCCAGAAGCTTACCAGAGCAAAAGAACTCCTCCTTGGCTAGATATAAATCTTCACTAATCACATTCCAAGTTGCTATGAAGAATGAGGCATTGTAACCATCAGGACCAACAGGCTTTCTCATCTAACATTGAAAAAAAATGCTTTCTTTATCTCTTCTCTTGATATAGGAAGACTCAACATATTGCTTTGGATAGAAGAGAAAACATGACCATTAAAAATTACCTCCGGATTAGGATTAGTAGTAGGAATTTTTGTGCCAATCAGCTTATCATAATATTCAACAATTTCTATAATGATACTGGGCATATCTTTGATCCTTTCACTATTAGCAGAATATAAAGATAACACTCTATTATGATGTCTTTTTGCTTTCATGATAGAATGAAAGAATTGAGTACATTTGTCACAATGAATCCCCCATTTGATATTGGCCTTCTGTTTATAAAAAGAGGCTTCACAATTTAATAACCTGACACATTTGCTCAAACACTCTTTTTCTTTTGAAATCAGTGAGATATTGAAAAGATCAGTGCTTAGCTGCTTTTGAACATTAGCTAGCTCATCTTTAGATCTTAGCACTTGTTCACTAATATTCATGAAATACTTCTTATTCAGCTCCTTCAGAACAGGTTTCAGTTTTTTGAGTTTATCATGAAATTTATACATCTTGAAGCCTTTGATGTCTTACTCCCAAACTTGCCACATTTTGAAGAACTTGAATGGTATTTTGCTTACAAAATCTTCATCTTCAATTGTTATTAATGCTGGAGAATGGTCTGAGCAATTTGGAACTAAATATTCCATTTGACTAGAAGTATATTGATGAACCCACTATTAGGACTCATGTTTATGAGCCTAATATCTAATCTTATTTTGATGATTTAACAAACAAATTATAATTGTGTGTGTAGGCGTCAAAATTACTTAAAGGGTATCACACATAGCTCAAGTTGAAAGGAAGGCAATAAACATCATCATCTAAGCTATAGAGAATCATCTGATGACAAAGATCAACTAAGGAGCCAAATCAACAATGGGAATCATAATCCGACTGCCCCTACAAATTAAGTAAAAGTCGATGTCTCAATCAACCAGACGAGACGACACTTCCTGTGTCGACTCGAAAGGCAGTCGACGTCTCAATCAACCAGACAAGACAACACCTCCTGTGTTGACTCAAAAGGTGATAGAGATGACACCTTCATGTCGACTCGAGAGGTAGTGATAGCCGACTCAAAGTCCAAGACGAGACCCGAGACAAGATCTCCTTTGTGTCGACTCGAGAGGCGGGGGTAGCCGACTCAAAGTCCAAGACGAGACCCAAGATGAGATCTCCTTCATGTCAACTCGAGAGGCGGGGATAGCCAACTCAAAGTCCAAGACGATACCCAAGACGAGATCTCCTTCGTGTCAACTCGAGAGGTAGTGATAGCTGACTCAAATTCCGAGATGAGACCCGAGATGAGATCTCCTTCGTGTCGACTTGAGAGGCGATGATAGTCGACTTAAAATCCAAGATAAGACCCAAGACGAGATCTCCATCGAGTCGACTCGAGAGGCAGTGATAGTCAACTCGAAGTTCAAGATGAGACTCGAGACGAGATCCCTTTTGTGTTGACTGGAGAGGCGGTGATAGCCAACTCAAAGTCCAAGACGAGACTCGAGATGAGATCCCCTTCATATTGAATCGAGAGGTGGTGATAGTCGACTCGAAGTCCAAGTTGAGACCTAAGACGAGACCCCTCCATGTCGACTCGAAAAGGCATTGGTAGTTGACTCGAAGTCCGAGACAAGATCCCTTTGCGTCAACTCAAATGGCGGTGTCAATCAACACACTGAGTCGACTCGAAAGTTTCCCATCTCATTAGATGGCTCCTACTGAGCTAAAGTGAAGTTTCAACGCTCTATGCGACACTCTGACAAAAGAGATTACAAGTTAATGAATCTCTTCAATACAAAATGCATTACACAAAGTTCGAGACACAGAACATGTCTCGGAAGCTATGAGGAAACTCATAGTTTTTGAGGCAGTGTTCACTGTCTCGGAAGATATAAGACAACTCATAGTCTCTGAGATAATGGCGACTGTTTTGGAAACTAGAGTGAGCTTGGCGACAGATTTCTAGAGTTTTGTACGGTCCACGTGGCTTCATAACTACTGGGGATCATCCAAAAATATAGGGGGAGCCGTTACAAGTGAAAATCTCACCCATAACTATAAAAATAATAGCATTTAAACGTGGTGGGAGCGGTTACAAAAGGGCTAGAAATAAGCCCTAATTCCGAGATTGTGGCGACTGTCTCAGAAATTGGAGCTTGCCAAGGTGGTTTTATTTTGACTTCAACCTTCAGTTATAGTTCCTATGGGTTATAAATAGCTCCCTATCACCTATAGGTAGGAGGACGAAGGCAGAAAATGCAGAGAGAGAATAGACTTGAGCAATTTTGGTGAATTTTGAGCAAGAAAGAGAGCTTTTATCAATTTCAAGCACTTCCAAGAGCCTTCAGTATTTCCTCGAGATCTAAGCTTTGATTTGATCATGAGACGAGTATTTTATCTTACCTTGTTGAGATATTCACTTCTATCCTTGTTTCTAAAATGATACATCAACCTTAAACATTCCTCATGGTTCAACTCGAATTTGTGATTTGGTCGTCCACGGGCTAACGCACCCCCGATACAGGCAAAGATCCCACGCAAGCAGCGGGTGATAAACGTCCTCTGAGTGTGTTTCTAGAAAGTTGTTTGTTTGTAACAATAAGTCTTATAAAAAGGCTTGTTTCTTTGAATTCATTGTAATCGATAAATAATTTTAGGAGTCAGTTACACCCCTTAATCCTCTATAAATAGCTCAAAAATCAGCTTAAATCAAATCTTTTGGTAGATCGTCAAGAGAGCTAGAATTTTGGAGATCGGCATTCATCTTTGAGGCATTCATCAGCAATAGAAACTCTTGGAGTTTTGGTACTTGGTTTATAAACTGATGTTTGGTTTAAATTAACTCTTTTATAGAGTTTAAACTCGTTCTGAGTCCCTAAACTCGTTAAGAGTTATTCTTAAACTTACCATGCAAGTACTCCTTGATATCAAATTAAGAGGAAGATATCATGTTCCAACGAGGTGAAACATCGGATCGTCAATGGGATACAAGGATCTGAACTCCCATCGACACCAAGAAGAATCCAGGTTAAACAAAGGGAAAGATCTCCATTGGTTTTTCTCTCTTTTGTAAATCGGGAAACCAAACGAGAAGATTGTAATTTCTTTTTCTAAGTTTGTTAGAGAGAGATTGTATTGAGAGAATTGTAACATATTCTTTTTCTAAGTCAGTTAGAAAGAATACTATAAATTCAGTTCTCTATTTTTCTTCTTTCAATTCTCCAAACAAACAAAAGATGGCGACTCTGCTGGGGATTAGATTCACTAATGAAGAAGTGGTGGCTCAATCTGACGTCAACCTCGCTAGAGCCATGGTCAAGACCCTCGTCATGGAATTCGACCAAGCCAAGTATGAAGAGTTACTTTCCTCTACAACCTATAGTCCCAAGGCTATGCACAGGGTTCGTGTGGTCTCCAAAAAGACCAAAACTATTGCTGAACCACCAAAGGAGGTCCTCCCCTTTGGACTACATGACTCAGACAATCCCTCCTCTGAAGGAGTAGGCTTAGCCTCTGTTGGACTCGTCAAACGAGTCGAAGATCTCATGACTACGTCAAAGCGACATGTATCGGGTTAGAAGAGGCCCATTGCAGCGACAAGCACTGTCAATGAAGATGACCTCATTGCAAAGGCCTTAAAACAGGCTAAAATAAATGCCGCTCAATGGAGGAGAAGATCGTTGTGACGAGCCTATCTCCGAGAGAGCCGATCTCTCAATCAACGTGAACTCCGCATTTGTGAACCTCAACTTGAACGTTGCATGGATGAGCCCAAGTATGAGCTACACATAATCAACTTAAAACCTAGCCCTCAGGGTCACGTTTCAAAAACAAAACGTAATCCTCCGGGACACGTTTCAACACCCAAAAGCAGTCCTTAAAGATGCATTTCAATTTCAAAATGTAATCCTTAGGGAAGAATTTCCCAAACTAAACGCGGTTCTCAGGAACACGTTCCAAATTATAAACGCAACTCTTAGGAGTGCGTTCAAGACCCAAAACGCAGACCTCAGAACTGCGTTACCCAACAAAAACACAACCAGCAAGGGTGTGTTTCACTAACAAAATGCAAACTTTGACCTTGCGTTAGTCAAACAGAACACGACCCTCGTGTTCCTTCTTTAGAACGTGACGTAATCCATCGTGTCAAAAGAGATCAACGTGGATTCAAGATCTATGTTCAATAAGAACCAATCCCATCCACTTATCGATAGTGGGTTCCATCTCCAAGCTCATGTTCTGTGAGAGTATCTCCCTAGGTACCTGATTTAAGGGAGTTGCTTTCAAGAGAAAGACTAGTGCAACAAGCCGCTCATTCATGTCATTATGAGTGGCTTATCTCTGCAATCCTCTCAGAATGTCCATGCTGCACTTCCAAACCAAGGAGGTCAGTGTTTGACCGATTGACACACGTTGCTCGACCTGCAAAGCAATGACGACATTACAGGAAGAAGGCTTTGGAGACAGAATATCCTACAGCCTCGACTCATAGCTCTGATGACTCAGAAACAAGCCGTTCGCCAACCGTCAGAGAAATCTACGATGAGTTCGAAGGGATATACCGACGCACCCGGACTCAGACGGGATCCATTCCTCCTATCAATTACAAACGACTGGCTAGAGAAGCAACTTTTGATGAGAAACACTCAGCCATCACGGAGTCTCAGTCCTCAAGTTCTTTCGTAGCACATTGGAATTCTATTTATATGACAAGGAGCTAAGTTGACCTGGCAAGGAGGGTCGATGAACATCATGCCATGCTCCAGGCTCAACAGGAGACTTCCAATCAAGTACAAGATCTGATGACTCAGCTTGTCGCATAAAAGGTCAAAAAAACTAAATCTTCCCAAAGAACAAAGTCGTCAAAAGGGAAAGATAAGGTGAATGAGAATTCGGACCATGAAGCTCACAGCATAAAGTCTACCTCTGAAGAAGAGAAAGAGCGCAAGAACGAGGACAATCCTCAGTCGACCAAGATGGAGGAATTGGAAGCCCTCCTTAATGCAATTGCTAATATGAGCAAGCTCCAAGACGATAAAGTAGTGCGGCCTTATCCCGTAGAATGGGACACCGCTCGCTATCCTCCGAAATTCAAGGCCCTAACTCTACAAGCTTTTGACGGCATGGAATCGTTGAATCAACACATCTGTTACTTCAAATTGCAAACTGGAGATGTGATAGAGAATGATGCCATATTGACTCGCCTGTTCATCAGCACCCTTAGGGGGGTTGCCTTCGAATGGTTCATGAAGTTGCTTGCTATGACTATTCAAAAATGGGTTGATCTAGAAAGGCTTTTCTTAGCCAGGTTCTTCGAAGATGATTCAGAAGTCTCTGTCCTGACCCTGCTCTCCACCAAGCATAAGAAGGGAGAATCCATAAAGACCTTTGTGTAGAGGTTCCGAAATATGGTCCTACGATGCCCATCAAGTATGACACAATCTACTTTGGTTGAAACTTACAGACACAACTTGCAGACCCATCTCCTGGCTCAAATGAGAGTAGCAGAATGTCGCTCCTATAAGCAATTGGTCTCACAAGGAGAGTAGGCAGAAGAGATCATTTCCTGAGTCAGAGCTGAAAAAGCTAACAAGCCAAAGCCGCAAGCGCAACACAGCCAAGGCAATGCTCCCAGACCCAAGGGGAAGGAGACCCTGGCCGCCGATAGCAGCACTCAAGCGCCACTTGCGAAGCAAGGCAAGATGTCAAATCAACAGAGGGCGCCCAAGCAGTACTCTTTCAAGGAGGAACATGTGGACATCCTATTCCAGCTACTTCGGAAGAATAACAAGCTAAAACTTCCTGAAGTGAAGATACCCGAAGAAGTAGGAAAAGTGGATGACCCAAATTATTGTCGGTATCACAGAATGCTAGGACATCCAACGAGGATATGTTATATCTTCAAGGATATTCTACAACACCTAGTCGATACTAATGTACTCAAGCTAAAGCCAGAACAGAAGACTGTATTCACCAATCTGATATCGGTCTAGTTTGGATATTTTCCTCCCTTTGTGGCTGCAAATGGTGTTATCCCTATCCCTAAAGGAGAAATACACATATCTTTGCTTAGTAGGGATAGCCTTTCACACCTAGTATGAAGGATAAATGTTTAGTACCCCTTGCCACTCTTAAAGAATGCTGTTCCACACAGTATGAAGGATAAAGGTTTAGTACCCCTTGCCACTCTTAAAGAAGAGCTGATATGGGTCCATCACGATCTAATTGAAGGACAACAGTGGACAAACACATTCTCCAAGAAGAAGAGAGGCAAGGAGAAGTCATCCAATATGATTAGTCTCTCTATAAATCAGGATGATGATCATCTTAAACCTCTCACATGCTAGGAAGAAGAGAGGATTGTTCTTGCGGTGGATCAATGAGATAACCCTGGTACCCGATCAGGAAAAGCATATTTGAAGAACTATGGCCAAAACGCTCAAGGAGCAGAAGAACAAGCCCAAGAGGCTGGGGGTTCTTACCCTAAGAAGACAACCGACAAAGGGAAATAGAAAGAGCTTCGCTTCAACCAAAATCTCCTCCAACAGGAGACTGGAGGATCAAACAATTCCTTCCGATTCAATGTTATGGTGCAATTAGCTAATATCCCTGTGAGGATCACCCTGTACGAACTCTTGCGACTGTCCAAGACCATAAGGGAAGCCCTAATTGAAGCTTTGACAAACACGGAGAGCTTTATTACTCAAGTCACTCAAGTTCCACAAGCTTCTAAAGGGCAATCTTTTGTACAGTGTCTACAAACCGCAAGAAGTCTGCCATGCATATCATTCACTCAAGAAGATATGCAGATTAAACACAAGCATGATAGATCTCTGTACTATTCAGCGTATATCGGCTCTTCTGATATCAGTCGTGTACGAGTTGATCTGGGCTCAGCACTCAGCATCATGCCATATCGGGTCATGCAAGTCCTAGAGATTCCCCTGCATCGGCTGAGTTGTACCTAGACAACCACTTTCGACTTCAACGCCAACAGCACACGACCCTTGGGTAAAATCAAACTCATATGTTAAATTGGAGATCTTAAGTCTAAAGTGACTTGTTACATCATAGATGCGAACACGTCTTATAATTTGTTGCTAGGATGACCATATATTCATGTGGATCGCATTGTCCCATCTACTCTTTATCAAGTCATGAAATATCCTGACAAGGAGTGAGAATTCAGAACCCTAATTGCCGAGAAACAGCCTTTCAGAGGGGTGGATAATTTCCTCACTAATTCAGTTTTATGTCTGGATTCTCAAGAGCCAAGGCAATTAAACAAGGTCGCCAACAGTGGCAACGAAGCTGACATCAGGCCCGATCCTGAGGAAGATTTGGAAGTACCCTAGAGGGGGTGAATATGGTTATTGCTAATCTTATTAGATATTAATGCCAATTAAAACTTATTAACAAAATATTCGGGGGTGAATATGGTTATTGCTAATCTTATTAGATATTAATGCCAATTAAAACTTATTAACAAAATATTCTTGCAAGATAGATATACAATGAATTAGATATTAATGCCAATTAAAACTTATTAACAAAATATTCTTGCAAGATAGATATACAATGTAATATATGCAAGAATATAAACACAAGAGAAAATAAACAAGAAAAAATAGTGTAAACAACTAGTAGAAACAAAGAACACTCCAAACACAATAATATGATCACGGAGTTCGGACCTTCCGTTCTACGTCTCCGCTCCCTACTCCCGGGGAGAAATCAACTATCACAACCGGGTTTTCTACGCTCACCCGAACAACGTTTACATCTCACAATTCAATTTTCTAGTTCACCGAAAACTTTACAACACACACAATTGTAAACACACTCTACACCCTCTAAGTGTTGGTCTCTAGCCCGTGTTTTCCTCAAGTGCTCGGAATTACGACCTACCTCTAGGTATTACTACCGACATCACTCCTCTTGGGACAACCCCGTCTCTCACCACACACTCCTCTCGGTGTACAAGTGTGATACAACGTGTAACTCCCAATTAAGCACAATTACAATAAAATGTTCTCTAATTGGATGAGAACTCAATGTAAGCTCAATCTCACAAATCACAAACCCATACCCCAATATATGATGTATGAAAAGCTACAAGCTCAAATAGGGTGTGTGTGATAAAATAAGTATAAATAAAATCTTACTCAATTAGCAAACTAGCAATAATAAGAATATGAAAATCAATAATAAAATTGCTAGAGAAAAGAGTTAGAAAAACTTCTCTATAAATACAAAGAGGTTGAAGAAGATTGAGGATGAATTCCTCAATTGAAACTGCAAGCCTCCTCTTTGTAAACTCAACATTAGAAATTTAAACAAACTTTAAAACTCTTTAAACTCCTCTTTAAAACCCTCTTCCAAAACTAAATTCTGATGAGAACAATAGGGGTTTATATAGGAAGAAAACCAAGGCACGAAACCCAAACAAATCTAGCAAAAAGACAAGAAAACAGAAGGCTGGAAAAAATAACCGTTGGGTCGTCAGTCGACTGACGGGTTTCATTAGTCGACTGATGAGCTGACCGTTGTACGTATTTTTTATAGACACTTTTGAAGATTGCAGGCACATTCTTCAGTCAACTTATCAGTCGACTTATCAGTCGACTAATAACAGGTTATCAACCTGAAACGATTTTTAAAAATGAATTTTAAAGTTTTTTTTTAAAAATAGCAAATAAATTCCAAAAAATATAAAACTTCGAGAAAAGTTTATAACCATGATTATGAACATGTTGGAAAAGGAATATTTGAATTTGGTCTTATCATTTGTGAAAACTCAGAAATATTCAAAAGTGCTAACATACATGTTTTTCAAATATGTTGTTTTTGTCATTTTAGCTCAAATCAAGTTCTGAAAACTTGTGTAATCATTTTATGGACATAATAAAAGATGTTAGCATGGTTTGTATAGTCCAAAATATATTTGAATGTATTTTGCATAAAAACACCTATTTTCATGAAAATTCACAAATGTAATGTGTGTGTATATTTGAGCTTATAGAATTAACACACATAATATAAACCTTAAACTAATTTACCCAAGCTTGATAGATCTTCATTGTAGCTTGACTTGGTTGTGGATGAAGCTTGAACTTGGATCTTGACTAGTATGCATAAGCTTTATTCCACTATTCCGCCAATCCTCCATTTGATGTGATCGTGAAGGCTCAATCCATCCATGCTCCAACTACATTGTTTGTTTAGAATACCTAATAAGAAAACATAAATACTAGACAAACAATATTATGAATTGTTTGTAATTATTAAAACAAGATTAGAAGATGTAGGCTCATAACATGAGACCTAACAATGTCCCCATTTTTGATGATGATAAACAATCTACACAAAGAGTATATAAGATATGCAATTAGACACAATACTCTAAAAATATACTCACAGTCAACTTGTTTCTCCCTTTTTGGCAACATCTAATTAGGGAAACAAAATAATAAGAGAGCGAAAGCTCCCCCTATCATAAAGCATAGGTGAGTATAAAAAAAAAGATATAGGGATTGCTCCCCCTATCAATATGCCATATGGAAAATATGCAATTATGAATATGGCAATCAAATGTGAGTAAGCATAGTTAAAAGTATGCTAAACACCTCTCACATATAAGACCAAGTGAACACTCATATGTGTATCATTAATACAAAGTGTCACAAGGGTCTAACACAAAGATATATATAACAAAAATCAAACATCAAATGATTTAAAAAAATTACAAATTTTCCACCATAAAACATGATTTATTGAGAGCACAAATAGACATATAAAAGGTGTCTCAATACCCGATCATAAAACATTATTTGGATATAAACAAAAGTAGATCATAAAATAAAAAAAATTATGAACCTCATGAAGGCTCAAATAAAAGCCTCAAATGATACTAAAAGTAATTCAAAGTGTATATATTGTATTATTTTTGACAAAAGCAAGAGAGGTGAGCATAACAAGCTCTTGAAACAAGTTTCAACCCGAATAAAGCTTTTAGCATCCGGTAAACCTCCCTGGGGTTGCTCAAACATTTAACCTCTTATATGCAAATACAAAACAAAGTATATATCTAAAAAGTGTTTGATCAATAGAAGAAATTCTTTTTGCAAAACTTGATCAAACCACATAAGGAATACATTATAAACCACAACTAGATGATCCGCAAGCTCAAACACATAAATGTCATCATAAGAGTGATTTAAAATGATCACCTAAACATAAACACATTGTAAAAATAATTGAAAACATGGTATACTAACAAAAATGATGTTTTAGTATAGAAAAATTATCTTGATAAAAATTTGTATCAATTCATAAAGGATGAAAACATGAAAATCTATGAAAGAGAATCATGAAAAAAAATGAATGATAACTTTTCAAATCAAATACCAAGCATAAAAATTGTTTTCAATTTTGTTTATAAAACTTAAAAATAAAAACATCTTTAAGAACATGAAAAACTAAAAAGCTAAAGAATTTGTTCTTAAAGATTAAACATGTTTTGGTACCCAATTACTCTTGGTACCTAAGAGTCTAGGGACATGGCCCCTATCATTAAAGCCTAAAGCCCTAGGGTTATGAACACATTTGGGCACATTTAGTGTACGGGTCCGGTCATAGCAAAAATTATGCAAATGACTCATTCGATTGCAATAAGTGCAATGAAGATGATGCATTTGTTTATGTTGACCATGCGGATGTGCACGTGGAACATTTGCAAACAAAGGTGAATTATTTGAAGCTTTTTGCCAATGCGAAACACTTTTAAACATGGGTCTATTTGGAACATTTTACAACATAGAAGCTTTTTGCAAATTATAACAAAATTTTGCAAGATGTCCAAATCTACCACAAACATTGCAATTAAACACATGTGGTATTTTAGAATCATTTGGCAAAATAAAATTCCTTTTTAAATCAAAACAATACTTGGCCAAATGACCAAAACGACCATAAAATTTATACTTATACACATGGGCATTTTTATGATTATCACTATATGTGTGTGCATGTGTATGAGATGGAGAAGCTTGATGGGATGCACAAACATGATTAGGCTCATTAGGCTTTTATGCATTATAACAAAACTTAGTAATATGGCCTTTATGGCCGCAAATTGAGCACTTGTAAGTTTTGTTATACATATGTGCATAGTGAGTAGTTTTCTTGGAAGAATTTGTATAGGATTTCGTACATATGTCCTTAAGCTTTTTGTTATTAACAATGTAAGTTTTTAAAGTCAAATCAAAAGATGATATTCTACTTTTAACTTGATTCAACTCATTATTATCCATACAAGCATTGTTATTAGAAGTAGAACATGCATGATCAATTTTGAAAGAGGTAGCTCTTTTCTAATATTCTCAACTTCTAATATAGCATCACATTTAGCATAAAACAAACTAGCATTTTCCAATTTTAATTTTTCATTGCATTCTTTAAGATTTATATTTTCATTTGCAATGAGATCAAACTTAGTAGTTAGTGTTTCATGAGAGGATTAGAGGATTTTATTTCGACATGCTTGCTTTTTAAGTTAATGCAGCTACGTTGCAATTTCTTATATTCGTGCATCAACAATTCATAACCATGTACGATATCATAAAAAGTAAGATCATTTTCATTATCGGACTCGCATACCTCACTAGGGTTATCGCCTAGTGGCCGTGTGCATGATGAGGCTCCTTGTGAACTTGAAGAGGGAACAGCAAAAGATCGTCGCATAGCCTCCAAGTTTCCTTGATGTGCTTCAAATAATTTCCAAATTGTATAAGCACTATAAAAATAAGCAAGTTCATTAGAAATACATGGACCAAAAGCTTCATGCATAAATTCTAACACTAACTTGTTCTTAGTAAATATTTTCTTATCATGTTTGCTCCACTTAGATTTCTCCAAAGTAGGCATAATATAAGTAATTGTCAACAACTTCCCATAAGTCTATATTTCTAGATTCAATAAAAATATTGAATCTACAACACCATTGTTCATAAGGGAAGTTACTATATCTAGGAGCAACATTTATATTGTAGCCTACACCAAACATATCCATAATATATGAGCAAGCAAATTAAATAATATCTAAACAAGATTTTCAATAATAATAAGAACAATGGATCTTTAACTCAAGGTGGTTAGACTTCAAATCAATGAAAGTACCCTAGAGGGGGGGGGGGGTGAAAAGGATTATTGCTAATCTTATTGGATATTAATGCTAATTAAAACTTATTAACAAAATATTCTTGCAAGATAGATATACAATGCAATATATGCAAGAATATAAACACAAGAGAAAATAAACAAGAAACAATAGTGTAAACAACTAGTGGAAACAAAGAACACTCCAAACATAATAATATAATCACGGAGTTTGGACCTTCCATCCTACGTCTCCGTTCCCCACTCCCGAGGAGAAATCCACTATCACAACTGGGTTTTCTACGCTCACCCGAACAACGTTTACACCTCAAAATTCGGTTTTCCAGTTCACCGAAAACTTTATAACATACACAATTGCAATCACACTCTACACCCTCTAAGTATTGGTCTCTAGCCCGTGTTTCCCTCAAGTGCTCGGAATTACGACCTACCTCTAGGCATTACTACCAACGCCACTCCTCTTGGGACAACCCCATCTCTCACCGCACACTCCTCTCGGTGTACAAGTGTGATACAACGTGTAACTCACAATTAAGCACAATTACAATAAAATGTTCTCTAATTGGATGAGAACTCAATGTAAGCTCAATTTCACAAATCACAAACCCACACCCTAATATATGATGTATGAAAAGCTACAAGCTCAAATAGGGTGTGTGTGATAAAATGAGTATAAATAAAATCTAACTCAATTAGCAAACTAGCAATAATAAGAATATGAAAATCAATAATAAAATTGCTAGAGAAAAGAGGTTGAAGAAGATTGAGGATGAATTCCTCAATTGAAAATGCAAGACTCCTCTTTGTAAACTCAACATTAGAAATTTAAACAAACTTTAAAACTATTTAAACTCCTCTTTAAAACCCTCTTCCAATACTAAATTCTGATGAGAACAATAGGGGTTTATATTGGAAGAAAACCAAGGCCCAAAACCCAAACAAATCCAGCAAAAAGACAAGAAAACAGAAGGCTGGAAAAACTAGCCGTTGGGTCGTCAGTCGACTAACGGGTTTCGACTCGGGTTTCATCAGTCGACTGATGAGCTAACCATTGTAGGTATTTTTCAGCTCATCAGTCGACTGACGACCTTATCAGTCGACTGATAACCACATCAGTCGACTAGTCAGTCGACCAAAACAAAATTGAAACTTTAAAGATTACAGGTACATTCTTCAGTCAACTTATCAGTCGACTAATATCATCAGTCGACTGATCAGTCGACTGATAACATGTTATCAGCATGAAATGATTTTTAAAAATGAATTTTAAAGCCCTTTTAAAAATAGCAAATAAATTCCAAAAAATGTAAAACTTTAGAAAAAGTTTATAACCATGATTATGAACATGTTAGAAAAGGAATTTTTGAATTTACTCTTGTCATTTATGAAAACTCAGAAATATTCAAAAGTGCTAAAATACATGTTTTTCAAATATGTTGTTTTTGTCATTTTAGCTCAAATCAAGTTCAGAAAACTTGTGTAATCATTTTATGGACATAATAAAAGATGTTAGCATGGTTTGTATAGTCCAAAACATATTTGAATGTATTTTACATAAAAACACCATATTTCATGAAAATTCACAAAAGTAATGTGTGTGTGTATTTGAGCTTATAGAATTAACACACATTATATAAACCTTAAACTAATTTACCCAAGCTTGATAGATCTTCATAGTAGCTTGACTTGGTTTTGGATGAAGCTTGAACTTGGATCTTGACTAGTATGCATAGGTTTTATTCCACTATTCCGCCAATCCTCTATTTGATGTGATCGTGATGGCTCAATCCATCCATCCTCCAACTATATTGTTTGTTTAGAATGCCTAATAAGAAAACATAAACACTAGACAAACAATATTAGGAATTGTTCATAATCATCAAAACAAGATTAGAAGATGAAGGCTCATAACATGAGACCTAACAATGTCCCCCTTTTTGTTGATGACAAACAATCTACACAAAGAGTATATAAGATATGCAATAAGACACAATACTCTTAAAATATACACACAGTCAATTTGTTTCTCCCCTTTTGGAAACATCAAAATGGGGAAACAAAATAATAAGAGAGCGAAAGTCCCCCCTATCATAAAGCATAGGTGAGTATATACAAAAAAAAGATATAAGGATTGCTCCCCCTATCAAAATGCCATATGAAAAATATGCAATTATGAATATGGCAATCAAATGTGAGTAAGCATAGTTGAAAGTATGATAAACACCTCTCACATATAAGACCAAGTGAACACTCATATGTGTATCATTAATACAAAGTGTCACAAGGGTCTAACACAAAGATATATGTAACAAAAATCAAACATCAAATGATTTAAAAAAATTACAAATTTTCCACCATAAAACATGATTTATTGAGAGCACAAATAGACATATAAAAGGTGTCTCAATACCCGATCATAAAACATTATTTGGATATAAACAAAAGTAGATCATGAAATAAAAAAAATTATGAACCACATGAAGGCTCAAATAAAAGTATCAAATGATACTAAAAGTAATTCAAAGTGTATATATTGTATCATTTTTGACAAAAGCAAGAGAGGTGAGCATAACAAGCTCTTGAAACAAGTTTCAACCCGAATAAAAATTTTAGCATCCGGTAAACCTCCCGGGGGTTGCTCAAACATTTAACCTCTCATATGCAAATACAAAATAAAGTATATATCTAAAAAGTGTTCGATCAATAGAAGAAATTCTTTTTGCAAAACTTGATCAAACTACATAAGGAATACATTATAAACCACAAGTAGATGATCCGGAAGCTCAAACACATAAATGTCATCATAAGAGTGATTTAAAATCATCCCATAAACATAAACACATTGTAAAAATAATTGAAAACATGGTATACTAACAAAAATGATGATTTAGTATAGAAAAATTATCTTGATAAAAATTTGAATCAATTCATAAAGGATGAAAACATGAAAATCTATGCAAGAGAATCATGAAAAATATGAATGATAACTTTTCAAATCAAATACCAAGCATAAAAATTGTTTTCAAATTTGTTTATAAAACTTAAAATTAAAAACATCTTTAAGAACATGAAAAACTAAAAAAGGTAAAGAATTTGTTCTTAAAGATTAAACATGTTTTGGTACCTAATTACTCTTGGTACCTAAGAGTCTGGGGACATGACCCCTATCATTAAGGCTTAAAGCCCTAGTGTTATGAACCCATTTGGGCGCATTTAGTGCACGGGTCCGGTCATAGTAAAAATTATGCAAATGACCTATTCGATTGCAATAAGTGCAATGAAGAGGATGCATTGGTTTATGTTGACCATGCGGATGTGCACATGGAACATTTGCAAACAAAGATGAATTATTTGAAGCTTTATGCAAATGCGAAACACTTTTAAACATGGGTCTATTTGGAACATTCTGCAACATAGAAGCTTTTTGCGAATCATAACAAAATTTTGCAAGATGTCCAAATCTACCGCAATCATTGTAATTAAACACATGTGGTATTTTAGAATCATTTGGCAAAAGAAAATTCCTTTTTAAATCAAAACAATACTTGGCCAAATGACCAAAACGACCACAAAATTTACACTTATACGAGATGGAGAAGCTTTATGGGATACACAAACATGATTAGGTTTGTTAGGCTTTTGTGCATTATAACAAAACTTAGTAATATGGCCTTTATGCCCGCTAATTGAGTACTTGTAAGTTTTGTTATACATATGTGCATAGTGAGTAGTTTTCTAAGAAGAATTTGTATGGGATTTCGTACATATGTCCATAAGCTTTTTGTTATTAACAATGCAAGTTTTTAAAGTTGAATCTAAAGATGATATTCTACTTTTAACTTGATTCAACTCATTATTATCCACACAAGCATTGTTATTAGAAGTAGAACATGCATGATCAATTTTGAAAGAGGTAAGCTCTTTTCTAATATTCTCAACTTCTAATATAGCATCACATTTAGCATGAAACAAATTAGCATTTTCCAATTTTAATTTTTCATTGCATTCTTTAAGATTTATATTTTCATTTGCAATGAGATCAAACTTAGTAGCTAGTATTTCATGAGAGGATTTTATTTCGACATGCTTGCTTTTTAAGTTAATGTAGCTACATTGCATTTTCTTATATTCGTACATCAACAATTCATAACCTTGTGCGAGTTCATCAATAGTAAGATCATTTTCATTATCAGACTCGCATATCTCACTAGGGCTATCGCCTAGTGGCCGTGTGCATGATGAGGCTCCTTATGAACTTGAAGAGGGAACTGCCAAAGATCGTCGGATAGCCTCCAAGTTCCCTTGATGTGCTTTAAATAATTTCCAAATTGTATAAGCACTATCAAAATAAGCAAGTTCGTTAGAAATACATGGACCAAAAGCTTCATGCATAATTCTAATACTAACTTGTTCATAGTAAACATTTTCTTATCATGTTTGCTCCACTTGGATTTCTCCGAAGTGGGCACAATATAAGCAATTGTCAATAACTTTCCTTAAGTCTTTATTTCTAGATTCAATAAAATTTTGAATCTAAAACACCATTGTTCATAAGAGAAGTTACTATATCTAGGAGCAACATTTACCTTGTAGCCTACACCAAACATATCCATAATATATGAGCAAGCGAATTAAATAATATCAAAACAAGATTAGCAACAATAATAAGAATAAGGGATCTTTAACTCAAGGTGGTTAGACTTCAAATCAAAGAGCACCAAGCTCTGATACCGATTGAAAGTACCCTAGAGAGGGGTGAATAAGGTTATTGCTAATCTTATTGGATATTAATACCAATTAAAACTTATTAATAAAATATTCTTACAAGATAGATATGTAATGCAATATATGCAAGAATATAAACACAAGAGAAAATAAACAAGAAACAATAGTGTAAACAACTAGTGGAAACAAAGAACACTCCAAACACAATAATATGATCACGGAGTTCGAACCTTCCGTCCTATGTCTCTGTTCCCCACTCCCGGGGAGAAATCCACTATCACAACTTGGTTATCTACGCTTACCCGAACAACGTTTACACCTTACAATTCGGTTTTCTAGTTTACCGAAAACTTTATAACACACAATTGCAATCACACTCTACACCCTCTATGTGTTGGTCTCCAGCCCGTGTTTCCCTCAAGTGCTCAAAATTACGACCTACCTCTAGGCATTACTACCAACGCCACTCCTCTTGGGACAACCCCATCTCTCACCACACACTCCTCTCGGTGTACAAGTGTGATACAACGTGTAACTCCCAATTAAGCACAATTACAATAAAATGTTCTCTAATTGGATGAGAACTCAATGTAAGCTCAAGTAACTCCCAATTAAGCACAATTACAATAAAATGTTCTCTAATTGGATGAGAACTCAATGTAAGCTCAACCTCACAAATCACAAACCCACACCCTAATATATGATGTATGAAAAGCTACAAGCTCAAATAGGGTGTGTGTGATAAAATGAGTATAAATAAAATTTAACTCAATTAGCAAACTAGCAATAATAAGAATATGAAAATCAATAATAAAATTGCTAGAGAAAAGAGGCTAAAGAAGATTGAGGATGAATTCCTCAATTGAAAATGCAAGCCTCCACTTTGTAAACTAACAATTAGAAATTTAAACAAACTTTGAAACTCTTTAAACTCCTCTTTAAACCCCTCTTCCAAAACTAAATTCTGATGAGAACAATGGCGGTTTATATAGGAAGAAAACCAAGGCACAAATCCCAAACAAATCTAGCAAAAAGATAAGAAAACAGAAGGCTGAAAAAACTAACCGTTGGGTCGTCAGTCGACTGACGGGTTTCATCAGTCGACTGATGAGCTGATCGTTGTAAGCATTTTTCAGTTCATCAGTCGACTGACGACCTTATCAGTCGACTGATGACCACATCAGTCGATTGGTCAGTCGACCAAAACAAAACTAAAACTTTTGAAGATTACAGACACATTCTTCAGTCGACTTATCAGTCGACTGATATCATCAGTCGACTGGTCAGTCGACTGATAACATGTTATCAGCCTGAAACGATTTTTAAAAACAAATTTTAAAGCCCTTTTAAAAATAGCAAATAAATTCTAAAAAATGTAAAACTTTGGAAAAAGTTTATAACCATGATTATGAACATGTTGGAAAACGAATTTTTGAATTTGCTCTTTTCATTTGTGAAAACTAAGAAATATTCAAAAGTACTAAAATACATGTTTTTTAAATATGTTGTTTTTGTCATTTTAACTCAAATCAAGTTCTGAAAACTTGTGTAATCATTTTATGGACATAATAAAAGATGTTAGCATAGTTTTTATAGTCCAAAACATATTTGAATGTATTTTGCATAAAAAAAACCTTATTTTATGAAAATTCACAAATGTAATGTGTGTGTATATTTGAGCTTATAGAATTAACACACATTATATAAACCTTAAACTAATTTACCCAAGCTTGATAGATCATCATTGTAGCTTGACTTGGTTGTGGATGAAGCTTGAACTTGGATCTTGACTAGTATGCATAGGCTTTATTCTACTATTCCGCTAATCCTCCATTTGATGTGATCGTGAAGGCTCAATCCATCCATCCTCCAACTACATTGTTTGTTTAGAATACCTAATAAGAAAACATAAACACTTGACAAATAATATTAGGAATTGTTTGTAATCATCAAAACAAGAATAGAAGATGTAAGCTCATAACATGAGACCTAACAATGTCCCCTTTTTTGATGATGACAAACAATCTACACAAAGAGTATATAAGATATGCAATAAGACACAAAACTCTTAAAATATACTCACAGACAACTTTTTTCTCCCCTTTTGGCAACATCAAAATGGGAAAATAAAATAATTAGAGAGCGAAAGCTCCCCCTATCATAAAAGCATAGGTGAGTATAAACAAAAAAAAGATATAGGGATTGTTCCCCCTATCAAAATGCCATATGGAAAATATGCAATTATGAACATGGCAATCAAATGTGAGTAAGCATAGTTGAAAGTATGCTAAACACCTCTCACATATAAGACCATGTGAACACTCATATGTGTATCATTAATACAAAGTGTCACAAGGGTCTAACACAAAGATATATGTAACAAAGTGAACACTCATATGTGTATCATTAATACAAAGTGTCACAAGGGTCTAACACAAAGATATATGTAACAAAAATCAAACATCAAATGATTTAAAAAAATCAAAGTGTCACAAGGGTCTAACACAAAGATATATGTAACAAAAATCAAACATCAAATGATTTAAAAAAATACCAATTTTCACCATAAAACATGATTTATTGAGAGCACAAATAGACATATAAAAGGTGTCTCAATACCCGATCATAAAACATTATTTAGATACAAACAAAAGTAGATAATGAAATAAAAAAAAATCATGAACCTCATGAAGGTTCAAATAAAAGCCTCAAACGATACTAAAAGTAATTCAAAGTGTATATATTGTATCATTTTTGACAAAAGCAAGAGCGGTGAGCATAACAAGCTCTTGAAACAAGTTTCAACCCAAATAAATCTTTTAGCATCCGGTAAATCTCCTGGGGGTTGTTCAAACATATAACCTTTCATATGCAAATACAAAACAAAGTATATATCTAAAAAGTGTTTGATCAATAAAAGAAATTCTTTTTGCAAAACTTGATCAAACTACATAAGGAATATATTATAAACCATAACTAGATGATCTGGAAGCTCAAACACATAAATGTCATCATAAGAGTGATTTAAAACGATCCCCTAAACATAAACACATTGTAAAAATAATTGAAAACATGGTATACTAACAAAAATGATGTTTTAGTATAGAAAAATTATCTTGATAAAAATTTGTATCAATTCATAAAGGATGAAAACATGAAAATCGATGAAAGAGAATCATGAAAAAATATGAATGATAACTTTTCAAATCAAATACCAAGCATAAAAATTGTTTTCAATTTTGTTTATAAAACTTAAAAATAAAAACATCTTTAAGAACATGAAAAACTAAAAAGCTAAAGAATTTGTTCTTAAAGATTAAACATGTTTTGGTACCCAATTACTCTTGGTACCTAAAAGTCTAGGGATATGACCCCTATCATTAAAGCTTAATGCCCTAGGGTTATGAACCCATTTGGGTGCATTTAGTGCACGGGTCTGATCATAGCAAAAATTATGCAAATGACCCATTCGATTGCATTAAGTGCAATGAAGAGGATGCATTTGTTTATGTTGACCATGTGGATGTGCACGTGAAACATTTGCAAACAAAGGTGAATTATTTGAAGCTTTTTGCAAATACAAAACACTTTTAAACATGAGTCTATTTGGAACATTTCGCAACATAGAAGCTTTTTGCAAATCATGACAAAATTTTGCAAGAAGTCCAAATCTACCACAAACAATGCAATTAAACACATGTGGTATTTTAGAATCATTTGGTAAAATAGAATTCCTTTCTAAATCAAAACAATAATTGGCCAAATGATCAAAACGACCATAAAGTTTACACTTATACACATGGGCATTTTTATGATTATCACTATGTGTGTGTGCATGTGTATGAGATAGAGAAGCTTGATGCGATGTACAAACATGATTAGGCTTGTTAGGCATTTGTGCATTATAACAAAACTTAGTAATATGGCCTTTATGGCTGCAAATTGAGCACTTGTAAGTTTTGTTATACATATGTGCATAGTGAGTAGTTTTCTTGGAATAATTTGTATGGGATTTCGCACATATGTCCATAAGCTTTTTGTTATTAACAATACAAGTTTTTTAAGTTGAATCTAAAGATGATATTCTACTTTTAACTTCATTCAACTCATTATTATCCACACAAGCATTGTTATTAGAAGTAGAACATGCATGATCAATTTTGAAAGAGGTAAGCTCTTTTCTAATATTCTTAACTTCTAATATAGCATCACATTTAACATGAAACAAACTAGCATTTTCCAATTTTAATTTTTCATTATATTCTTTAAGATTTATATTTTCATTTGCAATGAGATCAAACTTAGTAGCTAGTGTTTCATGAGAGGATTTTATTTCGACATTCTTGCTTTTTAAGTTAATGTAGCTACGTTGCAATATATTCATGCATCAATAATTCATAACCATGTGCGAGTTCATCAATAGTAAGATCATTTTTGTTATCGGACTCGCATACCTCACTAGGACTATCGCCTAGTGGCCGTGTGCATGATGAGGCTCCTTGTGAACTTGAAAAGGGAATTGCCAAAGATCGTCGGATCGCCTCCAAGTTCCCTTGATATACTTCAAATAATTTCCAAATTGTATAAGTACTATCAAAATGAGCAAGTTTGTTAGAAATACATGGACCAAAAGCTTCATGCATAAATTCTAACACTAACTTGTTCATAGTAAATATTTTCTTATCATGTTTGCTCCACTTGGATTTCTCCGAAGTGGGCACAATATAAACAATTGTCAATAACTTCCCATAAGTCTATATTTCTAGATTATACAAGAATTTTGAATCTACAACACCATTGTTCATAAGGGAAGTTACTATATCTAGGAGCAACATTTATATTGTAGCCCACACCAAACATATCCATAATATATGAGCAAATGAATTAAATAATATCAAAATAAGATTAGCGACAATAATAAGAACAATGGATCTTTAACTCAAGATAGTTAGACTTCAAATCAAAGAGCACCAAGCTCTGATACCAATTGAAAGTACCCTAGAGGGGGGTGAAAAGGATTATTGCTAATCTTATTGGATATTAATGCCAATTAAAACTTATTAACAAAATATTTTTGCAAGATAGATATACAATGCAATATATGCAAGAATATAAACACAAGAGAAAATAAACAAGAAACAATAGTGTAAACAACTAGTGGAAACAAAGAACACTCTAAACACATTAATATGATCACGGAGTTCGGACCTTCCGTCCTACGTCTCTGCTCCCCACTCCCGGGGAGAAATCCACTGTCACAACCGGGTTTTCTACGCTCACCTGAATAATGTTTACACCTCACAATTCGGTTTTCTAGTTCACCAAAAACTTTACAACACACAATTGTAATCACACACTACACCCTCTAAGTGTTGGTCTCTAGCCCATGTTTCCCTCAAGTGCTCGGAATTATGACCTACCTCTAGGCATTACTACCGACGCCACTCCTCTTGGGATAACTCCGTCTCTTACCACACACTCCTCTTGGTGTACAAGTGTGATACAACGTGTAACTCACAATTAAGCACAATTACAATAAAATATTCTCTAATTGGATGAGAACTCAATGTAAGCTCAATCTCACAAATCACAAACCCATACCCTAATATATGATGTATGAAAAGCTACAAGCTCAAATAGGGTGTGTGTGATAAAATGAGTATAAATAAAATCTAACTTAATTAGCAAACTAGCAATAATAAGAATATGAAAATCAATAATAAAATTACTAAAGAAAAGAGTTAGAAAAACTTCTCTATAAACACAAAGAGGTTGAAGAAGATTGAGGATGAATTCCTCAATTAAAAATGCAAGACTCCTCTTTGTAAACTCAACATTAGAAATTTAAACAAACTTTAAAACTCTTTGAACTCCTCTTTAAAACCCTCTTCCAAAACTAAATTCTGATGAGAACAATAGGGGTTTATATAGGAAGAAAACCAAGGCACAAAACCCAAACAAATCCAATAAAAACTAGCCGTTGGGCCGTCAGTCGACTGACGGGTTTCATCAGTCGACTATGAGCTGACCGTTGTAGGCATTTTTCAGCTCATCAGTTGACTGATAACGTTATCAGTCGACTGATGACCATATCAATCGACTAGTCAGTCGACCAAGATAAAACAGAAACTTTTGAAGATTGCAGGCACATTCTTCAGTCAACTTATCAGTCGACTGATGTCATCATTCGACTGATCAGTCGACTGATAAGAGGTTATCAACCTAAAATGATTTTTAAAATCGAATTTTATAGTCCTTTTAAAAATAGCAAATAAATTTCAAAAAATATAAAACTTTGGAAAAAGTTTGTAACCGTGATTATGAACATGTTAGAAAAGGAATTTTTGAATTTGCTTTTACCATTTGTGAAAACTCAGAAATAATCAAAAGTGCTAATATACATGTTTTCAAATATGTTGTTTATGCCATTTTAGCTCAAATCAAGTTCTGAAAACTTGTGTAATTATTTTATAAACATAATAAAAGATGTTAGCATAGTTTGTATAGTCCAAAACATATTTGAATGTATTTTGCATAAAAACACCTATTTTCATGAAAATTCACAAATGTAATGTGTGTGTATATTTGAGCTTATAGAATTAACACACGTTATATAAACCTTAAACTAATTTACCCAAGCTTGATAGATCTTCATTGTAGCTTGACTTGGTTGTGGATGAAGCTTGAACTTGGATCTTGACTAGTATGCATAGGCTTCATCCCACTATTCTACCAATCCTCCATTTGATGTGATCGTGAAGGCTCAATCCATCCATCCTCTAACTATATTGTTTGTCTAGAATACCTAATAAGAGAAAATAAACACTAGACAAATAATATTAGGAATTGTTTGTAATCATCAAAACAAGATTAGAAGACGTAGGCTCATAACATGAGACCTAACAAGATTGACCATGGGAGTTGAATTTCGATGTAATGGGTCAGGATGAGAACAATACCAATGTACCAAGTGAGGGCGAGTGGTATATTAATGAAGATTTCAATTTGGCATACTTGGCTGATGTGTCCTCTAAGTATGAACAGATAGAGACTAATACAGATATATGTACTAATTTATGGTGCACATTGTAAATGCCAAAGCATCACTCACCTTGCCTCTAAAATCATCCTTCATCACATTTGAAGAGATGGAGGATGTACAGAGGGCTTTCTTCATGGTCATGTCCAAAAGAAAAGGGCAAAAGCCCATCTATTTCGGGAAAGTCAATTCCGAATTATCCGGTCAGGAGAGTTCAGAGGATGATCCCAGAATTCCTCAATTCCATCATTATGAACCTGATTCCATCCATATAATGAGAAGAATGGGCTATGACTTTGGTAAACAAGATGGTTTAAACTTCGAAAAAGGAAGACGGGCACCAATTTGGCTTTCTACTCTAGAAGGAAAACGTCTTGACTATTATCACAAAACTAAAGAGGGTTAGGTTATGTTTGAACTCCTCCCCTTTAAGAGGATGAGACCAACAACTGTCTGTGTCAAGATCATTAATCTGAAATATCCTCATGGGAATCCGATATAAGTGTCGGAGCAATATTTAAAAGCTTGTCTGTGAACATGGCTTCAATTAGTCATCCGGTCGAAGATGCGAAGGATAAGCAAGAGTTGATAGAATCTATCAACGATCCTTAGATCAAGTGCCTTAACAACTTGTGGGATATGCATTTCGAATTGCATGAGCCCCCCACCGAGGATAAGGTAATCCAAGTCAACATGGGGGATGAATCTGATACTAAGCCAATCTTCATAAGCGAGAGCTTATCTTCACCCGAGAAAGAAGACCTCATATCTCTCATTAGAGAATATATAGATGTGTTCACTTGGAATAATGAAGACATGCCTGGTCTTGATTTCAAAGTAGCCATGCGTCATCTTAACATTGATCCCGATGCGAAACCCGTAAAACAACAACAACATAGGTTCCGTCTAGAGATCATGGAAGCAATTGCGTCAGAAGTCAAGAATCTTACCAACTCGGGCTTTATTAGAGAGGAACAACACCTTGACTGGGTTGTTCGTGCCCAAGAAAAATGGCAAGGTCGGAATATACATCGACTTTCGTGACCTAAACACTGCGTGTTCGAAAGATGAATTCCCACTCCCCATCATAGATGTCATGATCGATAATACTTGTGGGTGTGAGAGGATGTATTTTATGGATGGATTTTTAGCATATAATCAAATCAAAATGTACCTTGAAGATGAAAAGCACATCGCTTTCAGAACACCCCTGGGGTGTACTGTTATACAATAATGCCCTTTGGACTAAAGAATGCTGGTGTAACCTATCAGCGTTCCATGAATACAATCTTCCATGAATATCTATGTAAAAAGATAGAGTGTTATGTGGATGATATTGCAATAAAGAACCAAAATAGAGATGACCATCTTGCAGATCTAAAGACGATGTTTGACATCATGCGAGCACATCAGCTGAAGATGAATCCAACCAAATCGTTCCTAGGGGTATCTAGTGGTAAATTCTTGGGATTCATAGTCACATCTAAAGGGATTTCTCTTGATCCAAAAAAGGTTCGTGCTATCCAAGAAATGCCACCTCCAAAAATTATCAAAGAGCTCAGAGGCTTGCAAGACAGATTAGCGTATATCCGGAGATTGATATCAAACCTCTCGGGACACTGTTGGGAACATGGTTGATGTTACAATATCTCTTGTATTTTGATGATAACAAATTATTATTTATCTAACATATTTTACTGCAGATTCAAGATATACATCTCAAAGCAACAATCAAATTATCAAGGCTATTTCAAAGATCAAAAGATGAAGTTCAAAAGATGTAAATTTTATCTTTTTTTTAGAATTTTTGTACAAGCCTTGATCACACACACAACACACACTATTTACTTAGAAAATCATAAAAAATATTCTAAGTATAATCCTAATTTTAATCAACATATGAATAAGTTATTAAACTATTGAAAATATTAAAATATGGTTTCTAGCCGATCAAAGATAGGTCTGGTCGACCAGATTGATGAGCCAGAAACAGAGATTTAGAAAAATCTCTGTCTGGTCGACCAGATATGGACCTGGTCGACCAGAGGCTCCAGATTCGACCAGGAAATTTTCCAGAAAGCCTTTCTGGTCGACCAGGCCTCAATCTGGTCGACCAGACAGTGCTTCCAACAACTATATTTTTCAAATGAATATGAACGTTTTGTGAACGTTTTTGGCAGTTATTTTTGAATATTTTTGAACAAAAATTATACCTATAAATAGGTGTTAAGTTCTGAAAATTGATCACTCAATTCTTTGATATAAACTTGAGTTTTTTTCTTGACTTCTTAAGATCATTTTGAAGAGAAAAACTGCATGAAAATTTCAGTTTTGTTCTTGATAAAAGTTCCACCACTCTAGAACAAAAATCATCCCTATAGCCTATTGTAAGTCACTCACATCTACACATCAAGGCTTATAGGAAGAGAAAGAGTTGTACCATTCTGTTTCAGTTTGATAATCTCTTGAAAGAAGAGATTGTTGTGGCATTGGCAATTGAAGATTGTCAAGGTTGTACGGTTTGCTTGCGGGTTGCAAGTGCTTGCGGTTTTGCAAGTGGAAATAGTGGAGAAATCTCAAGCGAGGCTTGGGGACTGGATGTAGGTCTGGAGGACCGAACCAGTATAAATCCTTGTGTTTGCGTATGCAATTTTCTGTGATTGTCTACACATTGGTTTGATCTTTCTTACTCTTTGTGATATTATTTTATTGAAATTTAAAGTTTTCACATTAGATTTCATAAACACTATTCAACCCCCCCCTTCTAGTGTTTGAGTGCCATTGCAGCGATCCCACAATTGGTATCAGAGCAGGTTGATCAAGAATAACAATGGCTACATCATCTACATCACAGTTTAAGGAAGGACATTCTACTCAAAGACCACCATTTTTCGATGGTTCAAACTACAACTACTGGAAGTGCAGGATGAAGATCTACCTTCAATCATTAGGATTCGATCTCTGGAGCATAGTGGAGTCTAATTACAACAAGCCTACTACTCCATACTCTGAATGGACATTGGTGGAAAGGACAAATGCGAATCTTTACGCCAAGGCAATGAATGCATTGTTTTGCGCAATGGATAAGAATGAATTCAACCGTGTGTTTACTTCCAACACTACACATCAAATCTGGCACACACTTGAGGTAACCTACGAAGGAACTTCTAAGGTTAAAGACTCAAAAATTTTTGTTTTAGTGCACATGTTTGAAATGTTCAAGATGAAAGACAACGAGACAAATGGTGAAATGTTCACAAGGTTCACCGACATCATCAACTTCCTAATTGCATTAGGAAAGGTCTATACACAAGTGGAAATGGTTAGGAAAATCCTCCGGGCTCTTACTTCGGATTGGGAAAAGAAGACTACCGCAATAGAGGAAGCCAACGACCTCTCCACATTGACAGTAGAAAATTTGATAGGGAATTTGATGGCATACGAGGTGCAACTTGAAGATCAGAAAAAGGATAATGAAGAAAAGAACAAGAAGGTTCTTGCTTTTCAAGCATCTACTGATGATGAGGATTCCGATGATGAAGAAGAGTTCGCAATGATCACATGCAAATTCAGAAAATTCTTGAAGAAAGGTAAGTTCTCTTCTAGTAAATTCAAAGATACTAACAAAGTCACTTGTTTTGGTTGTAATAAGCCAGGACACTACAAGAAAGATTGTCCCCTACAACAAAAGTTAAAGTCGAAGTCTTCTAACAATTTCAACGGGTTCACAAAGAACAAGAATGAACAAGTGAAGAACAAAAAGAAGAAGGCTTTGTCGATAACATGGGATGATAGTGACCAGTCATCTTCAGATGAAGAAGAGGAAAAAGAAGATCATCAAGCGAATATGTGTTTTATGGCAAATGAATCTGATGATGATAAGGTAAGTAATCATGATGAGTTACTTGACGCATTTAACGAATTATTTTTGAAATACAAGCAACTAAATTCTTCTTTTAAAATATTAAAAAATGAAAATAAAAATTTGAATAACACTTTAGTCTCTCCTTATGCTTCACAAATAGAAGATCAGGGTGTCAACGGCCACATCTGCATACGATATTTGGCATACACTTGAGGTAACTCATGAAGGTACAAATAAAGTTAAAGAATCTAAAATATCTGTTCTTGTGCACAGGTTTGAGTTATTCAAAATGAAAGAACAAAAAGAGGAATCCACTCACATGTGCTTCATGGCACAAGAAGATGAGGTATGCAATAATGAAGAATTATTAGATGCTTTCAATGAATTATATGAAACATTTTTGAGATTAAAGGCTTCACATAATTTTCTTAAAGGTGAAAATAAAAGATTACTTGAAGAAATTTCTGATTTTAATTCTTCTACTATTTCTAATTCTCAAGTAATTGAATTGAAAGAGGAAAATAAATCCTTGCTTAAAGAAAATCATATTTTGACTAATGAGAATGTTTATCTAAAATCAGAATGCAATGATTTAAAAATCCGCATTAATGTTTTAGATAAAGATATTTCTTCTATTAAATTAAAATATGATGATATATGTTTGAATGTTAGTAAATTCAATAAAAGTAAAGAGAATTTGAATAATTTGCTCTCATTTCAAAAATCTTCAAACAATCATTTTGGCATTGGATTTGTTCCTAAGTATTTTATAAAGAATGATTATGTTTTGAAGAATAATAATAAGAATATTCATGCTAAACAAAATAAGTATATATGGATTCCTAAGAATTTGAATATTCATGATAGGAATTATTATATTTCATCTTATATTTATGAAGTTTGCAATTCAAAGAATTACACTTATGTTAACAAATGGAAACCAAATTCCAAGTGGATTTGGATTCCTAAGGGCTAATCCTAATGATATAATATAAAAGGGTACCAAAGTGCTTGATATTTTTATTAAGGTACCCAAGAAAAGAAAATTTTAATTAGAATTATGTTTATTTCTTTTTGCTAATGACAAAGGGGGAGTTATATAGAAAATTTTAATTTTAAATTTTTTACTAATGCTTTGATGCAGGGGGAGTAAAAGATTTTATTTAATGATTTCATGCAGGGGGATTAAAATTTTTATATCTTAATAACATATATTTGTCATCATCAAAAAGGGGGAGAATGTTAGGAATCTTGACCCCAAGATTAGTTTGTTTTGATGATAACAAATATTATATGTTGTGTGTATTATGTGCTAACATTTATTTTGTAGTATCAGAGTTATATCGACAATTATATTCAAAGAGATACTCAAGACATAGATGAGTTCAAGGCAAAATGAAGCAAAGAAGAAGATATACTTTATTGTCAAAATGTAATTTTATATTTTCTTTGCTTAGAAATTTGTACAAGCCTTGATCACTCACACACATGCACACACATAGTGTTAGAACACACTAACACATGCTTAGTGTGTTGGTTAACAATAGAAATCCCCTATGTTAGCCATTAGAGTTTATAGATATTGAGTGAGTCTTAAAACATTTCATTTACAACCCTTAGAAATTAGAATCTGGAAAAACTCAAAAGATCAAAGTTGTAGGTCTCTTCAAGAGCTTTCCAACAAATCTTAAATCACCTCATTCCGATATCGGATGAGAAAGTTACAGTCAAAATACTAACCAGATATAACAACCAGAAACAGAGAGTCTGAAAAATCTCTGTCTGGTCGACCAGATATGTACCTGGTCGACCAGAGGCTCCAGATTTGGACAGAAATTTTCCAGAAAGCCTTTCTGGTCGACCAGGCCTCAATCTGGTCGACCAGACAGCCATTCTAACAGCTATATTTTTCAAATGAATATGAACGTTTTGTGAACGTTTTTGGCAGTTATTTTTGAATATTTTTGAACGAAAATTATACCTATAAATAGGTGTTAAGTTCTGAAAATTGATATTAGAATTCCTTTATAAACTTGAGTTTTTTTCTTGACTTCTTAAGATCATTTTGAAGAGAAAAACTGCATAAAAATTTCAGTTTTGTTCTTGATAAAAGTTCCACCACTCTAGAACAAAAATCATCCCTATAGCCTATTGTAAGTCACTCACATCTACACATCAAGGCTTATAGGAAGAGAAAGTTGTACCATCTTGTTTTTGATTTGATAATCTCTTGAAAGAAGAGATTGTTGTGGCATTGGCAATTGAAGATTGTCAATGTTGTACTGTTTGCTTGCGGGTTGCAAGTGCTTGCGGTTTTGTAAGTAGAAATAGTGGAGAAATCTCAAGCGAGGCTTGGGGACTGGATGTAGGTCTGGAGGACCGAACCAATATAAATTCTTGTGTTTGCGTATGCAATTTTCTGTGATTGTCTACACAATTGGTTTGATCTTTCTTACTCTTTGTGATATTATTTTATTGAAATTTAAAGTTTCCGCATTAGATTTCATAAACACTATTCAACCCCCCTTCTAGTGTTTGAGTGCCATTGCAGCGATCCCACAGACACTTCAGCGCTTCACCAAGCTGATGAAGAAAGGAGTTTCGTTCGTTTAGGATGGAGATTGCCAAAAGGCATTCGAGGAGATCAAGAGATACCTCATGTAACCACCCATCCTAGTGGCCCCGATATTAGGAAAACCTTTCCTGTTATATGTGAGGGTCATGGATCATTCCCTTGGAACTTTGATAACCTAGAACTATGATCAAGGACATGAGCATGCTATTACTACCTTAGCAGAACCATGATTGGAGCTGAATACTGATATAATCCAGTGGAAAAAGAGTGTCTCACCTTAGTATTCACTGTCCAAAAGATGCGACACTACTTGATAGGCCAAACAATCCACATCATCTTTAAGTTAAATCCTTTGAGAATGTTGATGACAAAGCCATCTTCTCTGAATTATCATCTAGCAAAATGGCGATCCTCCTATCATATTATGACATGCAATTTATGTCCCAGAAGGCTATTAAAGGTTAGGCTCTAGCAGATTTCTTAGCCGACCATCCGGTATCTGAATCATCCAATTATATGAAGATTTACCAGATGAAGTCGCTGAAGCTTGTGTAACTCAAGAAGTTATATAAGTATGGAAATTGTTTTTTGATGGTGCGTCTAGAGCAAACCCTAATGGAGGAATCACCGCTGGCGTAGGGGAGGTACTTATATCTCTAGGCGGTCATGTAATATCAAGAGGATTCTCTCTAATCGAGCATACACCAATAATGTAGTGGAGTACAACGCTTTGCTACTAGGGATGCAGTTGGCCGAAGAGCTCAACATTTGACACCTCGAGGCTTATGGTAATTCTCAGCTTATCGTGAATCAAGTCCTAGGAGAATATGAACTACGTAACGATGACTTAGTCTCATATCACTTCGTCATGCTATAGCTAGCTCAGAAGTTTGAAGGCTTCATCATTGAATACATCCTAGGAGTCTAGAATACATATGCGGATGCTTTAACCTCATTGGCAACTTCCTTAGCATTGCCACCAAAAGAAGAGACGACGATATTCGTCATGGGCTGTGACTTGTACCACCCAAAGTTTCTCTTAGAACACTGCTCAAATAAGATAACAGCGGAGGTTGTCTGTGCAACTTCAATTAAGCTAGAACCAAGAGATTGGCGATACCCATATATTGACTACGTCTTGTATAGGATATTACCTGGTCATTCTAAGGAAGAGGCCGTTGTAAAATGAAAGGCTCTCGGATTCTATTACGATGTGGTCTCTCAAACCTTGTACCGCAAATAACATGATGGAGTCTTGCTTCGTTGCCTCTCTAGAAAAGAAGCACAAGAGGCTCTCAAGGAAGTTCATGATGGGATGTGTGGAGCTCATCAATCCGGAGCTAAGTTAGGAGATCGTCTCCAAAGAATTGGCTATTATTGGCTAAAGATGTTTAAAGATGCCATTGACTATGCTAAACGTTGTCATGCATGCTAGATTCATGGCGAATTCATCCATCAGGCACCTGGGAACATGCATCCGACATCTACGTCTTGGCCATTCGAGATGTGGCGAATGAACATCGTCAGATCAACTTCTCCTCTGACTCCCAAGAGACATCAGTTCATATTCGCAGTAACCGATTACTTCTCCAAGTGGGCGGAAGTAATTCCGCTAAAATAAGTCAAGGCTTCAAACGTGATAAAATTTATTAAACATCACGTCATCTACCGCTTTAGTATACTAAGATGAATAGTCCATGATAATGGAACTCAGTTCGTTCAGAATCTAAAGTGTCACATCAACAGCATATTACCCGCCAGCCAATAACCTTGTAGAAGCTTTGAATAAAACCATCATGAAGCTCCTCAAGAAGTTCATTTCTAAGAGTTGTCGCGATTAGGATGAAAAGCTTGGTGAATGTTTGTGGGCCTACCACACAACGGTGAGAACCCCTACAAAAGCCACCCCATTCTTTTTGGTATATGGCTGTGAAGCTATATTGCCATTAGAAATTCGGATCCCATCTCTGAGAGTTTCCCTCGCGACTGGGATGACAGATGAAGAACGACATCAATTGTGTCTTCAAAAATTTGAAGTATTGAACGACTGACGACTTGAAGCTCAACAACAGATCGAGTTGTATCAAGCTCGAATTTCCAAAGACTACAACAAGAAGGTCAAAGAGCGAATCTTCAAGAAGGGCGATTTGGTCCTAGCTGTCAGACAACCCATGGTGATGACGCACAAGACTAAGGGGAAATTCAATCCCAAGTGGGAAGGACCCTTCGTAATAGAATCAGTCTATTCGAATGGAGCATATCGTCTCATCAACCAGAAATACGACAGGCTCATGATGCCTATTAATGGGAAATTTCTTAAGAAATATTATCTGTAGGCCATGAAGCTCCCTTTCTCCTAATCCCCAGCCAAGTCTGAAATAATAAATCAACTTTGTTTAGACTGGGGGTTGGTTAATCGGAATTTATTGAGTGGAGAGTAACAAATCATGTTAACTTTCCCTAGCTAGTCTAAAATTAGAAATCAATTTTATTTAGACTGGGGATTGGTTATTTGGAATTCATTTCAATGAAGAATAATGAATCATTCACCTTGTATCGTCAAGTTAACATTACAACTTTGACGATTAAAATTTTCTGGAATTATTTTAGTGATAATAAAGAGAATTTCTAATTCAACATGATGACTATGGCATCTCAAGAGTCCAAACACAACAAGGAAGAAGTAATAAAAAGTAGTAAATATCAGCAGTTCATCACAGGAAGATAATAAGTGTTTTGAGAAATAACATAAAGTTATTACAAAGCCAAAAGTAAATGTTGCTTAAGTCTAAATATCAAGTGTTTTATAAGCCAAAAGTAAGTGTTGCTTAAGTCTAAATATCAAGTGTTTTATAAGTGGAAAGTGGAAAGGTGAGCTTCAATTCTGGATATGTGTGTCGCATGCTCTGCCAGCACTTCTTCTTCAACTTTCTTCCGGAGTTGATCATCAGTGAGTGCAGCAATAGCAGTGGCTTCCTGTTGAAATGTTTGAAGAGCCTCCTTCTCTACTTGAATAGCAGCATAAAGAGTGGCATCCCTAAGGTCAAACTCCTCTGGGGTTAACTCCCCTGCAACAAGTCTGGTCCTTGCATGATGACGTTGCTTTTGCATGCTCCAGATTAAGGCCTTATTCTCCAATATGCTCTGACATCAAGCTTTATCGTCAATCATCTTCTTCGTCTGAGCGACACCTATGGCCTACTGTATCTTAGGTCTCAAGTTAGTGCACCTTAACTGTTCCAAAAAATGAACAGCGTCTGTGTAGCAGTGGATTATCTCCGCACAACGTAGGGCACGATGATGATTGACGCAAGCGAGAGCATGTAAGCCATCCACAATTAGAGCATGGAACTTAGAGAAAGAACCCCAGCATGCTCTACAATGGAGAAAGCTTGTTTACCATGTTTTCCAAGCGTTTGAGTAGGAAGAGAGTACATTAGGGGTTCAAATAATAAGACTCGGAAATCACCTTCCCATGATCTTCGTCGGGAAAGATCATGGTGATGAGTTGGATCCGAGGAACATACCCTGAGTCATATATGATAACATGCTCAGTGGTAGGGACCTCGTCTCGTGCTACAAAACAAGCAAAGTTGAAGTTAATAAAACTTCCTAAAAGTCTAAAAGACTAATTCAAACGCAAAGGTCTAGACCCACGTTGAACTAATTCAAATGCAGAGGTCTAGACCGCATTGAATTAACTCGAACGCAGAGGTCTAAACCTGCGTTCCATTTTTTAAACGTAGAGATTTAAACCTGAGTTATATTTTTCAAATGCAGTAAATTGAACTCGCGTTTTAGTCATTGACCCTTCATCTCACAAATCAACATGGAAACCCATCTCTATGTTATGAGTTGAGAAGACGAATAGTCTTCGTCATCATCAACCCAAAACCCACTTAGGGTTTTGAAAAAACTCGTCAAAATAAGTAAACAATAACGTTACTTACCTTGGCGACCAGACGTCTATGATAGTGTCGTCGACAGTGATGCAGATGTTGAACTAGATAGTGGCACATCATTAGTCGCCCCCTTATTCTCCCCCAAACGAGAACTTCACGAGGCCATTGTCCCCGATGATTAAGGACGTTCAAAAAAAGCATCGAGGAAATTCTAGAATTAACAAGGAGAAACTCGTTCAAGGATTTAAAGAGAAATTATAAGTGTTAAAGACCTTTGATAAGATCGATCAGGTCTATTTATACAAACACTGCAGGTGGCATAGAGGTCTGATACTCCCGCCCAAATGCGGTCTCCTCGTTATCATGATAGTCGTTTAGACTTCTGATAAGATGTAGGATTAGACCCTACATTTAAAAAAACTAAAACAGACTAAAATACAATAATTTTAAAATTGCGTTCAAATTCCAAATGCTAGGCCTAGACCCGCATTGCCAGGGTTCAACGAAGGGCTTAGCCTTGCGTTTCAAACCCCAAACGTAGAGTCTGCCTTTATGTTCTTGTTCTCCTAAATGTAGGGTTAACCCTTGCGTTTTCCAACATGGTATTTATTCTCTAAGGTTATGTATCATGAAACCTGTTAACAGAGAGCTGTTAAAACCTCTGTACATCCTCAGCAGAATTTAAGCTAATTCAGCTGGAAAAATTCTCTACTGTCATCAAGTTAACATTACACTTATGATGACTATCATCCCCACAGAGTTTGGATTCGACTTGTATTACTCCCGATGTGACAACAATTCCTCTGTCAAAGTCAGTTTATCGACTCTCATTAACAAAGCGATAAGTCCTCAAAATGGCTCAAATTGCAATCAATTTATGAACTCTCTTCAACAGAGTGATAAATTTTCAAAATCTTGTTCAAGTAACAAGTACCAAAATTCATCGCTTCTGATAATAAACTCATTTAGCAATTCACCCCAGTGAGACGCTAATGTCTAAAATCTTATTCAAGTCACAAGTACACAAATTCCTATCATGTTAATATCATATCTCTAACAATTACCTTATCGACTCTCTCCAATAGAGCGATAGGTTCTCAAAGTTGCCCCAATCGTAATAAGTTCTTGTCACGTTAATATCATACCTCTAACAATCAACTTATCTACTCTCTCTAATAGAATGATAGGTACTCAAAGTTGCCCCGATCATAATAAATTCCTATCATGTTATTATCACACGTCTGACAATCTACTTATCAATCCTTGTCAGTAGGATGATAGGTCCTTAAAGTTGCCCCGATCACAACAAATTTTTGCCACGTTAATATCACACCTCTGATAATTTACTTATCAATCCTTGTCAATAGGATGATAAGTCCTCAAAATTGCTCCAATCGCAACATCTTTATATCACGTTAATATCTACCTCTGACAAAATCAGCTTATTGACTCTTTTTAATAGATAGATAGGTCCACAAACTTGTCACGTTAATATCTCACCTCTTATAATCAAAACCACTTATCAATCCTCTTTAATAGGGTGATAAGTCCACCAATCATTGTTACGTTAACACTATATCTCTAACAGTTAAAAACCCCTTTCGACTTGTTATTCTTTTGCATATGAGTAACAAGTATTCATAAAATCCCTAGCGGGTTAAACCTTTCTAAAATTACCCTGAGTAGTAATAAAAAGAAGAAAATTTCCGAATTTCGCTCTACATGAAAATTCACGTCATGTTAATACTACACCTCTAGCGCTTATAACTTTCTTTTAGTGTTTCCAGTGAAAACGTAACATGGGAAGAAACAGACTTGTCAGTTCATTTCATGAGAATGACAATCATTCAACACAACTCCAAGAGTTTGATGATTCTTAAACAAAATATCAAGTCCGGGAACCTTAAAATATCCACAGCAGATTGAATTTTTCCTGAATTATCTTAAACGATAATAAAGAAAAGTGTTAAATCTTACTTTATGTGGGAAATTATTTTAAGTTAAAATCACACCGCTAGCATTTTCAATTATATTTTTTATTATTTCAAGTCAAAACATGACACATAAAAGAAACAATAAAAAGCTAAAATAGTATCACTTTTATTCAAAATCAAAAGGAAGTGATACAAGATAGTATTGTTCTTGTTAGAAGAATGATAAAATTAAATTAAAGTTCAAATCTTCATCGAGTGAATAGATGCGAACTGGGACTTGATATCGAAGAGCTTCTCCTCATGGGCAACTCTCACAGTCTCTTAGATCTTCTATAGAGCTCATCTTCCTTGGGCACAACAGCGCCAGCTTCTTTCTTAGCCTCTTCAAAGGCCCAGACTTCTTTATGATAATTTACAAGAATTTTTATAGCCTAGAGGCTGAGTGTGGTCGTGATAGCTTCATCTCGATCAAATTGAGCCTTCTACTAGACCAATTCTGCTTGTAAATGAACAATGGCCTCTTCAGTTTGCCTATCTTTGAGCGAGCAGCCTCTAAAGTAGTCATTGAAATATTTAGCTCCTCTTACCTTTGAACACTTTGCTTCTGCAAATGTACAACTCAGAGTTCTTTTTCAGCTAAGCTCTGCTGAATTATTTTATACCGTTTCGCCTCTTAAGTCCGGATATTAGCAAAGATCGATGTAATTTGAGCTTTGATATCCACATGTCCTAGGTCCACTAAAGCTTTTAATTTCTCCTCTAAGTGAGTGACGACCTCTGACCAACGTTCAACACATTGAATGTCACCTACGTATTTAACATCATTTAGACTATTTGTTAAAAGATGCCGGTAAGACTCAAAGGTGCCCCGATCGATAGCGACGATCTCAACCACCTTTTTCATCACACTTTTTAAATGGCCAAGAGAGATCTCGAGCAGGTCGGGAGTGTCTATCGGGCTTAAAGAAGCAATGGGAGATCGCACTAAGGTCCTCGAAGTCGCAGAGCTAAGTAGAAAGTGAGCGGGGAATTTAGGTGTGGCGGCAAGAGACTGAATATTAATATCTAACTGCGAAGGACTTGATGGAAGAGCCATAAGTTCTACTATCTGAAATGAACTTGAGGCACTTACGGTCCCCTTAGGAGTAAGAGAAATTGTGAAAGGAAGCAGAGAAGTCGTCGTCACTGGTGTAGGAGATGGCTGCGCTGGAGGAGTAGTAGTTGTCGGTATAGGTGGCAACTATTCTGGTGGTGGAGTTACGATTGTGGCCTCCTCAGTCACTAGAGCCGACGACCTTATATAAAAAAATTTATAATAATAATACAAAATAGAACTTCCAGGGAAGTCTAAAATGAACCACACTTACCTGGGGGAGAGATAGGGATGTAAGTGGACACTTTATCTAAATAGCCCTCGGCGTATCATCAAAATTAGTGTATTCATCCAAAGAGTCTTCTTCAATATCATCACTATTATTGTCACCATCATCATCTCTGTCATCATCGTCATCATGTAGAGAGCTCTCATAGTTTACTTGCTCTTCATTATCTGTAGCGAAAGGTTCCGACGAGCTCATAACAGTAGTCGACTTACGAACAAGTCCTGTCATTAGGCTGGACCTCGTATCCCCTATGGGTGGCATTAATGCTTAATTGGAGGGAGATTGACCCTCACTAAACTTTTCAGATTCGACCACTATAGGTTCATCTACAGGAGGCCTAGCCTCTTTAGCTTGGGTGGTGGCAGGCTTGACTCTTTCTGGCATCACCTTTGTAAGTGGAGGGGCGGCACCTGAAGCTTGACCCGGGGTTGTTGAAGCAGCAGGATCCATTGTGGGGAGAGATTTTGCATCCTTAACAAGCAATTCATCACCATGCTCTTCTTCATTTGATGGATGATAGGAAGAGGCGGTACCCGACAAAGCTGGGCCAACTGAATGAAGTTCGGTTTGATGAGAGAGGCTCATAACATACATCTCTCGCTCCTCCTCCTCCTCCTCCAAATGTGCCGATTTAAAAGCATCTTGCATGAGTTTTGATCCTTTTGGACCTTTAGAAGTAAGGGATTCGATAACTTACGGTGAGTCCGCCTCTCATACTGGCCCATCTCTTCTGCCATAAGAGCTCGCTTTCCAGCCGCCTTCTTGCTCCGAGTAGTAACCATGAGAGACTCCATTGTGGGGGCTATAGATGTTTCATCTTCATCTTCTACATCAGTTTCTGGCTCAAGTGATAAGTACTCATCAATTCCTCTTAGACGAGGCACCTTAGAGCCCCTTTTCGAATCATACATCTTCCGAATCACCTTCAGGCAAGAAGTGTAAATTTTGTATTCAGGGATTTACAAAACGGCTTGGTACCAATTACAAAAGCTTATAGAAGTATATGTGTTGGGTGTTTTGTGTGGCAATCTGAATGTGGCCCCAGTACAATCCACAACTGAATAGTACCAAGCCTCTCGCTCCCTCATATACATTGCCAAAGAATGCAAGTCTAGGGTTGGGATTGCTGATATATATTTGATCATACCCAAATTGCCATGAAAATTGGTATAGGTGGTAAGGATTAATGAAACACTTCCTCCCCTATCAAAAGACGAGATAACCCGGGCGTATATTGATAAGCCACCAGAAAGCACCCTCGTTAAGAGTGGTAAATGAATTGTGACCCTTTGTGTCTTGGTACATTTGCCTATACACACCTCCTTAAAAGTTAGGAAAATAGCAAGCTATAGTATAGCTAATATCCCTGGTCAATATCTGCTAGAATTTTACTTGGTACCAACTAACCTATCGAGTAGTTTTCAGTTGTTGGACAAGAGGCTCTAAAGAGTCACTTGATGCAGGTGTTGTCAACAAGGTAGGGCAATGAAAAACAAACCATGACACCAAATAGATGTATGGCATGGGCACTCTTGGGGTGGGAGTCTGGAGAAATTTTCTCCCATCCGAGTCCATCTCCATGACCAAGACTAATTCGGAGGCTAATTCTCGAAGGCCACTTTGTAGACAGCACACCATGGCCGTGAGAACATTCAGGGTTTAAACCTGTGAGCTAATAGGATAGCTGGATACATCACTTCAGGTGCAATAGCATCCACTGGTCTGGTGTGCACCAAACAACGATGCACTTAGAATCTATAAAAAGCGAAAGATCAAAGTTGTAGGTATTTTCAACAGCTTTCTAACAAATCTTAAATCACCTTATTCTGAGGTCAGATGAGAAAGTTATCACCAAAATACTGTGTACAGATTTCAGAAACCTGTGTATTACTTAGTAGTTGACTACTATGCTTAGTAGTCGACTATCGGGAATTCCTGGACGTGCCAGGTTTTAGTTTTTGGGTTGGATTTACATTGTATCTGAACCCAGTTGTTACCCTAAGTATATATATTTGTTTTAATGCTCTTTTTACCCTATTTCACGTGAGATTATCACCAGCCACCTTCCTCCTCAAACCCTAACCCTAAACTGAGAATTTTGGGAGTGTTCTTGAGAAGTTTGTCGAGAAGAAGGTGAGTTTTGACGTTTTGGAGAAGAGAGATCTTGTGTGCACGTGGTTGAGGAGTCCAACAGCACCTTGAGGTAAGATTATCTTCGTCCAAACCCATCCTCATAGTTAAATAACTAGATTAGAAGTTAAATATTGATGTTTATGTGCATGATCTTAATATGAGATATAAAAAGATTAGATTTTTATGTTATTTCATAAACCCATGCTAGATCTGAACTTGTTTTTCTTGTTGTTGTATATAGTTTGTGATCATAATCATTGTGATGCTTTTAGTTTCACTTTTAATCCGTTAATCATGTTTAGATCATGCCTAAACACTAGATATGCAATTAATTGAATGTACATGATGTTTAAAGAAGTTTAACCCTAGACTTGTGACATCTAGGGTTTGTAAAATTAGAATTTAAAACAAGATTGATCCCTGTTCATATGTAGATTTTAAATCATGTTATTATTATCATATTGTTTACATATTGATCAATTGAAGAAAATGATTAATTTTGATGTAAAACTCTAACTAGACAAATTTATACATTGTTGTCATGCTCAGAATAGTTATTACTATATGTTTAACAAGTTTAAATCATGTAAATATGAAGTGATAAGCGTATGTTAAGTTAATTTCCTGTTTGTGCACATCAGTATATATATTTTCACAGTGTAGTCGACTACAAAGCATAGTAGTCACTACTCTGTCAAACATTCGAAACACAGAAAACTGAGTTATAGCAGAGTAGTTGACTATTAACCCTAATAGTAGACTACTAACGGTAAATTTGTTTTCACAGAGTCTGGATTGACTCAGAGTAGTCAACTACTAATCCTTGTAGTCGACTACAAAGGCTGTTTTTCCTGAGTTTTGTTTTATGTCTACTTAAGATGTGATCGCGGACTTCGAGCCATACTTCTTTACACATATTTTGACGAATAGTACAGTAGTACACACTTGAGGTTTCTGAGAGGGATTATGAACGGTAAGAACCAATTACTTTGCGAAAGAGTTTAGAACATACTATACACACACCTTCTGGATATCATTGATGAGCTCAGTTCAGTACTACGGGGGTAGTGCGTCGATATTCTATTTGTCCAGGCCATTGAGTCGGATTTGGATGCTTTATTTAGCAGTCCGTCCGCACGAGGGTGCGATGAGGCTTATGAGCCGTACTTATAGGATACCTATATGGTAGGCCGTTTCGCACTCATGTTACGCACTGAGATCGCGATGAGACTAATGAGTCGTGTACACTGATTAGGATACCTAAAGGGTAGTCTGTTACATATGATAATGCTATGTATCAAAATCTTGCACGGAGTTGCATTAAGATAGCCAAGCGATAGGCTGAGTCATTCGCGGATGCCAATTATGTTTTTGACTCACTGCTAAAATATATGACCCAGAGTACTTTGCATATGAAAGTACACGAGATTTGTGTGGGTATTCATTCTATCTCCCAAGTAGCAGTGGCAGATATTATGAATACGATATGTTGACGTCTTTATTTTTCTTTTTCTACTTTTCTTTATTTCTTAGGTTGGGATCAATGATTAGCGGTTCACGATTCGGGACATATGGTATATACATGAGGGTTTCCTTGTTTGGATTATTTCGCTCGACGTACCAGTCTCGTGTTGTGGATTTCAAATTATTGATTTCATTTAGATTGTTTATCCTTAATTCGGTATTAATGTTTAGATGTTTACGATTCAGGACATATGGTATATACATGAGGGTTTCCTTGTTTGGATTATTTCGCTCGACGTACTACGTCTCGTTTTGTAGGTGTCTGAATATTAATTCCTAGATATAGGGAAAATGATATAGGTAGACTATGATTAATAGATAGAGCCTCCACTCCATCTAGCAGCCCTTCCCCTAGGGACGGATGGAGGTAATCTTGCTGTAGCACTCTGACGCTCTTGTTGTTGTTTCTTTTTCTTTTAAAAATACCCTTTCAGGTAGCTCGAAGTTCTGGAGAGCCGTAGGATGACGGAGTTCTTGCATAGTCGCCGTCCTGAGAGATTTATAGAGGCTCCACTGTAGTTTTAAATTTTATTCAGACTTAGAGTTTATTTCCATTTTGTAAAGGCAATATGCCTTAGTTCGACTTTCTGTTTTGATTCATGTTGAGACATCGTATGTTATTTCAGACTCTAGATGTATTTCAGTTTATTTTCAGTTAAGACATGACCTTAATTTATGAGATATCATCTTCTTTATCATGTCTATTATTGTCGTTCTACTTCTTTGCCTGTTTTGTACCTATGCTTTTATTTGATCCCACTAGAGGATATTACTGTGATTGGTGAAACTTGTTGTTGCATAGTGTGGGTGCATGGCAGGTTTGACATCTCTGGGTTCACCTTGGACTGTAGCCATGCGTGAAAACAGAGGCATCACAGTTGGTATCAGAGCTCTAGTTCCAGTATCCTTAGGATCATCCTGTGTCAAGTCGTGGAGCTAGTATAGAGTTTCTTAGGATTCATGTATAGAGTCCGCTAGGAATTTCTAGAATGAGTTGGAGCTAGTATAGAGTTTCTTAGGATTCATGTATAGAGTCCGCTAGGAATTTCTAGAATGAGTAAGGATGATATATACGTATATCTCGAAAATTACAAATTTTTTTTATGACTATCATACTTTGATTGAAAAGTATTTGCATGAATGATAAGTGATACGAATTTTTATTGTTATGTGTTATATCTTTTGCCTGAGGTCTCAATACTGTATCTTATAAACTTTATTCTGAATGTATAGATGGCCAGACAAGGACGTGGACGGAGAGGATCCCGTACTCAGGGAGAGGAACAGACTGAACCAGAAACCGAGTAGCAGCAGGCTCCACCCGAGCCGTAGCAAGCTCCCCAGTATTTGATAGACCTCATGGCACCCATTGCAGCGAGGCTAGCAGCACTTGAGGAGCAAGTGACAAATCACATGCCGCCAGCTACACCACCACCTGTGGTCCTACCGCCAATTATTCCAGCCATCCCCATCGCAGAGGAGTCCCTAGAGACCACACCAGGACTCACCCCACCATCAGTTATAGCCGCAGAGCAGGAGGCTTGGCACCGTTTAGTGGAGCGCTACCAGCAGATGAGGGCGCCAGAGTTTCAGGGATCATCAGATTCGCTTGTGGCCCACAAGTGGAAGGAGGACGTTAGTAACATTCTGGATTTACTTAACATCGACTCAGTGCAGAAGTAGAGGCTGGCATCTTTTAGCCTGAAGGGTGATGCAGGAGGATGGTACAGGTTTTAGTTCACTCCGGATCATCGGATGGCCCTCACTTGGGAGGATTTCGTGTATTTCTTCGACGAGCAGTACATCTCTTCTACGGCACGGGCCAGGAAAGAGCTAGAGTTGTCTAAGCTAGAGTAGGGAGATATGTCTGTGGCTGACTATGAGCCGATTTATGAGTCTTCTATGTTTCACGGGCATGTGGCAGTTAGGAGAGCGCCAGGTGCAGATGTTTCTTATGGGACTTCGCCCAAGTCTTCGCCGTTACCTAGTTTCCAGAAGATTCCATTTAGTCCGAGAGGTAGCAAATGTAGCTATATCGCAGGAGACAGAGACTGCGATGTTCCAGAAGAACAAGGAGGGTAACAACAAGTCTGGACAACAGAATGACAAGGGCAAGGGTAAGAGACCTTTTGCCAGACTAGGAGGACCCCAGCAGCAGGATAAGAACTTTCATCACCATCAGCAGGGTAAGTTCAAGAAGGGATGTCTTTCAGGACATACTGGGGCTACCTCCTGTGAAAGAGGTTGAGTTCTGCATCGAGTTGCAGCCAAGCACCATACTGATATCTCGAGCTCCCTATCGTATGGCACCTACTGAGATGAGGGAGCTACGAACTCAGCTAGATGAGTTATTGTCTCAGGGTTTTATTCGTCGGATTCATTCTCCATGGGGGCGCCGGTCCTTTTCGAGAAGAAGAAGGATAGCAGTATGCGTCTTTGTATAAATTATCGGGAGTTGAATAAGGTCACTATCCGGAACAGGTATCCATTACCGAGGATTGATGACTTGTTCGACTAGCTACAGGGAGCGCAGCACTTCTCAAAAATTGATCTTCGTTCTAGCTATCATTAGTTGCGGGTTCGGGAGATGGATATTCCTAAGACCGCCTTTCTGACTCGTTATGGGTCCTTCGAGTTTCTTGTCACCTTTCTGACTCGTTATGGGTCCTTCGAGTTTCTTGTCATGCCATTTGGGCTAACCAATGCACCTGCGGTATTCCTTCGAGTTTCTTGTCATGCCATTTGGGCTAACCAATGCACCTGCGGTATTCATGGATTTGATGAATCAAGTTTTTCGTCCATACTTGGACCAGTTCGTTATAGTACTCATCGATGACATTCTAATCTATTCAAGGTCGAAGGTAGAACACGAGCAGCACCTTCAATTAGCATTGCAGACTTTGCGGGAGCACCAGCTATATGTCAAATTTAGCAAGTGTGAGTTTTGGCTATCTGAGGTCAGATTTTTAGGCCACGTCATTAGCAGAGAGGGCATTGCAGTGGATCCAGCTAAGGTTACGACAGTACTTGATTGGGAGCTGTCGACGACAGTTACCAAGATCCGTAGCTTTTTGGGTTTGGCTGCCTATTATAGGAAGTTCATTCAGGACTTCTCAAAAATAGCCACACCACTTACATGCCTTACGAAAAAGAGTGTACCTTTTGTTTGGAGCATGGAGTGCCAGGAGGCCTTTGGGCTTTGAAGGCTAAGTTGACTACAGTGCCAGTTTTGACCATTCCTAGCAGTGATAAGACCTTCGTAGTCTACACAGATGCGTCGTTAGCGGGTCTAGGAGGTGTTTTGATGCAGACCCAAAGGGTAGTAGCATACATTTCATGTTAGTTAAGAATGCATGAACAGAACTATCCCACACATGACTTGGAGCTAGCAGCAGTGGTCTTCGCATTGAAGACATGGAGACACTACCTGTACGGAGTACAGTTCAAGCTATTCACAGATCATCAGTGCTTGAAGTACCTCTTCTCTCAGAAGGAACTAAATTAGAGACAGTGAGGATGGGTTGAGTTCATTAAGGATTATGAGTTCGCGATTCAGTATCACCCGGGGAAGGCGAATGTAATAGCAGACGCATTGAGTAGGAAGCGTCGTCACAGGATTGCAGCTTTGGGAGCTTTATCTGTACAGCCATCTTAGAGTGATAGAGTGGTCAGAGATCAGTTAGACGACTCTTGGATTCAAGACCAAAAGGGGGAGATTTCCAAAGAGCCAAAGACAGATTAGACCGTTGGAGCAGATGGAGAACTTTGGATGAAGGTCCGATTAGTAATGCCAACTAATGCTCAGCTGAAGAAGGATTTATTTGACGAAGCGCATCGTACTAGGTAAATAGTGCATCCAGGCATAATGAAGATGTACAAGGATCTGAAGAAACATTTTTGGTGGAGCGGCATGCGTAAAGAGATTGCAGAATATGTAGCTAAGTGCTTTACCTGCCAGCAAGTGAAGGCAGAATATCAGAGACCGGTAGGAACCCTACAGCCTTTACCCATTCCGGAGTGGAAGTGGATAGATATTTCTATGGACATCATTGTAGGATTGCCGAGATCAAAGAAGGGGAATGATTCAGTTTGGGTGGTAGTAGATCGGTTGACAAAGTCAGCACATTTCATACCAGTAAAGACGACATACACGACAAAGACGTATGCACAGATATTTATTCAGGAGATCGTGGGATTACATGGAGTTCCAGAGATGATTGTGTCAGATCGAGGATCAGTTTTCACTTCACATTTTTGGAGAAGCTTCCAGAACTCTTTCGGTAGCAGATTATCTTATTCTAGTGTGTTTCACCCGCAGACGGATGGGCAGATAGAGAGAGTGAACCAAATATTGGAGGCTATGTTGTGAGCATATGTCATTGATTTCCAGGATAGCTGGGAGGACCACATCCCATTAATCGAATTTGCTTATAATAATAGCTACAAAGCGACTATTGGGATGGCACCATATGAAGCATTGTACGGGAGGCCTTGTAGATCACCTATTTGTTGGGCAAAACCAAAAGACAGCCTATTGCTTGGACCGAAGCTTGTGAGGCAAACTACGGAGAAGGTAGCAGTCATTCGAGAGCACATTCTTGCAGTGCAGAGTCATCAGAAGAGTTATGCAGATCATAGGCGACGATCGTTAGAGTTCCAAGTTGGGGACTATGTGTTATTGAAAATATCACCAATGAAGGGAGTTCAGCATTTTGGCAGACGAGGAAAACTTGCCCCGAGGTATATTGGACCATTCCTGATTATTGAGCGCATTGGAGTTGTTTCATATCGGCTAGATCTACCAGCATCCATGTCGAGCATACACGATATTTTTATGTTTTGATGCTTAAGAAGCACCTACGCGATGAGGAGGAGCAGCGAGTATTAGACACACCAGAGATCAAGATTCAGGAGGATCTGACTACTATTGAGATTGCTATATGTATTCTTGCCAAGGAGGACAAGAAGATGAGAAACAAGGTGATACCTTTAGTTAAAGTTCAGTGGAATCGGAGAGGAGCTGAGGAGGCTTCTTGGGAACGCGAAGAGGATATACGTTGCGACTACCCACACCTGTTTGAGTAGGTAAATTAAATTTAGTATGACTTGTTTATGATTTGTGGCTACCTTTATGATAATGTTTATACTTAACACTAAAATGATGGTATTAACACTTAACTCCTAAGTACTCGGAACATATGGTATATATATGAGGGGTTCCTTGTTTGTATTTTTCACTCGATGTACTTGTTCCATTTAGTTAGGGGTTAAGTAGGGGTATTTACATTTTAGACTGTTAAGTATAGACATTGAGGATGATTCTCGGGAGCGCGAAGATGTTATGCATCGCGACTACCTACACCTATTGAGAAGGTGGATTGATTTACGTATATGATTATTTGTTTGGTTATATTTACATTTAACACTAGAATGGAGGTATTGACACTTAACTTCTAATCATTCGGAACACATGGTATATATATGGGGGGTTCCTTGTTTGGATTTTTCGCCCGACGTACTAGTTCCATTTAGTTAGGGGTTAAGTGGAAATATTGACATCTTAGATTGTTAAATGTAGATATTGCTATGTTTATATCTGGAGACTAATGATGCGAGATATGTATGTAAGGGTTTCCTTGTCTGGATTATTCCCTTAACGTGCTTTTCTGGCATTATTAATCTCTAAGATGCGAATGCGGAATTTCGGGGACGAAATTTTTTTAAGGGGGGAAGAATGTAAAACCCCGTAATTTTGAATGTTGTGAGATATAATAATAAACATGTTATATTATGATAAATAATGTTTATTGATATTTGAGTATGCTAGGAATTTATTTGAAATCAATTCGATACATATATATATGAATATATGAGTGCAAATGCACAAAACATGCATGAGAAAAATTTGGGAAAAATGACCAGTTAAAAGTTTATAGATTTTACACAATGATTCACTTAGAATCTGGGAACATTCAAAAGACTAAAGTTGTAGGTCTTTTCAACAGCTTTACAACAAATCTTTAATCACCTCATTCTGAGTTTGGATGAGAAAGTTATCGCCAAAATACTGTGTATAGATTTCAGAAACCTGTGTATTACTTAGTAGTCGACTACTATGCTTAGTAGTCGACTATCGGGAATTCCTGGACATGCCAGGTTTTAGTTTTCGGGTTGGATTTACATTGTATCCAAACCTAGTTGTTACCCTAAGTATATATATTCATTTTAAAGCTCTTTTTACCCTATTTCACGTGAGATTATCACTAGCCACCTTCCTCCTCAAACCCTAATCCTAAACTGAGAATTTTGGGAGTGTTCTTGAGAAGTTTGTCGAGAAGAAGGTGAGTTTTGACGTTTTGGAGAAGAGAGATCTTGTGTGCACGTGGTTGAGGAGTCCAACAGCACCTTGAGGTAAGATTATCTTCGTCCAAACCCATCCTCATAGTTAAATAACTAGATTAGAAGTTAAATATTGATGTTTATGTGCATGATCTTAATATGAGATATAAAAAGATTAGATTTTTATGTTATTTCATAAACCCATGCTAGATCTGAACTTGTTTTTCTTGTTGTTGTATATAGTTTGTGATCATAATCATTGTGATGCTTTTAGTTTCACTTTTAATCCGTTAATCATGTTTAGATCATGCCTAAGCACTAGATATGCAATTAATTGAATGTACATGATGTTTAAAGAAGTTTAACCCTAGACTTGTGACATCTAGGGTTTGTAAAATCAGAATTTGAAACAAGATTGATCCCTGTTCATATGTAGATTTTAAATCATGTTATTATTATCATATTGTTTACATATTGATCAATTGAAGAAAATGATTAATTTTGATGTAAAACTCTAACTAGACAAATTTATACATTGTTGTCATGCTCAGAATAGTTATTACTATATGTTTAACAAGTTTAAATCATGTAAATATGAAGTGATAAGCGTATGTTAAGTTAATTTCCTATTTGTGCACGTCAGTATATATGTTTTCACAGTGTAGTCGACTACTAAGCATAGTAGTCGACTACTCTGTCAAACCTTCGAAACACAAAAAACTGAGTTATAGCAGAGTAGTCGACTATTGACCCTAATAGTCGACTACTAACAGTAAATTTGTTTTCACAGAGTCTGGATTGACTCAGAGTAGTCGACTACTAATCCTTGTAGTCGACTACAAAGGCTGTTTTTCCTGAGTTTTAGTTTATGTCTACTTAAGATGTGATCGCGGACTTCGAGCCATACTTCTTTACACATATTTTCACGAATAGTGCAGTAGTACACACTTGGGGTTTCTAAGAGGGATTATGAAGGGTTAAGACCCAATTACTTTGAGAAAGAGTTATACTATACACACACCTTCTGGATATTGTTGATGAGCTCAGTTCAGTACTACGGGGGTAGTGCGTCGATATTCCATTTGTGCAGGACATTGAGTCGGGTTTAGATGCTTTATTTAGAAGTCCGTCCGCACGAGGGTGCGATGAGGCTTATGAGCCGTACTTCTAAGATACTTATATGGTAGGCCGTTCCGCACTCATGTTACGCACTAAGATCGCGATGAGACTAATGAGCCGTGTACACTGATTAGGATACCTACAGGGTAGTCCGTTACATATGATAATGCTAAGTATCAAAATCTTGCACGAAGTTGCATTGAGATAGCCAAGCGATAGCCTGAGTCATTCGCGGATGCCAGTATTATTTTTGACTCACTGCTAAAATATATGACCCAGAGTACTTTGCATATGAAAGTACACGTGATTTGTGTCGGTATTTATTCTATCTCCCCAGTGGTAGTGGCAGATATTATGAATACGATATGTTGACGTCTTTATTTTTCTTTTTCTACTTTTCTTTATTTCTTAGGTTGGGATCAATGATTAGCGGTTCACGATTCGGGACATATGGTATATACATGAGGGTTTTCTTGTTTAGATTATTTCACTCGACGTACCAGTCTCGTGTTGTTGATTTCAAATTGTTGATTTCATTTAGATTGTTTATCCTTAATTCGGTATTAATGGTTAGATGTTTACGATTCGGGACATATGGTATATACATAAGGGTTTTCTTGTTTGGATTATTTCGCTCGACGTACTACGTCTCGTTTTGTAGGTGTCTGAATATTAATTCCTAGATATGGGGAAAATGATATAGGTAGACTATGCTTAATAGATAGAGCCTCTACTCTATCTAGCAGCCCTTCCCCTAGGGACGGATGGAGGTAATCTTGCTGTAGCGCTCTGACGCTTTTGTTATTGTTTCTTTTTCTTTTAAAAATACCCTTTCAGGTAGCTCGAAGTTCCGAAGAGCCGCAGGATGACGGAGTTCTTGCATAGTCGTCGTCCCGAGAGATTTATAGAGGCTCCACTGTAGTTTTAAATTTTATTCAGACTTAGAGTTTATTTCCATTTTGTAAAGGCAATATGCCTTAGTTCGACTTTTCGTTTTGATTCATGTTGAGACATCGTATGTTATTTCAGACTCCAGATGTATTTCAGTTTATTTTTAGTTAAGACATGACCTTAATTTATGAGATATCATCTTCTTTATCATGTCTATTATTGTCGTTCTACTTCTTTGCCTGTTTTGTACCTATGCTTTTATTTGATCCCACTAGAGGATATTATTGTGATTGGTGAAACTTGTTGTTGTACAGTGTGGGTGCATGGCAGGTTTGACATCTCTGGGTTCACCTTGGACTTCAGCCATACGTAAAAACAGGGGCGTCACATGAGCTTCATTGACATAATGGGCAGTAGCAGCATCAATGCAATCATTAATTTCATCGAGAGTACTAACAGCATGCGGGTTACTTCCATATTATTTTGATGCAAGTTCTAGAAAAGGTAGTCAGCTTAGGCACCTTACTTGACACCACACCCGCGTATTCTGGTGATCTGTGCACATATGTGGAACTGGCACATTAACTCACAGTAAGCCTCATAAATTTCAGGAGCGGCCTTTCTTAAAATCTTTAGTTCCTTGGCCCCTGGTATGAATTCCTCATAAGGTAATTCCCCGAATGATAACCCCAAAATTTTGAACATCTCATGGAGAGCAAAGCCTAACTCTCCAACTGGTGTAAAAAATGTGCTGGTGTCTGGATTATAGAACTCCAACATCGCAAAGAGAGCACTGTAATTAGGAGGAATCTCGTATCAGGTGGCTAATATCAGGGTCCTTCGAACAGAAACTTCTAGTGGCTCTTTCAGTTCATCCAAGACAAAATCAATCATCCGGGCCCACCATCTAGTTTTGTTGGAGTGCACCCACGTCGGAGCCCAAAAATCCTTTGCAGGGAATTCACCCCCCACTAATATAAATTTCTAAAAAATGTGTTTGCCAGTTTAGCAGTTTCTCCAACTAGATAATCTTTTTTTATCGAACCAGGCCTCTAAACTACTATCTGTCGATTGAAACTAGCTGGATGAACACCGTGATGGGTGTGTCTAATAGCAACTCTGCCCTGCTCCTGGACAAGTCCCCAATCCATGAACCTTGGGACAGAAGCACACTGGTAATAAGAGAGCGGGAACATCCGTTCCATGTTCGGTAGAAAAAGGAAGCGGCCATTAATGTTGCGCAGCCACTTGTAGTTTCTGTCATACATTTGTGCAACATCCATATTGACAGAATCTCCAATAAGAATAGAGGTTTCTTTAAAGCTTTGTGTTCTGCTGTCTCAAGTTTCGCATCCATAATGAGAGCTCAGAAGGTCATAGGGAGGGCTTGAGTGATAATTTCTGTTTGCTCCTTGTTCTGGTCTCTGAATACCGAAAGTGTCAAGCGAGAGCTAAAGGGTACGTTTATATCTATGTCACCTCCATAACCAAAGTGGTGATGGAATGAAAGAGGTTTGCTGGCATAGCGCACTACACATGAAGAGATAATCGTCAGCGTTTAAAACATTACAAAAGTCAAAAAGTCTAAAAAGACTTAGTTAAAATGCAGGGAATAACCATGCATTTCACATGACAAATGCAAGGGTTAGACACGCGTTCCAAATTCAAGAACGCAGAGGTCAACCCTGCGTTCCAAGTGATAAACGCAGGGTTGAAACCCAGTGTATCAAATTCAAAACACAAGGTCAAACCTAGCGTTTCAAATTCAAAATATAGGGTCGAAACCCAGCGTATCAAATTCAAAACATAGGGTTGAAACCAAGAATATCAAATTCAAAACATAGGGCCAAACCTAGTGTTTCAAATCTGGAACGCAAGAATCTATCATGCGTTTCAAATCAAAGAATACAGGAGTTTTACCCCTTGTGTTCCGATGGCTAAACGCGAGCTTTCACTCTGCATTGATGGTTCAAAACTTGTCAAAACAAGTTGTTGGGGTCTCCAACTTACCATTGATCAGAGGAACCGATAGTATCGGCACAGTCGCCTGAGCGATTTGGAGGCGATTTTCTTCTTGGGATCCATTTTAATTTCGTCGGAGAAGATGAACAAGTTCGCCGGAGAAGAGGAAACGAAGATCTTCATTAGGTTTGGCGAAGAAGATAAATAGGATTCCTGTTGAGTTCGCTGAAGAAAAAAAATCGAATGACTTTTGATTTGACCTTTGACGGTCTATTTATAGACAGCTGGAGCTATCAAATCGGAGCAGGATTTTAGGCAAAAATCCCACCTAAGACGATTTTTTCTTTCCCATTGAGTCGGTTGGACTCCTAAAATGCAATTTCATCTCTTCGTTTTAGCTTTTAAACGTAGGTTTCATCTCTGCATTTTAGTTTTTAAACACAAGGTTTAACCCTGCGTTTCAACTTTCAAATGCAAAGAATCAATTCTGCATTCCAGCTTTCAAGTGTCAGGATTTTTCTGTTTAACCCTCACGACGAGCTACCACTGCCATTAGGGTTATTGTACAGAGAAGCTAGAAATGGCCATCAACAAGAAGCTAATTTACAACAAGAAGCTAAGCAGTCTCCTGGATGACAAGTTACAATTGTTGTCGTTGACAATATCAAGCTCGATCCCCGCACAACTCATCCTTTCAAATGGCTTAACATTTCCACTAAGATTAATAAGGATATTGTTCAAATCATTACCCTTGATAAGCTGATCAAGAAAAGAGATAGAGCAGTCCTCCGAAATTATTATTTTAGCCAAATTTGGGCTACACCTTGGGTGTTCATCAATACCTATAAGGATCATTTTAGCCAAATTTGGGCTGTGCCTTGGGTGTTCATCAATACCTATATGAATCATTTTAGCCAAATTTAGGTTGTGCATTGGATGTTCATCAAATCCTACAAGGATCATTCTTGTCAAATTGGAGCTGCGACTCACTTATTTATCGGAGTCTACGTATTCAATATTATAGCGAGTTGTTATTAATAACGCCAAAATCCATGCCTCACACGCATGGGGAATTTTGTCTTGATCCCTAATTAGAGACAAGCCGACGCCTAACAGGTGTTGCCTGTTAGCCTTTTCCTCATGAAAATGACAAAGCTTATGTATTCAATATCATAGCACCAAGCCTAAAAGAGTTTATTCTTTTAGCACAACATTACATGTGGAACGGACTTAGACAATTCATATTCTAGCTCAATTTCAAACGATAATCAATAAGGGCACATCAAATCTGTTGATGGCTGAGCATTTTCTAAAAATCTTATTGTGATCACCAGCTTACGGGTCATGTTCAGCAAAGTTCTGCATTCAGGTTCATAGTATCTTCAAATAGTTATAGTGAACCATCATTCAACAACAGATCTCAAACCAATTTGGGGATCCAAAGTATTCTAAAAATTCGTTCCAGTAAACTGCAAACTTTCAAAAACTTTTAAGAGGATTCTGTAGGCTGTCTAAAAATTACTGCAGATTGTTGATCCCCATCAAACACTAATAATGAAAGTTATATTCTGATGACTTCCGCATCAACAACTCGATGATGAAGGCTATAATCAAATGACATTCATATCAATAAATGAAGGTTACAATTAGAAGATTTTCACATAGATCGAGAAAGATTACAATTCAAAAACCTTGATGGCAAATGATGAGAGCTCTAATTCAATAGTCTTCAGCAAGAGTCACAATATGATGACTCGCACATTTCAAGGAGCTAAAGTAAAGATTACAAAACAATAATCTTTGTAACGCTATGACAAAAGAGATTACAAGTTAACGATCTCGTTAGTCTAAGATGCAAAGCTCATCTCTGCACCAAGAAATGAAATGCGATGGACATCATTCCAAAGTCAATCCAGCTACAATCGCAGCTCAAATCTAGCTGCAAACGCAGCTTCCAATAGCCACACATGCAGCTTCCAAACGCTGCAAGTACAGCTTCCAAACTACTGCCAACGTAGTTTCCAAACTGCTACCAACATAGCTCAAATATAGCTGCAAACATAGCTTCCAACAGCCGCAAACGTAGCTTCTAAACGCTGCCAACAGAGCTTCCAAACTACTGCCAACGCAGTTTCCAAATTGTTGCCAATGCAGTTTCCAAATAGCTACCAACGTAGTTTCCAAACTACTACCAATGCAGCTTCCAAAATGATACTAACGTAGTTTCCAAACTACTGCCAACGCAGTTTCTAAAAACTGCCAACGTAACTTCCAAATGTTACATTCGAACGCAGAATTCATGCCAGAACGCGGCTTTTGCGTTTGACCTGTTCAAACATGAGTTGAACGGTTTCAAAACTATTTTTCACAATTTGAGGGGATCACTCCCCCACTAAGGAGAAATTTTAGGGGTCCGTTACACCCCTTAATCCCCTAGAAATAGCTGAAAAATTAGCTCAAATTGAATCTTTTGGCAGATCATCAAGAGAGCTAGAATTTTGGAGATCGGCATTCATCTTTGAGGCATTCTTTAGCAACAGAAACTCTTAGAGTTTTGGTACTTGGTTTATAAATAGATTTTTGGTATAAATTAACTCTTTTACAGAGTTTAAACTCATTCTAAGTTCCTAAACTCGTTAAGAGTTATTCTTAAACTTGACACACAAGTTCTCCTCGATATCAAATCAAGAGGATGATATCATGCTCCAACAAGGTGAAACATCAGATCGTCAACGGGATATAAGGATCTGAATTCCCATCAATACCAAGAAAAACCCAGGTTAAACAAAGGGAAAGATCTCCATCGATTTTTATCTCTTTTGTAAATCAGGAAACCGATCATGAAGATTGTAATTTCTTTTTCTAAGTTTGTTATAAAGAGATTTCATTGAGAGAATTGTAACATATTCTTTTTCTAAGTCAGTTAGAAAGAATACTACAAATTCAATTCTTCATTTTTCTTCTTTCAATTTTCCCAACAAACAATTGTAAATCCGAGCACTTGAGGAAGTCGATACGGGCCAGGTCAATACTTAGAGGGTGTATTGTATGATTGCAATTGTGTGAGTTGTAAAAATTTTCTGTGAGCTAGAAATCTGATTGTGTGAGTTGTAAACGTTTTCAGTGAACATTAAAAACCGGTTGTGATAGTGGAGATTCTCCTCGAGGGTGAGGAGCGGAGACGTAGGTCAGGGTGACCGAACTCCGTAATCATTTGCTTGTGTTCATGTTTGTTTTGCCCTTGTTTAATTACATACCATTGCTCATATTTTTGTTGAATATCAATTTTGCTATGATATAATTGTTAATAAGTTTTAAATTGGCATTTAATCAGATTCGATTAGCATATACCCTATTCACCCTCCCCCCCTCCCCTTCTAAGGTAATTTCACCCACTCCTCATTAACCAGGATTCTATCAAGTCTACTCAATATTCTTGTGTCAGCTTCCTGTTTGTTACACCATATAAAAAACACCCAATAGTTTTAAGATGCATAAGCTGACAAGAGGTAATAAAAATCTGAAAATCTTCAGTGTCTGAATCAGAAACTATTGTTCCTCCTATCTTCTCTCCATTGTTGATAATTGAATTGAAATTACCTCCAATAATCCTTGGACATTTAACATTTTGCTTGAATGAGAGAAGATCATGTCAGAGAGATTTTCTACTAAGCATATCATTGAGTGCATACACTATAGAAATAATACATGTTAAACTGTCATCTTTCGACACTATAGAACATGTTATGAACTGATCTAAAGAAGTAATTTTTTGGACTGTGAGAATTTTACTATTCCAAAGAATCCAAATTCTAGCACTATTTGCTTAATGAGCATTTGAAATCCAATCCCAATCCTTTGCTACTTTATTAGCAATAGACTGCATCTTATCTTCAACAATTTTTGTTTCTAGCAGAGCTATGAAAGGAATGCTATATTGGTAAATGAATTGCTTAACAATCATATATTTAGAGGATTTGTTAAATCCTCTAATATTCTAGATATCTAAGTGCATTATAAAAGTAATCCACCTCTATCAATGCTAGAGGGGTCTAAATCATGCACCTGATGATCTAACTGGGAGAAGTGAGAAGCTTGAAGGTATGGTGTTCCCTTGTCATTTGTTTTACCACTTGCTCTCCTTGCAGATTTATCCCTGTTTGCACTAGTAAAACCTGTAGCATTTACAGTTGGAGATGAGAATTTGTGAATAGGAGGAAGCCCCACAACTCTGTGACTGATATTTACTATTTGTGCATGATTTCCAAGAGTTTGCATTTCATTTCCAGCTTGCCCAGAATTAACACAATTACTTTCAGGCATATCCTTTCCAGGTTCCACAGATATTTCAACAGAACCTTGTTGTGCACGTGTACCAGGATTTTCCACATTAGCTCCAGAATTTGCTTCAAGATTTGCTCTAGGGTTTTGTGCACTTGCTCAAGTGTTTTTGTTAATAGACATCCATTTCATTTTACTAGTTTTCCTTCTACATTGCTCAGACATATGTCCAATTACATTGCAAGAATTACACCATCTTGGTTTGAGCTCATATATAACTTTTTGAGTATGACATTTCCCATCAGGCCCTTGTATGACAAGTTGATCAGGTAAAGGTACTTTTGGAGATAATTGTACTTCCAGCAAAACTCTAGCATAAGATAATCTTTGCCTTGTTGCTATGAGTTTATCAGTGGTTATTATATTGCCAATGAGGCTAGCAACCTTACTAATCCCTATAGGACTCCATAGATTCAAATGTAAATTTGTGAATTGAACACACATAGGGTAGCTAAAATCTTGAATCTTTTCCATATCAGTATCTATTTTCCATGGCTTAAGAACTAATGATCTTGAACCAAAAAAACTATGGTCCTGCTTCCAGAACATCACACATTTGCTTTTCAGATAGAAAATCAAAGAGGAACACACCTTTCTTGATTAAATGAATTTCAAGAATTGAGATTTTTTTCCCCACAACTTAGTAACCTAAGTTTCCATTGATTTAAATCTGACATTAATTCAAATAACATGACCAATTAGGGCATATTTCCAGTAAGCTTCCCCTACCCTCCATTCCTCCGTAGAGAATGTAAAAGCATTAGGTTGAGGAGATGGAACAAAATTAAGTTTTAATCCATTTCCATGTTTCCTATTATCAGCAAACAAACTAGCAAATGTTTTCAGATCTTCAGAATCATGACCTGAAACTTCATCCCTTGCATCTTCCAGATTTGTGTTATCATTTATAGCTTTAGCATTCATAGATTGTTCAGCATAAGAAAGATCTACCAGACTTGTATTTTCAATAACATCATTAGCATTCAATTCAGCATGAGTAAAATCTTCGAAGATTTCCTCAACCAGAGTGACATTTTCAAGAGATCCAGATTCAATACCTTCTTCTACTTCATCCGCCCAAAAATTAGAAGGATTACTTAATTGCCGTGAGATCAGAAGGCCAGATCTCATCTGAGGTAGTTGAGGATCTGATAGTGGATTTGATTGAGCTAATATTTCTTCCATTCGTATTTTCTTCTTGGCTCCCTTAGGTCTAGTACTCTCCATCACCCCTGAGCTCGAAGAAGCCTCCAGATCATCCGAATCTACTGTTCCATTGGATAGAGAATGATAGACAAAATTTGAATCTCGAAGCTCACTATTAGGGATTTTCTTACCTCCACTCTTCTTCTCCTCCTCATTTGAATCTAGGCGGAGGAGTACGATAGCATCAAAATCGCCTGCTAACGTACACATTCAGACCGCCCCCTTTCAGGTATTAGAGATGTTTGTCATTTTTACTACTATCTGTCAATGTCGATGGTTCGTGTATTTCTCATGTTGGTTAATATGTCATCTTTGCGACCAGGAATGCATAAGGATGAAACGAGAGTGAGAAGATGGTAGTTGCTAGTCGTTTGGTGGCAGTAATGCTCTCTCTCCTTTTTCTTCACTTTTCCATACATCAGACCACCTTTTAATTGTTGCTTGTTAATTTACTTCTGGTTCAAAATGTGTACCCAAAATCTTCTTTCACCTATATATGCAGAAAATACACCTTCTTTCAAAAACCGAATTGCTCGAGCATGTCAAGTTTTGGAAGAACGCAACAAATACGACGAAGGGTGTGTGGAGAATGGTAAACGAAATGGGTGGGGTGGAGGAAGACGTGGTTTGGATAACAGCGATATGCGGGATAGAAACCCCCCCCACACACCGCCGCCGACTTCCAGATCGCCCGGCAACGCCGAGCCAACCTCCGCCGCCGAGCTACCGCCCCCCCCCCCCCCCACACACCACAGCTCACACCATTCAAAAAAAATTCCCAAATTAATTACCGAGGGGGGGAAAATCATGAAATGTACGTGCCTTAGATAAATAAACAAGCTCCTCCTCCCAATCATAATTGCCTATATATATCTAAGTGCAATCAACCATCTCTATTTGATATTTAATTGTTCAGTTTTCCTACCGTCCGCTTGAAATGAACAAAGGCTAAAGGGCGCCATGATGGATGCAGGCAGCATTTTGGAGGGTCAAGAGTTAATGCAGAGGAGATCTCATCATTTCCTTAAAAACAAAGAAATGCTCTTCCCACTTAACCCATCTTTCATCATGTGCTATGAACTAATACTTTAGGTTCTCACGGTACAAGAGAATCAAAGAATTGGCATTGTTCCTCGTATATGCTCCACTAATTAACAGGGTGTTGAGAGTTGTAGTGAACAATTCAGGCTTTACAATTGTTATTGTCTAGGGCAAGTTAGCATCTTTTTCTTTGTATCTACGGTTTTTTTAATCGACTGTACAGTCTGTACTGTATTCATGATATATTATATATGTTACTCGAAATAGACGTGTACGCAATTAGAAACAGCTGAAGGATTGCCACATTTTGCAAGTTCTATATGGGTCGTGTATTTTCCTGACAATAGATATATCATACATCTTGCTAATAATGGTTGAGAATTTGCAAATTGGACTGAGAAGATTACGCAAGTTATCTCACTAGTTGGTCTATCTTTTTCTACATTAGTTCACTAGGTTCAACTTTTTTTAAGCTATAAAATTATTTTGTTGTTCTTTAGAAGCTTAACTTCTTTAGAAGCTTTAACACTTAGAAGTAGGGGCGCGCAACCATATCCGTATTCGCGAAAATCATGGTTACTAAATATATAAGATAGGATATGGTTATGAATATGATTATATAGTAAAATATCTGGACCCTTATCCGAAATAGCCTAATATATGTTGATTATAAAACTGCAACACCTTGTTTGGTACGCGGGAAACAAGTCAACTGTGAATGGAATGAAGATAGAAATGGAATGGAACTAATGTGGGAATGGAATGCTCATTCTCGTTCTCATGTTTGGGTGAGATTAGAGAATTAAGTAAGAATATCTTTAAGGCAAGTATATCCGGAATTTATTTTATTGTTTTCACTCTCACCTAAGTGGTAATATCAATTCCTTGATAACTCATTGCGAATAACAATTCCCACATTAAGTGAGAATTAATAAGAAGTGAGAATAACATTTTTAGCATCCAGAAATACATCATGTTTAGTAAACATGAATGAAAAGTTTGAACTGCTTTCCATTGCTGCTCATTCCCGTATACCAAACGAGGCGCAATTTTTTCAATACTTAGATTTGAGACTAAATTTAATGCTCATGAGATCTAAACTTACCTTTCCAGACATAATGAACTCTCCTGTATCATAGGAACTTTTTTTCTTTATATTATCAAGTTTGCTCATATCCAGTGGCGTAGCCAGAGCTTGCTTTCCCTGGGCAGCTGCCCAGGGCAAGAAACTCCGCCTCTCCCACGACCTCTCTCTCCTCCCTCGCTTGCTCCCCCCCCCCCCCCGCCACTTCACCTCCCTCTCCCGCAGATCCAACCTCCTCTCCCTCCTCTTCCAGGATCTCCATCTCAACAATCCCCAACCCTCCTCCCTCTCTCGCACCTCCCTCCTCTCCCTTACGACATACTCGTAGACCACCTTTATTTTTGGCTCAAGGAAAAAAATAATCCTGGCTACGCCACTGCTCATATCCATTTTATATCTACATGTATATCTGTATCTGTATCTGATTTTAGAGGATATGGATATGAGTTTTCCTCACCAATGAATATTTGTATCCATGATTGATAAACGAATATGAATATGATAAACATGATATCTGAGCCATATCAGAACCATATGAACCCTTACTTAGAAGTTTCATATAACTAAAATTCTTCAAAAAAACCGATCATCAAATTCTATTTGATCTGCCTCTAATAAAGTGATGTAAGCGAACTCATCTACAGTTGGAGTTTCGTTTCCACCTCTGTTTGCTACTTTTTTTCTATGAGCATCTTCTAGGTTCGGTCGAACTCTTCACCCCTATTCTTGTGCTGTGCTATTTCAATTTAGCAAGAACTTTATGTAGGCTCGATAAGTTAAATTAGATAATTTCTAGTAGAACTATATTTGGAAACTACAATTATATAAAAGTTACAAGAATTATGCTCATGTTGCATGGACTGTTTTGATTTCTTTGATTTATATATATTGGTTTATATATCCTTCGAATACGTTAAACGACCCTAGTGTAATAAGAAAGATGATTAATTATATTTTTTATTGATTATAACTCACAGATCATCTATTAAATAATAGATTAATTGCATGTGACGGAAGAGATAAATGAAGTTTTTTTTCCTTTTTGCGCTAAATTATGAGGAAGCTCAACCGTCCCAGTCATCCACAATTGATTGAGAATAGATATTTTTTATTAGTTAAAGTAGATAGTTTGAGTGGTATGCTTTCTTGAATAAATTAAAGTCTTAAGTTTGAAGTTTGAAATTTGATAGCTTAATAGTCAATTCCCATTTACAAGTCTAAATAAAAATGTGCACAATTTTTAAAAAATAAAATGGATATAGAATGATTTTAGATATTTTTTTGGAATGATATTTAATTGAAAAATAACATAGGCATGGTTTGGTTGGTTCCCTGGGAAAGGGATTGGGATTTCAATATCCTGAGCTTTTAATCAGGTCTTATATTTGGTTCGCTTCGGATTGAGACATGAATAGAATTAGGAATATGATCTAATCCATACATGTAGATGGGTAAATAGGAAGTTCCATCATTCCCTAATATTAGTGACAAGCGACTTTCCATGACATATATAACCTTTCATCTTCTGTCTCCCCCCACATTAATAATTCATTATAATATTATAATAATACTGTTTTACACGCGCTATGCTGCCGGAATTTTTTTATGTTAGGTAAAGATAAGCTAGATTATAAATGTAACTATTTAGCCATCATTACATGATATATTCACTAAATTTATTAAACACGTTATATACATCACAAAGACAAATTGCACCACAACCGTAAGTAGTTTTAGTAATAAATTCGTCGACATTACTTTATTCTTGTTGATATTATTGTATGTATTAGTAGTGGGTTTAGTCTCACATCGATTTATCAACTTAAGTTGATATCCACCAAACTTCCTAGCCACTCATTTATTAATATAAAAAACTTTTTCATATAAGACATAAGCTAAATGTGTCATCAACGATTCAGTCATTTATTGGCTATTTAAAATAAGAAATAAGAATTGTTTACCCTAAAATTAAGAATGATTTAATTAATAAATTTTGTCTCCTTAAAAAATTATAGTGTGAATCAGAGTACATATAAGAAATACAGCTATTAATTCGAACTTCTCAATCTTTTAATACATTTGCACTCTTATGCCTGTCATTAATCAATTACCAATGCTACATCCATCAATGACAATTCATACAGACTGTTCTTCTGATATTACAGTATTATCAGTTACATTTAAATTAGATGCACTACCTTAGTTTTGAAAATTCGACAAAACAAATTTCATGAAGAAAACATTCTAACTTATGTCCTTTTCTCACAATGCCACTCATATCATAAAACAAAATAACACAAGACGAATCAGTAGTTAGATGTAATCAAAATCTAAAAGGATTGAAATATGATTGCAAACTCATGTTTATATGATGCCATGCTCCCCAAATTTGGCATCTCCCATGGCATGACTTGTCTGGTGTAGTACTTATATATAGAAGAATGTCATCCGGAAAAAGATTTTAATCATCAAAGAAATCAAAGAGAAATTAGATAGAAAATAAAAGCCATGATTTGTTAGAATCAATACTCACCTATTCAAAATTGGAGAGCTATGCTTCCATGTTCTTAAATTTAGCTCCTCTAATCATTATAATAAAACTTCGAAGTTATGGTGATGATCAATGATTTTAGTTTTATATTAATTCTAACATGCCCCCGCAGGTCGAGCGCCATCTTTTATGATCGAAACCTGGACTCACGTAGCGGTGTTAATTTTTAGAAAATCCGCATTTAATTCGTGACCGGTGAGATTTAAACCTGGGTTGCTCTGATACTATCTTAAAGAGCTAGAGTTATTATTATTTCCCTTTCAATAAAAATTTCTAACGCTTCTGCGTTCTTTTGCCAAATCTTGGCCTTACTGCTTTGAAGTCGTTTAACATTTTTTGCGTTCCTCTGCCAAATTTTTGGTCTTACCGCTTTGCGGCCTCTTAACGTGTTTCGCGTTCTCGTAGTCAAGATTGTTTCTCGGTCTCAATTAACGGCATCATCGTTTCAAGCCGTCTCTCGACCTCAAACAAACGGCATTGTCATTTCACAGTCAGTAATGGCATCGCCGTTTCAATCCATCTTGACGTCTCAACGTCTCAACATCGGTATTAATCCGTTGTAGGTCTCCGACGTAAGCATCAGATCCAGCCGATCTTCGGGCCACCTTGGTCACCAGTTGCTTCTTTTTTTTCTCAGATTTGACAGTCATCCATAACCTTCGGGTTCAAATTTAACCTTCGGGTTCTTACATTTTAACCTTCGGGTTTCTACATTAATATTCAGGTTCTCCTTTAAACATTCGGGTTTCGATTTCAAGGATTATTATTTTGAACTTTGAATTTTGCTATTATGGCCTCTTCATTAGCACCTGCTTCTCAGGCTCGGTCTAAGTTTTTTTGCACCTATTGCAAGAAGGAGGGACACCGCTTTGAGACATGTTTCCAGCTTCATCCTGAGTTACGTTCCTTAGGAACTGGCTGTAGTCAGTGATCCTCTCAGTCCCGATCCTCTAGTGCACCAGGATTACCGGTCAATGTTATGCCATCTACCACTTCAAACCCTACCATTTAAGCTATTGCAGATATTATCCGTCAAATTGCTGCTCTTCGGCATACCACCTCTCCATCTGCTGCAAAACTCTCTGATATTCACCGTTAAATTGAGGCTCTTCAATTGCAAATATTAGCCGTCAAATTGCGGCTCTTCAGCATATCACATCTCCATCTGTTGCACAACTCTCTAATATTCACCATCAAATTGATGCTCTTCAGCATAGAGTCTCTACATCTACTGCACAACTCTCTGGTATGTGTCTTATTAGTTCCTCATCCAATCCTCCGGTCTCTGGTATGAATGATCTTTGAATTTTTGACTCTGACTGTTCCTTTCATATGACTCGTAATTCCTCCCTCTTATCTTCTATCTTCACTTCCTCTTCTCTTCCCCCTATCTACACTGTTGTAGGACAACCTTTGTCTATCACTCAGTATGGCTTTATCACCCCGCAAACTGACCCATCTGGTCGTCTAACTCTTGGCCCTGTCTATGTGGCTCCTCAGTTGTGTTTGAATTTAATTTTTGTTATCTCCTTATGTATGGATGGCCTACTTGTCTTATTTTCTTATGATACTTGTATTGTATAGGATCCACAGACGGGCAAGACTGTTGGGATAGGTCGGAGAAGACACAAACTATATTTTCTGGAATATCTTCACCTTCTAGAGTTCATACGTCCACTTTTTTTTGTCGCTTCAGTAAGTCCAAAATCCTCTACATTGCTTTTCACAAATTTTTAGCATAGACGACTTGGTCATGTGTCTCATAAAAGGCTGGAAAGTCTAATCCAGTATGGAGTACTTGGTCCCGTATCCTCTCGTTCTCATATTGAGTCATGTATTGGTTGTAAATTAGCAAAATTCGTTGCTCTATCATTTCCAACCAGTATATCTGTTTTCACTTTATTATTTGATTTGGTCCATTCTGATATCTAGGTGTCAGCTCCTCTGCCTTCTTCATCTAGCTACTTATATTATGTTAGTTTTATCGATGATTTCTCTCGTTATACATGGGTCTACCTACTTAAAAATTGCTCTGACGTACTTAATGCTTATAAAGCATTCACTACGATGATCTTTACTCAATGACAATCTCGTATTAAAGTTTTTTATTCTGACTGTGCCAAAGAGTACCTATCATTTACCATGTGCTCTATCATGTCCTCTCATGGGACTATCTTTTAACAGTCATGCCCCTACACTCATGAGCAAAATGGTATTGCTGAACGCAAACATCGTCATATTCTCGATACCGCTCAATCCTTGCTCATTTCTTACTCTGTTCCTCGTCATTTCTAGGCTGAGGTCATTCATACTACTACTCATGCCATCAATATCACTCCATCTTGCTCTATTTTTAGTTCTACTCCTCATAGTCGTGTTTATACTCATCCTTCCCATTATGATCTGGTCCGCGTTTTTGGTTGTCGTTGTTTCGTTCTTCTGCCATCTCACGAACATGATAAATTATCTCCCAGAGCTGTTCTCTATGTCTATTTAGAAATTAGTTCGAAACATCGAGGTTATCGTTGTTATGATTCTGCATCTCATCGAGTTTATATATCTCGACATGTTCAATTCAAAGAGGATTCTCCATTTTATTCTACTTCTGATGATTTTAATTTTCTCCACACTACTGATCGTTCTTCTCCGCCAGCTACATTACTCACTTCCTTACCTCAGTTCTCCTTTCGAGATCTCCCTGAAATCTCTTCATCTCCTTCTGTTGACTCTCCCTCACCCAAGCTTTCTCTTCCGCCATCTGATCCCTATCCCGTAGACACGACACCCACTCTAGAAAAAACTATTGACCTCCATGCACCTGCGCCAGTATCTCCCCCACCTGAGGTTCCTCTTGCTATTCGTCGAGGAAAATGCCCACATGTCATGCCTGTACGGTATGCTTTGATTACATCATATTCATCTATCTTTCATAATTTTCTTGCCGTCATTCATACTACAATTGAGCCAAAGTCCTTTCAAGAGGTCGTTCAATATCCAGAGTAGCGACAGGCTATGGTTGAGGAATTTTAGGCCTTTCAACAAACACATGTGATGACCTTGAATTTCGATACAAGTTAAAATTATTTTCTGGTATTATAAAATATTTAATTAATTTTTTTAAAAAGAATACTTGTATTTTTCTCTATTTTCAATATTTTTCTATGATTTAAAGTCCAAGTTTTATATTTATTTAAATAATTTAGATATTTATAAATTTATTTAGTGTAGTAAAAATTTTGGAATTTATCCGTTGTGTTATCAATACTATTACGTATCATTTTAAATAATATGTTGTATTATTATTATTATTATTACGTATTATTTTGTATAATACGTTATATTATTAATTATGTATTATTTGTATAATTTATTGTATTTTTTTTATTGTTGCATATTATCAGTTGTATTAGTACAATTGGTATGTTTTATTGTGCAGATCATTCTTCCATAATTATTTGTTTTTAAACATAAGTAATTATATTTTTTATTAAACATTCTCGTTTAATTATACAATTTGTTGTATTATTATTACTATTGCATATTATCTGTCGTATTAGTATAACTAGTACGTTTTAATGTGTAGATAATTTTCACATAATTATTTAATTTATTTTGTAATTAATATTATTTTTAATTATTTTTCAAAACCCTAATTTTCTTATATATATATATATATATATATTTATATATTACTATATAAATTAATTAATTTAAAATATATTTATATATATATATATATATATATTATATATATATATATATGTTTGTTTTTCTCTCTCGTACCCTTTCTCTCTTCCTCTCTAAACGCCGCCGCCACCCACCCAGCGGCCACGCGTGAGATCCCTCTCCCTCAGCCTCCAAACCCCAACCAGCCCTCTCCCTTGACCCGTAGCTCTAACACCACAGCTGGCCACGCATCACCGCCTCAACTCCATCTCTGACTCCTGGTCATCACCTATCCTACTCGAACCGACCAGCACCCCCTCCTCGCTTTGAGATTCCTTATGTCACCACCTTCAAACCACGTGTCCCCTCTCCCGTCGCTGCTCCTCAGCCCCTGTCCATATCCGTCGCTCATCATAGCATCGCCGACACCTGATCCCTACACCACTCAACTCGAAACTCCATCCCTTCCACACTAATCCGAGCTCCTCCTCTCTTCCCCAAGCTCCTCTCCAATCAGCCGCGCGGCTCCCCCTTGAGGCCTACACCGCAGCCTACTTCCCCGTCGACCTCGTCCCGCATCCCCTCTGCTTCAACTTGCCACATATCCGCACTGCCCACCGCCCAGCTCACCTCGCCTGCTCGCCCACAACCCTCGCCGTTGTAGCCGTCCGTCGACGCTTGAGGTCAGATCTGTGTCGTTGATGCAGTGCACGGCCCGCTTGTCGCTACCGCCTCACCCGTAGTCTCATGCGTCAGCGTCGATTCATTCGACGAAACCCCTAGGCAAGATCCTGCTTCTCATGACTCGTCATTTTAATATTTATATCTGATATTAATTAATTGTATAGATTAGATTGATATATTATTATCTATGTGGATTTGTTGATAATATTGTGGTGGTTATATTTTGTGAAGTGATGCTATATATGATGAGTGGATATGTTGAAAAATAGTTTATGATTAATTACGAAATATTTTTGAAAGAAAGAATAATTTGTAAAAGGGAGTATTATGAACTATTATAAAGACAAATATTTTAAAAGAATTTATTTTGGAAGAAGTAATATTAAATAGAATATTTAAAGATTATTTTAGAATTATTAGAATGAGAAAAGAATTTGCCTTGTGTAATGGAGATTATTTTAGAATAATAATTTAAAAAGAGTTTATTTTATAAAAAGATTATTTAAATAAATAAATATATGCTTTTTAAAGACTAGTTCTGAATTAATATAATGAGAAACAGTTTTAAAAGAATTTATTGGATGAAATTGGTTTTCACGCATGATTATGTTGTTCACAAGTCACTGTTCATACTTTTCCGTATTGTTCGTAGTTACTATTCATGTCTTACGATCTTTATTTTAATATATTCGATATGCCATGATGTTGTTGCATAGAATTAGTTTTATTTAATATCTCCTTGTTGAGATTTAGAACCCCTAGTAGTTCATGACTTAGTGGCTTCATGCGTCATAAACGGACTTAGTGACATGTGCGTGTGCGTTGACTGAATTTAGGAGATGGACCAGAGATCTAGTTCAAATCATGATTGTTAACTTAGAAAGGCGACAAGAGTTAGGATGGAGAAGTCTTGGTTCATGTGATCGGATGTGGGTATTAGTGTATCTTCCAGGCTCGTACCAGTAAATTCGTGTAGTCACTTTAGTCAGTGAATTTGTGTAGTCACCCGAGTCCTTCTTGAGTTTGTACCAGGCTGGAATCGGATTGCTTGTAGTCCTCTAACCGATTCGTGTAGTGGTATTAGATGCACGTAGGGAATCTGTGAACTGTCAGTCATCCGATGATATGAGCGTTGACTCTATGTGGGATGTGGACCAGTGAGTTTTATGATAGCTAGTATTCGACCCAATTACTGTATACTGTTAGCCTTATGATTATCACGTTTTAATGATGGATTGCATGTTGATTTTGTTGGATTTCCAGTTGCACGTTCCTTTTGTCATTTCTGTCGTTGTATCATTTTTCGCATTGGGTTTTTGTTCGTTCTTTTCTTTTATAAGGTCTTGCCATGTGCCATGCACGCTGACGTACACATTTTTTATCTAGTGTACGTCAGACTTAGAAGAAGAACAGGTCCAGCTTGGAGATGTGCCAGAGCCAGGATATTCTCAGCAGGAGTATCTTGTAGACAGAGTTGAAGAATAGGCCGAAGCTCAGTTATTTTTCTTAGTTGACGGTCCTAGTTGCTTTTGTAGTATTTTCCTTTCCCGTTGAACATTGTATTTTATATTTCTTCAGTATTCAGTTGTTCAGTCATGTACAAGGGCATGTTTGACCTGTATTTTATGTCTCGAATGATCTACTTTTGATGATATGTCTATTTCCTATTCTGTGTTGTTCATTATATTCTTGCTAATTGTGATCGGGGACATGTGCCTTTGCATTTATTTCTTAACGTTTAGCGTATTAGGTTAAGGAGAAATATTTATTTTTATTTATTCTTCTTAATCTAATACGTTACGGGCTTGTTCACGTTCTGATTTCTGGGTATTTTGGGAAGCGGGGCGTGACAGGTTTTAGTGGTGACCCATGCAAGTCACGGTCTCGAGTCCTCACTAGTAAGAATAAATGGATAATTTAGACGCATACCATATTTTATCCGCGAGACTATTCTTGAGCCATTATCCTATTTTCTTTATAGATTTATTTCGTCCCTAACTTATCATATTTTGACTCCTGAGCTTTCCACTGTTTCTTGTCTCGTCGCTTTGCGACTACACGCTCTCTTCCTATAACTTCTCTTTCCTCGTACCGGTCGTTATTATATGTGTTATTATTTTTTTACCACTATATTTTCTTTGATTTGACTTATATATCATTTAATTGTATTGATTTCTGCATTATTTATTATTTTATTTTATGTATCACATACAATGTTATATTATATGTTTTATTATTAAAAATATATAATTACTTATATATTTCAATTGTTCAAATCATGCCATTAAGTGTTTCACATTGCTCTAGGCTTCACACACATCACATAGCATATCTGATATTCAAATTATTTTCTTATGTTTAAAATATATTTTTGCATATCTAAATTGTGTATGTGTGTGTTTTTTCTGTCATACCATCTATTATTTACTTATGTTTTAGATTATTATATATTGTTCGTATTGTTAGTAATATACATTAATAAGTTGATGATTTTAGTATTCTACATACGCATTAAATTCTTACTCTTTATTTATTCAACTCAATATTTTTAGTACATGGTTTTCTTATCAATCAGTTTTATTTTGTTTAGGTTATTTTAGTAATGTTCACAGTGGTTTCGTTATTTCTAAGAGCGATGTATTTCTATTTTGATATTCAGACATTATTTATATTGTTAAGTTTATAGTTGAGTTACTAATTATATAGTTATTTTGTTACATTAATTATTATCCTTTTTTAATTAATATAAGAGGTAATTCTAATATGCGTTTGTGGTATGTATAGCATTTACTCATGGGTTGTTTATAGTGTATTTACACATTTATTGTTTGTTTGCTTCGTTTTCGATATGTATTGTTTTGTCATTGTAACAATATAAATTGTATACACGTGTTATTTTTTAGTATTTATTTTATGGTATTTTTAGATATTTATGTGTTTTATTGTGTCATTGTTTGTTGTTCATTCTCTATTCATTATTTTTGTTACTTGTGTTATGTTTTACTTTTTATTCTTTTATAATTACTATTCTCTTTTCATTATAGTGTATTCACATAGATTATTATATTTACGAGGTATACTTTTTTTTATTTATAGTCATTCATTATTTCTAGTATCAACTGTGTAACCATGTTTATCTAAAATATATCGGTGTTTTTATTATACGAAATTATGCTATCTTTTTGTGTTTCCATTTGTTTGTAAATCTATTTTATCTTCCATAGTTCATGTTTTATGTATTATACATCTTTATTGATGTATATTTATGCTGAACGTATTTATGTGATTTTGACTACTATACTATATATTGATATATCTGAATTGATTTTTTACAGTAATAATTATTATTGTTGTATCTTGCTTGTATTTACTATTTTACCTTATGAATATTACTAATATTTCTGATTTATTATATTATTTTTTAAATATGTATAATTATGTCATTCCTATTATATCTTAAATAGTATGCCTATTTTGAATCACTTGTATACTTTTACGTCTATTTTTATCATATAATATTTTTTTTAACTATTTACATGTCTCTTATGTTGTCCCCAATATTTATCTAAACTATATATACGTTTGATTCTTTACTATTTTGTTTTGCTTACATACTCTTTAAATATTTCTTTTGCTTTTGCTTGTATATAATTCACCTGTTAATTGTATTGTGTTTTTATATTTTTTTATTTTATCATATTTATCATCTTCTTACGTATGAGTGACTTATATTTTATCTTTTATTTCCTTTATACTTTTCTTTTATTATTTATATTTTTGAGTTGATATGCTTTATCATATCTTTTAGTTATTGTCAACTTTTGAATCATGTAATTATATCATATATCATACTTTGTATGTTATATGTTTGTTATATTTTGCCAATTCTGTGTTATTGATTATGTTTTAACGGCATGAGGTGTTGTCTTATGATACTATATAAATAATATCATGTTGATATTATGTTTTTCTATGATTGTATATTTGTTATTGACTTCTTTGCTATTATGCTATGTTTGACTGATACTTATATTTTTGAATGTGCCTAGATGTTGTATTATTTTATAATTTGATACATATCAGATATTTTATTTACTATATACATGCTTCTTTATGTTAGACCCTAGAGGGGGGGTGATTACGGTCTTATGCTAATCTAATCCGATTTAATGCCAATTAAAAACTAATTAACAAGTTATCCTAGCAAGTATGAGATATAACAATATTTGTAAGCTATGATGAGCAATGTAAACAATAAGATATATCCTATGTGATGAAATATGTATGCAAGGATATATAAACTAACACGAGAGTAAACAATATGAACTAGATAGTAGATGATATAGATAATGAGCTAATGACAATGACGATATGAGATATGAACATAAATATGAATGAACGCCAAAGCACACTCAAACACAAGATATGATCACGGAGTTCGGACCTTCCGTCCTATGTCTCCGCTCCCCACTGGGTTTTCTACGTTCACCCGAACAACGTTTACACCTCACAATACAATCACTATGTAATCACACCTCACACACTAAGTGTTGGTCCTAGCCCGTGTCCTCCTCCTCAAGTGCTCGGTTACAACCTCTCCCTAGGCACGTCAACCGACGCCACTCCTCTTGGGACGATCCCCGACTCTCACCACACACTCCTCACTCGGTGTACAAGTGTATTACAAAGTGATTCTCACGATAAGCACAATATAGTAAATGATTGTTCTCTCTAACAAGGTGAGAACTCAATTAAGCACAACTCTAAGTCACTAATTCCACAACCCAAAATATACTATGAATGTAAATACTATAAGCTCAATAGGTTGTGTGTGAACAAAGAGATAAAACAATATAAACTCAATATGAAATCTAGCTTATGAAATTAAGAACAAACTTATAAAATGCTAGAATTGAGTTTAAGGAAACTTCTCTATAGATGACAAGAGAGTGGGAGAAGAGTGAATGCTCAAACACCAAAGGATGATCTCCACTTGCTCTTGTGAAATTGAATTCACAAACTCAAACCCTCAATTAAAAGCTCTTTAAACCAAACTTAAACAAGCACTAAACAAGTTTAAACCTTTGTTAAACTATTTTAAAACATTCTCTTTGATATTTTAAAACTGAGGTATAAGGGGGTATTTATAGCCTCCCAATACCTCAAACAAAAGCCCAAACCAAAAGACCAAAAACCCCTCCAACGGATACAAAAAACTAGCCGTTATGGGCATTCTGGGCGCTGGTCGGTCGACCGACCATTTTTTCGGTCGACCGCTCGCACTGTACAAACCTGAAAAAGCTCCAGAGACATTTCCGGTCGACCGGTCCGGTCGACCGGAGTACTGTAGCAGTGCACAGATATTTTGTAAAATCAATTTAAAATAGTAAATGATATCCAAGAATTATGAAAGTTTGTGAGAATGTTCTAGACATGTAGAATAACATGCCAGAGAAAGAATTTCTGAAAAATCATTTCCCAGTTGAGAGAAATAAATATTTGAACACAAAAATACAGTTTCTAAAAAATCTGCTTGTGATACACGATTTTTTAAAATCAATTAGGCATTAGTAAATCACACTCCAAAAATAGTAAAAACTGCGAGAAGTTTCATAAACATGTAGATAAAATCATGTCAGGCAGAAAGAATATTTCAAATAATCACTTTCCATTTGCTAAAAATCTCTCAGTTTTTGCTAAAAACATGCACAACATGTGCCACGCAACGAAAACGTGAATTTGTAAATTCCTTTAAACATAAAAATCAATTTCAAACTTGATAAAAACTTTGAGAAATGTTTGCCAAATAAATTTTTGCAGCATTGCTTACAAAGAGAATTTTTCAATTTGCATTCCCAATTGCTGCAAATTCCATTATTGCAAAAAGTGTTCAAAACATGAAAACTCAAAATATCATGCATATATATATTATAACATATAAAATATACATAGAAACAAATGACGATGTGTGTATTATGATATGTGAAGGCTTACGCTACTTAACACACATAATATAAAACCTAACTAGATTACCCCAAGCCCGATCTTGATCTTCAATAAAGCTTGACTTGCGTACACTTTTGCGGCATGAAGCTTGGAACTTCGATCTTTACTTGAATTGTATGTTGTTTCACTCCACAATTCCGCCAACCTCCATTTGATAATCGTCGTGTATGGCCCGCAATCCATCCATCTCCAACTCGTTGTTTGCCTAGAATAAATACGAAAACACAAAACACTAGACAAACAACATTAGTTGTAAATTGTTTGTAAATCATCATCAAAACAAGAAGGCCAACACTTTATACTTGTGAAATCTTTTTTCAATATATGTTCACTCTCTTTATATTATACTTACATCATTCTTATTATTTATACTACATACTAGACTTTACTACATACCAGACTTTCTTATGACCTTATATTATATATATTCCCTTGATGATTTGCGTGCTTTTATACTTCTATTTTATCATTATTCCTGCTTATTTTATATCCTCTAACTATACATTATTGATCTATACTATATACCTTTAACTATTAACTATTATCATCATATTCTGCTTGTTTGATTTTGTATTTGACTTGCCCATATAACTTATATTTGATATCGATGCCTAATGCATTCTCATAACGTGTTTCATGCCTTATATATATAATATGTGAATTTACATTTACATTTTTCTCATCTTCTTTATTTATATAATATTATATCTAAATGTTGCTTTGTATAAAATGTTTTTATTACTTTTCTATATGTATGCTATAAATATTTTATATTTACTTTATATGATTAAATATCATTTTGTGTCTAAGGTGATAACTTAGTGTTTTATTATAGTGAATTGTATATTTATATTCATATATTTCTAGTGTTGTTATTATAAAAAATTGTATATTTATATTGTGAGAACTTAGTGTTTGTGTATCTATATTTTGACTTATGTTTTTCTCACGCTCTACTTATAGATATGCAATTTGTTTTGAATTCTTCTCTAAATGCGTTGAGTTGAGTCTCTCTTTTCATATCTCTGTCCTTGGGTTCTTTCTTATTTAAATTCCAAGGAAGGAATTTGTTTTAAGGAGGGAAAAATGTAATGATCGTGAATTTTGATACTAGTTAAAATTATTTTTTTTGATATTTTAAAATATTTAATTATTATTTTTAAAAGAGTATTTATCATTTTCTTGATTTTTTACAATTTTCTAAGATTTAAAGTTCAAGTTTTATATTTATTTAAATAATTTAGATATTTATAAATTTATTTAGTGAAGTAAAAATTTCTGAAATTTATCCGTTGTGTTATCGATACTATTATGTATCATTTTAAATAATATGTTGTATTATTATTATTATTATTATTATGTAATATTTCATATAATACGTTATATTATTAATTACATATTATTTATATAATTTGTTGAATTATTTCTACTGTTGCATATTATCGATTGTATTAGTACAATTGGTATGTTTTATTGTGTAGATCATTCTTCCATAATTTTTTTTAAATGTAAGTAATTATATTTTTTATTAATTATTCTTGTTTAATTGTACAATTTTTTGTATTATTACCATTGTTGCATATTATCTGTCATATTAGTATAACTGGTATGTTTTAACGTGTAGATAATTTTTGCATAATTATTTAATTTATTTCATAATTAATATTATTTTTTAATTATTTTTTAAAACCCTAATTTTCTTATATATATATATATATATATATATATATATATATATATATATATATATAATAATAATATATATATAATATACTATATATAATATATATAATAGTATATATATATATAGTATATATATTATATATATTATATATATATGTTTCGTTTTTCTCTCATACCCTCTCTCTCTCCTCTCTCACAATGTCGCAAACCAACCCCCTAGCGGCCACAGCGCGAGCTTCCTTCTGACCTCGCGTCCGCAAACGCCCGAGACCAGCCGCTCTCCGATTTGAGCAGCTCCGACAACCACAGTCGCTCACTATCACGCCTCATACGCGCGCATCGATCCGCCCCCCTATCCAATACACCTTCGCCGCCCGAGACCGCGACCAGCGCCCCGTCCCGCTGAGATCCCACGCACGCCACTTCAAACCACACTGCCCTCTTTTTCGTCGCCCTCTCCCTCAGGCCCATGTCGCAGCATCGCGTCCTCACCTGGAAAGTTGAGGGCACCACTACCGTGCCGGCACCTGGCGTACCTGAGCCCTACACCACCTCAACGGCCGAACTCCAGCCCTCCCCTTTATACCGAGCTGCCCCCCTCTTCGCGCAAGAGTCCTCTCCATCAGCCGCGCCTCCCTTGCAGCCACACTGGCCGTAGGGCCCCGCCGACCTCGAGCCCGCTCCCTCTGTTCACGGGTCACTCGCCCAGATCCGTACCGTGTCGCCAAGCTCACCTCACAGTCAGCCGCGCAGGCCCTCCTCCCGACAGCCCTCGCACTATAGCTCCACCGAGCGCTGAGGTCAGATTCTGTACGCGTCGAGCAGGCGTACAACTGCTTGTCGCTGCGCCTCACACTGTAGCCTTGCGCGTCAGCGTCGATTCGTTCGACGAAACCCCTAGGCAAGATCCCGCTTCTCTTGACTCATCATTTTAATATTTATAACTGATATTAATTAATTATATAGATTAGACTAATATGTTATTATCTGCGTAGATTTGTTGATAATACTGTGGTGGTTATATTTTGTGAAGTGATGCTATATATGATGAATGGATATGTTGAAAAATAGTTTATAATTAATTACGAAATATTTTTAAAAGAAAGAATAATTTATAAAAGGGAGTAATTCTAAAATATTATTATGAAAAATATTTTAAAAGAATTTATTTTAGAAGAAGTAATATTAAATAGAATATTTAAAGATTATTTTAGAATTATTGTAACGAGAAAAGAATTTACCTTATGTAAAAGGGGTTATTTTAGAATAATAATTTAAAAGAGTTTATTTTATAAAAATATTATTTTAAATAAATAAATTTATGAAATAATAATTTAAAAGAGTTTATTTTATAAAAATATTATTTTAAATAAATAAATTTATGATTTTTAAAGACTAGTTCTGAATTAATATAATGAGAAACAATTTTAAAAGAATTTATTGGATGAAATTGGTTTTCACGCATGATTATGCTATTCACAAGTCACTATTCAAACTTTCTGTATTGTTCGTAGTTACTATTCATGTCTTACGATCTTTATTTCAATATATTCGATATGCCATGATGTTATTGCATAGAATTGGTTTTATTTAATATCTCCTTGTTGTGATAGAGAACCGCTAGTAGTTCATGACTTAGTGGCTTCGTGCGTCATGAACGGACTTAGTGACATGTGTGTGTACGTTGACTAAATTTAGGAGGTGGACCAGAGATCTAGTTTAAATTATGATTGTTGACTTAGAAAAGCGAAAAGAGTTGGGATGGGGAAGTCTTGGTTCATGTGATCAGATGTGGCTGTTGATGTATCTTCCAGGCTCGCACCAGTGAATTCGTGTAGTCACTGGGGTTGGTTTATTGGGCTAAAGTGAATTTGTGTAGTCACTTTAGTCAGTGAATTTGTGTAGTCACTTTAGTCAGTGAATTTGTCTAGTCACTCGAGTCCTTCTTGAGTTCGGACCAGGTCGGAATCGGATTGCTTGTAGTCCTTTGAACGATTCGTGTAGCGGTATTGGATACACGTAGGGGATTTGTGAACAGTCAGTTATCCGATGATATGAGCGTTGACCCTGTGTGAGATGTGTACTAGTGAGATTTAGGATGGCTAGTATTTGACCCGGTTACTGTATGCTATTAGCCTTATGAGTATCACGTTTTAATGATGGATTGCATGCTGATTTTGTTGGATTTCCCGTTGCACGTTCCTTTTATCATTTCTGTCGTTGTATCTTTTTTCGCATTGGGTTTTTGATCGTTCTTTTCCTTTGTGGTGTCTTGTCGTGTGCCATGCACGCTGACGTTCATCTGTTTTCTATGGTGTACGTCAGACTTAGAAGAAGAACAGGTCCAGCTTGGAGATGTGCCAGAGCCAGGATATTCTTAGCAGGAGTGCCTTGCAGACAGAGTTGAAGAATAGGCCGAAGCTCAGTTATTTTTCTTAGCTGACGGTCCTAGTTGCTTTTGTAGTATTTTCCTTTCCCGTTGAATGATGTATTTTATATTTCTTCAGTATTCAGTTGTTCAGTCATGTACAAGGGCTTGTTTTACCCGTATTTTATATTTTGGATGATCTACTTTTGATGATATGTCTATTTCCTATTCTATGTTGTTCATTATATTTTTGCTAATTGTGATCGGGGACCTGTGCCTTTGCATTTATTTCTTGACGCTTAACGTATTAGGTTGAGGAGAAATATTTATTTTTATTTATTCTCCTTAATCTAATACGTCACGGGTTTGTTCACGTTTTGATTCTCGGGTATTTTGGGAAGCGGGGTGTGACAACACATATCTGGGATGTTGTTCTCTGTCCCCTAGCATCTCTTTAGTTGGTAGTAAATGGGTTTATAAGGTAAAGTATCGTTCTGATGGTACCATTGAACGTCGAAAAGTTTGTTTAGTTGCTTGAGGTTTTACTCAGCAACAAGGTATTGATTATGAGGAGACCTTTGCCCCTGTTGTTTAGATGCCCACCGTTCGTACTCTTCTTACGGTTGGTGTTGCTTATCGTTGGCCCTTATACCAGATGGATGTCAAAAAATACTTTTCTCTATAGCTCTTTATCTGAGAGAATATAAATACAACCGCCTCCAGGGTCCAATATTCCTACGAAACATATTTGTCTCCCTCGTCGTGCTGTTTATGGTCTCAAGCAGGCACCACGCGCTTTGTTTGAGTGTTTTCGCGATGTCGTGCTCAAGGCAGGCTTTATAGAAAGTCATCAAGATACTTCTCTGTTTGTTCTAACTACATCGCATGGCAGAGTTTTATTACTTCTCTATGTAAATAATATGATCATTATAGGTGACGATGTGGTTGGTATACAGTATGTAAAATCTCAGTTACAACAATAATACCAACAACATGAGAAATATCTAGTCAAACAGAAGTATCTCTTGGATATTCTAGATCGAGATGAGCTAACTGACGATACAACTGTCGATACTCTACTCCAACAAAATGTGAAACTTCACTCTACTGATGGTGGGCCTCTATCTGATCCTACCCGATATCGACATTTTGTTGGTCAGTTGGTCTATCTGTGCATCTCTTGACTAGATATTTCTCATGTTGTTGGTATTGTCAGTCAATTTGTTAGTGTCCCACATTCTGTACACTATGCTGTCTTATTACAGATTCTTCGGTATTTCCGGGGTACTAGCACTCGCTCTCTTCTATTTCCTGCTACATCCAAGTTAGAGATTTGTGCATATTCTGATGCGGATTGGGCTGGTGATCCTAATACCAGGAAGTCTACCGCGGGTTATTGTATATTTGTTAGTGATTCCCTAATTTCCTGGTAGAGTAAGAAACAAGATGTTGGTACTCTTTCCATCACCGAGGTAAAGTATCGTGCAATGTCCACTACAGCTAAAGAGATTATTCATCTTCGTCGTCTTCTCAGTGATTTCGATATTTCTATTATGACTCCTACTCCTCTCTACTGTGATAATAAGAGCGTCATCCTGATTGCTAATAATCCAGTATTTCATGAGAGGACCAAACATATTAAGATCGACACTCATTTTTTCCATCAACAAGTTATCAAGGACAAGACAATTCTACTTCCTCATGTCTCATCCGCTAATGAGTTTGCAGATTTCTTCACAAAGGCCTTACATGTCCATCTGTTCCAGCTTCTTGTATGCAAACTCACTTTATTTGATCTAACATGAGTTTGAGGGAGGCTGTTGATAATAGTGTATTGTAGTGGGTTTTAGTCCCACATTGGTTGTGAGAACACACATCACCCTCCTCTACTTGTATAAATATATGTGTACACTCAATATTCAACTCAAGAGAAATTTGCCCAAGACTCTCTCTCTCTTACTTTAACACATGTAGTTTAAAATTAAAAAATTAAATAATACATGAAATCTCATAGCAAATGGAAAAGATAGCTACTACAGAATCACCGGCGACAAAGATATAAAAAGGAAACCCGATCAGGCCTCAATATTATTTACACCCACAAAGAGAAGACTTAATAGGACCTTTTATTGAAACGCTCTAATTGTTTGGGATTAGCTAAATCATTAAGAAGAATATGAGAGATTTTGGCATTGAAAATTTGAGCTTTAATTGTAAACTTAAATCAGTTTTAATTGGCAAGAATTTTAACTGCTCTAGTTAAGGAAAAGAGGGAAATAAAGCTTTCATATATGTAAAATGCAAGTTTCTCTATAGCCTTGTCATCTCTATTATATATACTTGCCAAGTGGAAGCCTATAAATTTGACAAAAGGCTGTTTAAGGTGTTACTTTAGGGGTGTTTGGTTGCATAATTTTATAGAAAAGTTTTCTCAAAATGTCTAAAAACAATGGCAATTCTGTAATTAAAAATTTTCTGTAGATTTCTGTAAACTATTTTTGGTTCAAAAAAGTTACAAAAATATTTTCTGTAAAGTACAAAAAAGTGTTAAAATTTACAGAAATTAAGTTCCTATCAAAATGGGTAAAAATCACCCAGAAATCTGACACCACATTGATATTTTTCAATAAAGTTGACACTTTTCTATAAATTTAGAGGGTGTTTGGTTCAATTTTTATAAATTATAAGAAATCTTGCTATTTTCTATAAAGTTATGAGTCATTTTTTTGTTTTGAACCAAATAAGCAAAATAAAAAAACAAGAAAATTGGTCAATGATAGGAGGTACTCAAATAAATAATACCGAAACTGATGATTTTCAGAGTTTTATTACCTCTAGCCAGCTTAAAAACATCAAGACTACAGGTTGTTTCTATACATGGAGTAATAAACAGGATTCAGCTAAAAGAGTCTAGTGTATGTTGGACCCTAGAGGGGGTGAATAGGGTTATGAGGCAATAAATGTGTAATTAAACTAAGGACAATGCAATACACCGCAAAATAAAATACTGAAACAATATAAAGGAGATGAGTTAGGAAACAGTTAGCCAATTATGACACGCGATATATTCACGAGGTTCGGTCCTCCGACCTACGTCCCCGCTCTCCACTCTCGAGGAGAACTTCATTATCACGACTCGCTTTGGAAGCTGAAACTTTTTCACAACGATCTCCGCTTGAGATCTCATAGCCCACACACTTGATCTTCACAAGATCAACCTCACCACGCAATTACAATAGAACAAGAATGGCTCTCACAACAATCCCTATGACAAGGATTAAGTAAGGAACAAATGAAGCTCAAGGATTGTGGAGTGTGTAAGTGAGGAGAACAAGAGCTTGAGAATGAGAAATTGAAAACAAATGAAGCTCAAGGATTGTGGAGTGTGTAAGTGAGGAGAACAAGAGCTTGAGAATGAGAAATTGAAAATTAGAGCTCAAAACACTTAGAATGCAAAGGGAGAACAAGAGCTTGAGAATGAGAAATTGAAAATTAGAGCTCAAAACACTTAGAATGCAAAGCTTGGGAGTTTTCTCTTGCTTGATTCAATTCTGAAATGAAGAGAGGGATTAAGTATTTATAGAAGCCCAAAACTCTGGCTCAAATTCTAAACAGAATAAAAAATCCCAAAAATCCAGCTACCAGAAACTAGCTGTTATAAGTCGACTTGTAACTTTGACAAGTCGACTTGTAACTAGCCGTTACAGGTATAAAAAGACCTCTATAAGTCGACTTAGAAGAAAGCATAAGTCGACTTATAAGTTGACTTGACAGGTTGTATAAGTTGACTTGGCCAAGAAAAATCGCACATTCCAGAGCAGTTCATAAGTTGACTTATCTGACCTGATAAGTCGACTTATGAACATGCACAAGGAGTGTGCATGTTTGAAATTTGATCTTTTGAGGCTCTTAGAAAATAGTAAATAAATTCCAAAAAATATAAAAACTTTTAGAAAAATTATAAACATGATTTTTAATATGTTAGAAAAAGAATTTTTGAAAAATCATTTTCCAAATGTAAAAACTACTGATTTTCCAAAATAGTTTAAAAACAATTATTTGTGTGAAAGTGTGTGTGTGAATCCAATGAGCTTTAAAAGTTACCAACTTAATAACTTGCCTACATTAAGCACTAGAGAGAAATAAAAATACAAACATCTCATGTATATGAATACAATTCCTTTATTTTGATATTTGCTCATATCTTTGATGAAGCTTCTTGTGAGTGTTGTGCTCTTGATAGCCTTGCTTCATCACTTAGCCTCCACCACCTTGGATATCTTCATTGTAGCTTATTCTTCCATCCAATCCTCTAATATAGGTACTAATAAGCTTGATATTCTTGTAATCTACAATATCACTCAACAAACAATTAGTACTAATAATGATGATTGTAAATCATTATCAAAATATAAAGGCTAACAATCTCCTCCTTTTTTATGATGACAACCAACCATGTTAGCCTTGTTAGGTCTCATGTTTATGAGCCTATTCCCTAATCTTATTTTGATGATCACAAACAATTCCTAATAATGTGTGTCGAGTGTTTGCATTTGTTTTGCTAGGTAATCTACACAAATATCCAGTTGGAGATTGGATGGAATTGAGCTAAACGATCACATCAAATGGAGGTTAGCGGAATATCGGTATAAACCCGTTGCACATCAAGTCATATTCAAGATCAAGCTTCATTCGCAACCAAGTCAAGCATATTGAAGATCTATCAAGCTTGGGTAAATTAGTTTAGGGGTTATACTTTGTGTATTAATACCTTAAGCTTGATATTATACACACACAATTTAATGGTTTATATGTTTTATCCACAAAAGTTTTTGCAAACAAATAGATATAAAATACTTATTTGTTTTCTATGTGGATAAGTTGTTTTGGTTTAGCTATATAGATATGAAGCAATTTATATCTTCATTTTCACATTTATATGTTTCACATTCTATTGAATTTGCAAAATATTATGTTTATGGATTGAAGACTTATTTACACTATTTTCATATCTTGTATAAGTCTATAAATTCATTCTAAAATGTTTCAAAGTTTTGTTTAAGTCATTCTGGTAAAATCAAGTTTTCAACATGTCCATACTTATGTGATTTTGCAAAATGATGAGATTTCACAAATGGGAAGTGCTATTTGAAAATCAGTTTTTGTAACATGTTTATTTTCATGATTACAAGCATTCCTCAAAGTTTTATATTTTTCTGATTTTATTTGTTATTTTTAAAAGAAGTTTGAAAATTAGTTTTACTATTCAAATCAGGCAGATAATGTGTTATCAGTCGACTGATGCAAGTGTTTAGTCGACTGAAGAAAATACCTGGAATAGTCAATAGTATTTGTTTTTATGTTGGTCAACTAACCAGTCGACTAATGAGATCATCAGTCAACTGATAAGGTCGTCAGTCGACTGATGAGCTAGAAAATACCTACAACGATCAGCTCATCAGTCGACTAATGAAACCCGTCAGTCGACTGATGGCCTACAACGACTACTTTTTTAGTTTCCATTTTTTTGTCTTTTTGCTGGATTTCACTTGGGTTTTGAGCTTCATTTCTTCATCCTATATATACCCTATACCATTTCACTTCTGAACTAACAAGAGAATGTTTTAAAACAAGTTTAAAAAGAGTTTTAAGTTTGTTTAAGTTTGTTTTAAGTGTTTGTTTACAAAGTCAGTTTTGTGAAGATTATTTTACAAGAAGAGGAGATCAATTTCAGTTTAGGCTTTCAATCTTCCAATCCCTCTCTCTTGTTATTAGAGAAGTGTTTCTAAACTCATTTCTCTAGCTTATTTATGCTTCAATTGTTATATTCATATTTGCTAGATTTATTTAAGTTTATATTTGATTTTCTCATTACTTACACACACAACCATTGAGCTTAAGTATTTTCATATATTGTATTTGGGGTTGTGGTGAGTATAACCTTGAGAGTGAGCTTAAATTATGTTTTCATCTATTATATAGAACAAATCTTATAATTGAGCCTTATTGTGAGAGTATCACTTTGTAATACACATTTACACCGAGAGAAGTGTGTGGTGAGGACATAGTCAATACCAAGAGGAGTGATGTCGGTAGTAAAGCCTAGAGAGAGGTAGTAAAGCCGAGCACTTGAGGGAGGCGATACCAAGAGGAGTGATGTCGGTAGTAAAGCCTAGAGAGAGGTAGTAAAGCCGAGCACTTGAGGGAGGCGATACGTGAGGACCAACACTTGAGGTTGTAGTTTGTGTATGTATATTGTGAGTAACTTAAAGAGTTTTCAGTGAACTAGAAAACCGAGTGTGTAGAGAAGTTCCGGCTTTCAAACCGGGTGTGTCGTGGTAGTGGGTTCTCCCCGAGAGTGGGGAGTGGAGACGTAGGACGGAAGGTCCGAACTCCGTGATTATATTATTGTGTTTGGATTGCTCTTTGTGTTCGCTATTTGTTTACACTACCACTCTTGTTTATTTTCTCTTGTGGTTATATCCTTGCATATATCTCATTGTGTGGATATTGCCCTTTGTTTATATTGTTCATTCTTACTCATATCACTTTATATATCTATCCTGAAAGAATAATTTGTTAATAAGTTTTAATCGGCATTAATATCTAATAAGATTAGCATTAACCTTATTCATCCCCCTCCCCCTAGGGCGTTTTCAAACCATTATTCAAGAGCAAAATAAAATTGAATATATAGCTTATAGATAGTTACTCCCCCTATCTATAAGGCTCTCTCCCTCTAACTATATGCAAAAATGAGGAGATTTCTCTCCCCTTTGTCACCATCAAAAAGGGGGTATACAATATAAGATACATGCAAAAAAACCCCACAAAATACACCTCAAGTGTTGGCCTACCCGTGTCACATTCCTCAAGTGTTTGGATTTACGATCTCTCCCTAGGCATTACTACTAACCCACTCCTCTTGGAATTGACCCCGGTCTCTCCTAACCACTCCTCTTGCTAAGTTTGTGTGTTTAGACATGTTATGACAATGAGCGCGTAAAGAAAAATAGTAGGATATGAAAATGATAATCCGAACAAACAAACAAACAAATAAAATCAAAGAATGCACATGCCCAAACCATTTCTTATGCGAATAAAAATCTTTTATAACAAGAGGCTTGGTAAAAATGTCTGCTAATTGAGATTTAGTATCAATATAGATAAGGGATACATCTTTCTTATCTACATGGTCACGTAAGAAATAATGGCGTACATCTATATGCTTTGTTCTAGAATGCAAAACAGAATTTTGTAAAATATTGATAGCACTAGTATTATCACAAAAAAATTTGTATCTTGAAAATACAAATTATAATCAACCAAATTTTGTTGCATTCATAAAAGTTGTGCACAACATAATCCGGCGGTAATATATTCTGCTTCCGTAGTGGACAAGGTAATACAATTTTGTTTCTTGGATACCCAAGAGATAAGAGAGTTACCTAAAAATTAACATGTACCACTCGTACTCTTGCGATCTACCTTACAACCGGCAAAGTCAGCATCACAAAAACCATAAAGATCAAAAGAAGTACCTTTTGGATAAAATAAACCAAGATCAATTGTGCCATTAACATACTTGATAATTCTTTTAACTACAATTAAATGAGACTTTTTAGGAGAAGCATGAAAACGTGCATATGCACTTACACTAAACATGATATCCAGTCTACTAGCGGTAAGGTAAAGGAGACTACCTATCATGCCTCGGTAAAGCTTTTTGTCTACCTCCTCACCACTATCATCCGCATCAAGCTTGATACTTGTGCTCATGGGAGTTGGTGCATGCTTAGAGTTCCCTAATCCAAATTTCTTCTCCAATTCTCTAGCATATTTACTTTGTGAAACAAACATCTCATCCATAGTTTGCTTGACTTGGAGACCGAGAAAGAATATGATCTCTCCCATCATGCTCATCTCAAATTGGTCTTGCATAACTTTTAAAAAATCCTAGCACAAAGATTCATTAGTGGCACCAAAAATGATATCATCAACATAAATTTGAACTAAAAGAAAATCATTTTTTTAACAAAAAGTGTATTATCAATTTTTCCTTTAGAAAAGCCATTTTCAAGAAGAAAATTAGAGAGACGAGCATACCAAGCTCTAGGAGCTTGTTTCAACCCATATAAAGATTTTTGAACCCGGTAAACATGATTAGGAAATGAATGATCCATAAAACTGGGGGGTTGCTCAACATATACTTCCTCCTCTATAAAACCATTTAAAAATACACTTTTAACATCCATTTAAAATAATTTAAAATCTTTAAAACTAGCAAAGTCTAAAAACATCCTAATAGAGTCTAATCTTACAACCGGTGTAAAAGTTTCATCATAGTCTACGCCCTCCTCTTGATTGTATCATTGGGCAACTAAACGAGTTTTATTTCTAGTCACTATGTCATGTTCATCAAGTTTATTTTTTAAAAAAAAAACCCATTTAGTTCTAATAACATGAACATTATTAGGTCTAAGAACTAATTTCCAAATAATATTTTTTTAAAAATTGTTTAGTTCATCATGCATTGCTAAAATCCAAAACTCATATTTTAAAGCATCATTAATTCTTTTAAGTTCTATTTAGGATAAGAAGGCTACCTTACCACACTCACTCAAGTCTTTTGAGCGAGTTAGAATCCCTTATGATGGATTCCCTATTATTTGTTCTTTTGGATGATCCGGTGCAAACTTCCATGCCTTGGGGAGTTCTTTTTGATTTTGTATGTTGTTGCTTTTCCCATCCTTTTATGCATCCATTGAGGGTTTATCATTTATTTGCAAAAGATCCAATCCTCCCCCAATATCATCAACATCCCTAGGCAAGCTATCTTGCAACCCAATATTAGTCTCATCAAAAGTAACATTTATAAACTCTTCAACAACAAGGGTTTTGTTTGTTGAAGACCCTATAAGCCTTACTTCTATATGTCTATCCTAAAAATATACCAACATCAATTTTTGAGTCAAACTTATCATGGTGGTCTTTAGTGTTTAAGATAAAACATTTATAACCAAAAATACGAAAATATCCAATATATGGGGTTTTGTCAAAAAAGAGTTCATAAGGAGTTTTTTTAAATTTAGGTCTAATCAAGACACGATTTAAAAATATGGCAAGTCATATTTATGGCTTCCGCCCAAAAATACTTAGGCAAATCAAAAGTATTTATCATTGTACATGTTATCTCTTGCATAGTGTGATTTTTCCATTCAACAATACCATTTTGTTGTGGTATTCTAAGAGCGAAAAACATATAAGTTATACTACGATGAGCACAAAATTCATCAAAAAAATATTTTGAAATTTACCACCATGATCGCTTCTAATTTTAATAATTTTCAAATCCTTTTAATTTTCAATTCTTTTTACAAAATTAGAAAATTATTCAAAACGTTCATCTTTATTTGCAAGAAAGATTACCCATGTAAAACGTGAAAAATCATCAATGATAACAAATACATAATGTTTACCTCCTAGAGAGGCAACACACATAGGACCAAATAGATCAAGATGTAATAATTACAAAGGTTTATAAGTAAATACCTCATTTATGGATTTGAAGGTGTTCTTGGTTTGTTTAACTTTAACACAATCTTCACAAATAGAATCCTTAACAAAGGTTAGATTTGATAGCCCTTTTACAAGACTTTTCTTGGATAGCTTAGATATTAACTCCATGTTAGCATATCCAAGTCTCTTGTGCCAAATCTAAGGATCTTCATCCATCGCAGTAAGGTACTTCACATCTTGATCTATTAGCTCATTCATCTCAAAAAATGTAAATATTAGATCTTCTAAAAGCGATAAAAATTATTTTATCATTCATACTAACAATACATTTATCACGTTTAAACGTAATGTCAAAGCCTTTGTCACTTAATTGACTAATACTAAGAAGATTATAATTTAATCCTTTAAAAAAATAAATATCCTCAATTATGGGAGAATGTATTTTACCAATATTATAAATACCTATAATTTTATCTTTCTCACCGCCATCAAAGGAGACATTATCTCCTTCAATCCTTGATAGGGTTGCAAATAATTTCTTGTTGCCCGTCATGTGATGTGAGCAACCACCATCAAAGTACCATAACCTTACGTCTTGTGTGAGACGTTCCCTACATATGAATAAGAACCTTTAGGTACCCAAACTTTGGGTCCTTGAATATTAGTATTTTTGATACCCTTAGGTACCACATTAATTCATAATAATCCATGTTATTTTTAATCCTACAATGAGTAGAAATATAACCATATTTCATGCAATATGTACACATAAAATATTTCTTGTAAGTGGGTGCATGAGATTTGTGATTCCATCTTCTATTAACAATTTTATGACCAGAGTAAAAATGATTACACTTTAATCTATCATTTTCAATTTGTAGCCTTTCAATTTGAGACCTTAATTGTTTGTTTTCAAAGTCTAGGTCTCCAATCATTTCATCTTTTAAGATAATAGTATCATTTAGTGAGGATTGTAGAACCTCAAACTTAGAGTCACAAGAAACATGCAATTTTTTGAATGAAGAATATTTTTTTGCTAAATTTTTAAATTCAAGATTAATTCTTCTAAAGCGGTTTCTAGTTCACATTGCATATAAAGAGATTCACTTTCGGTTTCAGATTATACCTTATCTTCATGAGCCATGAAGCAAATGTTTGGGCCATGAAGAGCAATCTTGGCGCCCTCGTCATTGCTATCTAAATCACTTGGTTCAGATTCATCCCATCCGACGTACGTAGCCTTCTTCTTCTTGTACTTCAAGTATTTTTCCTTTACTTTGGGACAATCCTTTACAATGTGTCCCGGTTCATTGCATTCAAAACATTTACCTACACGAGAGGAAATCTTGTTGTTAGATTGATTTTTAAAATTTTTATTTATTTTAATTAATCTTGATATTCTTCTAGAGAGGTGTGCCACTTCTCTAGAGACATCAACTTCACTATCCTTGGAGGATGAGTCATCAATTGCTCCTTTGAGCACAATAGTCTTTAATTTTTAAGATGGCTCTTCGGTTGCCTTTGGGAGTACTTCCTTCTTCTCCTTGATCTTCTTATCATGGACCTTGAGCTTGCCAATGAGATCATCAAGAGAAAGTATTGTAAGATCATGAGCTTCCTCGATGGCCTTTGCTTTGGGCTCCCACACCGGCGTCAAAGAAAGAAGAATTTTGTAGTTCATCTCTTAGTTTGTCAACACCTTATCAAGGTAATGCAATTCATTTATGATGTTAGTAAACCGAGAAAACATAGCATTAATAGATTCATTGGGAAACATTTTAAACAATTCATAATCATGCATGAGGCCACTAATTTTGGATTCCTTAACTTGGGGGTTCCTTCATGAGTGATACACAATTTTTTTTAAATTTCGTGCGCGGTTGCACACATGGAAACCCTATTGTATTCATTAGGAGTATGTCCACAAATTAATGCATTCATGGCTTTTATATTAAGGTTTGCTTGATGCCTCTCACCATCGGTCATACTACTACTACTAGGCTTCTCAACATATTTCTTCTCTATAATGTCTAAGATATCAAGGTCAATGCATCATAGATAAATCCTCATTCTAGTCTTCCAATAATCAAAGTTGCTACCGATGAAAAGTGGGGGTCTAGTGGTGGATTGTCCCTCAAGCATATGCACATTCAAAGAAGCCTCCATTGGATCTTTTCTCTAAAGTGGTTAAACCTAAAAATGTATAGAGACTTTGCTCTGACACTAATTGTTGGACCCTAGAGGAGGTGAATAGGGTTGTAAGGCAATAAATATGCAATCAAACTAAAGGCAATGTAATACTCCATAAAATAAAATACTAAAACAATATAAAGGAGATGAGTTAGGAAATAGTTAGTCAATTGTGACATGCGATATGTTCACGATGTTCAGTCCTCCGACTTACGTCCCCGTTCCCCACTCTCGAGAAGAACTTCACTATCACGACCTGGTTTGGAAGCCAGAACTTCTTCACAATGATCTCTTCTTGAGATCTCACAACCCACACACTTGATATTATCAAGATCAACCTCACCACGCAATTACAATAGAACAAGAATGGCTCTCACATCAATCCCTATGATAAGGATTAAGTAAGGAATAAATGAAGCTCAAGGATTGTGGAGTGTGTAAGTGAGGAGAACAAGAGCTTGAGAATGAGAAATTGAAAATAAATGAAGCTCAAGGATTGTGGAGTGTGTAAGTGAGGAGAACAAGAGCTTGAGAATGAGAAATTGAAAATTAGAGCTCAAAACACTTAGAATGCAAAGCTTGGGAATTTTCTCTTGCTTGATTCAATTATAAAATGAAGAGAGGGGTTAAATATTTATAGAATCCCAAAACCCCAACTCAAATCCTAAATAAAATAAAAAATACTAAAAATCCAGCTGCCAGAAACTAGCCGTTATAAGTCGACTTGCAACTTTGACAAGTCGACTTGTAACTAGCCGTTACAGGTATAAAACAACCTCTATAAGTAGACTTAGAAGAAAGTATAAGTCGACTTACTATAAGTCACCTTGGCCGAGAAAAATCGCACATTCCAGAGCAGTTCGTAAGTCGACTTATATGACCTGATAAGTCGACTTATGAAAATGCACAGGGACTGTGCATGTTTGAAATTTGATCTTTTAAGGCCCTTAGAAAATAGTAAATAAATTTCAAAAAATATAAAACTTTGGGAAAATTTATAAACATGATTTTTAATATGTTAGAAAAAGAATTATAGAAAAATCATTTTCCAAAAGTAAAAGCTAGTGATTTTCCAAAATAGTTCAAAAACAATGATTTGTGTGAAAGTGTGTGTGTGAATCCAATGAGCTTTAAAAGTTACCAACTTAATGACTTGCCTACATTAAGTCCTATAGAGAAATAAAAATACAAATATCTTGCATATATGAATACAATTCCTTGGCCTTGATATTTGCTCATATCTTTGATGAAGCTTCTTGTGAGTGTCGTGCTCTTGATAGCTTTACTTCATCACTTAGCCTCCACCTCTTTGGATATCTTTGTTGTAGCTGTTGTTCCATCCAATCCTCCAATATAGGTACTAATAAGCTTGATATTCTTATAATCTAAAATATCACTTAACAAGTAATTAGTACTAATAATGATGGTTGTAAATCATCATCAAAACTTAAAGACTAATAGTGTAGGCTAGATAGGATATTGGTCAATGATGACTAGATCCATAAACACACTGCAAGCTAAGCTGAATATTTGATACCCCTTTGCTCTGATCATTCTCCAGGGCTAATTACAATTGATGATGATAACTTTGAAGATAAAAGCCTTTCAAATTTTTTTAATATGTGCGCTAAGCATCCTGATTTCCTGGAAATGGTGAATACAGTTTGGAGCAAGGAAATTAGAGGATACAACATGTACAGGTTTTATACTAAACTCAGAAACCTCAAACATGTTCTTAAGAATTTGAATAAAAAGCAATTTATGGATATCAGTCAACAAGTGCTAAGAGCAAAATCTGAGCTATGTGATGTTCAAGAGGAGTTGAATTCTGACTTATTCAATTCAGAGCTGATAGTAAAAGAGAAGGATCGCATCAAGAAATATACCAATCTGCTTGATTGTGAAAGTTCTTTCTATAGGCAAAAAACTAACATCAAATGGGCATTGCATGCAAATAAGAGTTCTCAGTTATTTCATTCAGTAATGAAATCAAAGAGGCATCAAAACAGAGTCTTATCTATATATACTGAAAATGGCTCTAGAATAGCTGATATGGATGGAATAACATCAGAATTTGTTGAATATTATAAAAAACTGTTTGGTAATAAGAAAACAACTTCTGCTCCTGATCCTAGAGTGATCTCAAATGGCCCAATTCTTTCCTCTACACATTGTGCTGAACTAAGTTCTCCAGCCTCTAGAGATGAGATAAAACAAGCTCTATTTATAATGTCTGATAACAAAGCTCCTGGGTCTGATGAGTTTAATGTTTCTTTCTTCAAATCTGCATGGAATGTCATCAATGAGGATCTTTTTCTAGCTATTGAAGAATTCTTTACCTTAGGTAAGCTCTTGGGCACTTTAACACTACATCCATTTTTTTGGTGCCAAAAATCCTTAATCCAAATACTGCAGCTGATTATAGACCTATATCCTGCTATAATATCATATACAAAATCATCTCCAAAATTATTTCTAGCATTGATACAAAAAGTAATTGGTTATCTCTAGTAATTTTTTGTTAGCACATGAGATCATAAAGCACTATGGTAGGAAGCATAACTCCCCTAGAGCTATTCTAAATGTTGATTAAGGAAAGCTTTTGACACTATTAGCTGGGAATTCATAAGAGCTATGTTAGTTGGGTTAGGTTTTCCTAACACTATGATTGGCTGGATCATGGAGTGTATTTCAACTCCAGAATTCTCATTATCACTCAATGGTAGATTACATGGCTATTTTTGTGGTGCAAGAGGACTAAAGCAAGGGGATCCTCTATCCCCCAATCTTTTTGTAATTGGGATGAAATACTTATCAAGGAAGTTAAACTCTCTAAAAGCTGATAGGAATTTCAAAATCCTCCCAAAATGCTCAAGATTGAAGATAACTCACTTGGTCTTTGCAGATGACTTGTTACTGTTTAGCAGAGCTGACAAGAGCTCAATTGAAAAAATTACTACATGTTTTCAAGAGTTCAGTCAAGCTTCAGGATTAGAAGCTAATCTTAGTAAATGCTCTGTCTATTTAAGTGGTATTGAAGATAGCCTCAAATATCAGATTTGTGATTATCTGGGATTCCAAGAGGGAGTACTTCCAATGAAATACCTTAGATTGCCTTTGAATACAAAAATACTTTCATATATTTGTTAGACCCTAGAGGGGGGGTGATTAGGGTCTTATGCTAATTTAATCCGATTATATGCCAATTAAAATTAATTAAAGAGTTATCCTAGCAAGTGTGAAATACAACAATATATATGAGCTAGGATAAGCAATATGAACAACAAGATATATCCTAATAATGAGATATAAGTAATGTATGTGCAAGGATATATAAACAATACAAGGGTAAATAATCTAAACAAGATAGTGGATGATATAATAACGAGCAATGCACAATGGCGATATAAGATATAAACATAAATATAAATGAACACCAAAGCACACTCAAATACAATCAAATGATCACGGAGTTCGGACCTTCCGTCCTACGTCTCCTCTCCCCACTCCCGGGGAGAAATCCACTATCACGACCGGGTTTTCTACGTTTACCCGAATAACGTTTACACCTCACACTCGGTTTTCTAGCTAACCGAAAACTTTACAATCGACACTCTTGCAATCACACTCTACACCCTCACAAGTGTTGGACCTAGCCGTGTCTCCCTCAAGTGCTCAGTTACAACCTCTCCCTAGGCTCATCATCCGACGCCACTTCTCTTGGAATGATCCCCGACTCTCACCAAACACTCCTCTCGGTGTACAAGTGTATTACAAAGTGAATCTCACAATTAGGCTCAATAAATGTTTGTTCTCTACTATGGATGAGAACACAATGAAAGCTCACACTCAATGTTACAACTCTCACAACCCCAAATATATATTATGAATGCAAATACAATAAGCTCAAGTACGTGTGTGTAAACTGTAGGCTGTCAAAAAATCACAATAGATAGCTGATCCCCATCAAAACACCGATGATGGAAGTTACAATCTGACGACTTCCAGAAGGCTACAATTTGAAGACTTTCACGTAGACTGATGAAGGGTACAATCTGAAGACCTTCGCAACAACTGATGAAAGCTCTAATCAACAGCCTTCACAATCAACATCGAGAGTTACAATCTGACGACTCTCATATATCAAAGAGCTAAAGCAAAGATTACAAAACGATGATCTTTGCAATGTTTTGACAGAAAGAGACTACAAATTGACGGTCTCTTCAAACCAAGACGTGAAAGTCCTCCTCGCGTACCAGCTTCAAGACACACCGTATTCATAGCCACAAACGCAGCTCAGATGCAGCTTCCAACGCTGCCAACGCAGCTTTCAAATCGCTGCAAACGCAGCTCAGAGTGGAAGTCCTCCCCGCGTACCAGCTTCAAGACGCACCGTGTTCATAGCCACGAACACAGCTCAGAGCAGCTTCCATCCGCTGCCAAACGCAGCTCCAAAAGCTGCCAAACGCAGCTTCCATCCGCTGCCAAACGCAGCTCCAAAAGCTACAAATGCAGCTCAGACGCAGCTCCAAAAGCTGCAAACGCAGCTCATGTTCGGCCTCATACGCAGCTCCAAAAGTTGTAAATGCAGCTCAGATTCAGCGGCCAACGCAGCTCCTGTTCGGCCGCAAACGCAGCTCCAAAAGCTGCAAACGCAGGTCAGATTCGGCCGTCAACGCAACTCATGTTCAGCCGCGAACGCAGCTTCCAACAAGACGCTACGTCCGAGCCTCCAGACATTATGTTCAAACGCAGATTTCATTCCAGAATACAGGATTTGCGTTTGACTCGTTCAAACACGAGCTGAACGGTTTCAAAACCATTTCCCACGATCTGAGGGGATCACAACTCCACTCAGGAGTGATTTAAGGGGCGGTTACATCCCATTAGCCCCACTTAGGAGCGAATTAAAGGGACGGTTACACCCCTTAATCCCCTATAAATAACTAAAAATCAATTCAGTTCAGGGGTCGGTCGGTTGGAACTTCTTGGCTCGTCAACAGGATCCTTAGAGCATTTCTGGAGCTTGGGAGATCTGCAACAAGAGCTTCTTCATCCTTGGCTTGAGAACCGATTCTCGGTTCAAATCAACTCTTTTTCAAGAGTTTCCAACTCATTCAGAGTTATCAACTCGTCCAGAGTTTCAAACTTGCCACGCAAGTTCTCCACAACGTCAAATCGTGAGGAGAAGATCATGTTCCAGTGAAACAAGACGTCGGATCGTCAACGAGAAGCAAACTCGACGCGAGCATTCGAGGGAGGCATCTCATCGCTACCGTAAAGAACCCAGAATTAAACAAATGGCAGAATCCAGATCATTCTCCTCTCTTTTATAATCAGGAAATCCAATTGTAACTGAGATTAAAGGAATACAAATCAATTTTTCTTTATTTCTTTTACTACAAATTTTCCCACAAACAAAAACAATGAGTGAAATCAAAATCAAACTAAACTCAATTAAAATCTAGCATATAGAAATTATAAACAAAATAATAAATAGCTAGAAATGAGCTTAGAGATTCTTCTCTGAATAACAAGATGGAGAGATAGAGATTGAAGCCCAAACAAGAAGATGATCTTCTCCACTTGTGAAAACCAAAACAGCTTTAAACCAAACCCTTAAACAAGCTTAAAATAAGCTTAAACTCTTTTTAAAACTCTTTAAAACATTCTCTTGTTTTACTGTAAAAACTGAGGTAAGAGGGTATTTATATGAAACCCCAAAGGTAAGAGAAAGCCAAGAAAAAGAACAAAAAAAACCACTCTGCAACGGCTCTAAAAATAGCCGTTGGAACTACGGCGGTCGATCGAGGAAAATCGCGGTCGACCGCAAACAAGGTCAGAAACGGAGGAGTTTTCCAGAGAGTTCGTCGGTCGACTGCACTGTAGCACAGTCGACCGTGGGTACTGTAGCACTATATATCTAGCTCTATAAAATTAATTAAAAATAGTAAATCAACTTCAAAAATTATGAAAGTTTTAGAAAAGGTTCTAGACATGTATAAGAACATGTTAGAGAAAGAATTTCTGAAAAAGGATTTCCCAGTTGAGAGAAATAAATATTTGAACACAGAAATACAGTTTTTGAAAATCTGCTGACATACACGATTTTGTAAAATCAATTGGGCATAGTAAATCAACTCCAAAAATAGTAAAATTTTGAGAAACGTTTCTAAACATGTAGATAAACATGTCAAAGAAATAATTTATTGAATATTACTTCCCATTTATGAAAACTCATCTGTTTTGTAAAACATACACGAACATGTGCACGAACAAAAACATGATTTTGTAAATTCCATTAAACATAACAAATCAATTCCAAACTTGATGAAACTTTGCAAAATATTTATAAACATAAAAACAAACATGTTACAAAAATAAATTTTCATTTTTCATTTATCAATTGTGAAAACTCATTATTTTGTAAAAACATGCATGAATATGAATTTGTTAAGAACATGTTTTTGACAAAAAGAGTTTAAACGCATATTAAAACTTTATAAAATGTCTTCATAAACATTATAACACATGAATATAAAGTAAACATGGTCAATAAAATAATATCACAAAGTTTTCTCAAAATAGCTCATTTTGTGAGAAAATCCAATATTGTGTGTGTATATGATATTGAGCTTAGAGTATTAAACATACATAATATAAACATATACTAAATATACTCAAGCTTGATGAAGGTCTTCAATGAGCATGACTTGGTAAAATTTGTGGAAGAAGCTTGTAATTGGATCTTTAACTTGAATTGACGTTGCTTCACTCCACAATTTCGCCAACCTCCATTTGATATGATCGTTAAGGCTCGATTCCATCCATCCTCTAACTACATTGTTTGTCTATAATAAATAAGTCCATCCTCTAACTACATTGTTTGTCTATAATAAATAAGAAAACACAAATACTAGACAAACAACATTAGTTGTAAATTGTTTGTTAAATATCATCAAAACAAGAAGGCCAACAATATTAACTGCTCTTCCCTTATTGGTAAAATTCAAGATCAATTCCAATTTTGGCAAAAGAAAAGGAAATTGTCATATGTTGGAAGACTAGAGATGATGAAATCAACCATCCTGTGTATTCAGACTTTTTGGATGAGCAACTACATCCTGCTAGTGAGAGTTTTGGAGAAAATAGATAGCCTATGTTCTGGATTCCTTGGAATCAAAATATTCACTTGATTTCCTAGGAAGCCATCTTCCAGGGGAAGAAACAGGGTGGGCTAGGAATTTTTGCAGGCAAGGAATGGAATTATGCTGCAGCTGCAAAGCTTCTATGGACGATGCACCTCAAGAAAGATCTGATATGAATCAAATGGATATATGGAAACTACTTACAAAATCAAAATATCTGGTTTGTTCAACCAAGAGTGAATGATTCATGGATTTGGAAAAAACTTCTTAAAGTGAGGGATATATTGGTTAACAAGTTTAGAAGTGTTGAAGGTGTGAAGAATGCTATAAATGGGTGTTGTTCTAATGGCAAAGTTCTTCTTTCTGCTATGTACAGGTTCTTAATTCAACCAGCTCCGTTGGTAGGTTGGCATGATATAGTTTGGGATGGGTTTTTATATCCAAAGCACTCTTTCACTCTATGGTTAACTTGTCATTCAAGGCTCCTCACTATGGATAGACTATGTCGAATGGGTATGTTAAGCACAAATCAGAGCAAATTGTCAATGACATCAAATGGAAACAAAAAATCATATATTCTTTGAGTGTCAGTTTTCGGCTGAAGTATTGTATAAGATAATGGAATGGTTGAGATTTAAATGGAAATCTTGTAATTTGAACCAGCTCCTAAACTGCTATTCTTGCAACCTAAGAGGTAGAGGTCCCATGAAGAAATTAAAGAGGATGTTTTTGTCGATGGCGGTTTATACAATCTGGTAGGAGAGAAATCTTTAGATATTTCAAGGAAAGAATAGGGAGGCTTACCTGATTGTTCATGTCATCAAGTTTTCAGTATATACAAAGGTTTTGAATGAAAGCTCACATGTTCTTGAGAAAATGTAAATTTCTTTTCTTTTTGATTACCAGATATTCTGGTATCTTGATGTTCTACACAATGTCGTTATATTTGGAAAATGAATATAATTTAGTTCATTTACCAAAATAAAATAAGAAAATTGGTACTTTTTGACGTCTCAAAACATTTCTTATAATTTTTTAAGAAATACAAGGAAATCATATTTTGGCTAGAAAACATTTCCTATAATTTGTAGAAATTGAACCAAACACCCCCTTAGTATATAGAATAGATATTATGTCAAATTAGGGGATATTTATAATTTTAGAATTTTTGAGGCGTTGTTTGTAAATTAAGAAACTTTCAGGGTGTTGTTTTGTAGTTTTTGAAACTGTAAGGGGGTTGATTGTAAGTTTTCAAAGTTTGAGAGTTGTTTGTATTTTTTCAAAAACTTTCAAGTGGTGATTGCAAAGCTTTAAGGGGCTGTTTTGCAAAATTTTTATAAGGTTATTTGTAATTATTAAACTTTTAGGGGTTGTATTCCAAAATGTTTAGGGAATATTTATAATTTTTAAAACTTAAAATTGTAATATTTTGAAATTCTCAATAGATTATTTGTTATTTTGGTAACTTAGTTGTAAAATTTCAAAGGTCAGTTTGTAAAATTTTCAAGGAGATATTTACAATTTTAAAACTTAAGGGCTAGTCATAAAAAAATTTAAGGCGGTTGTCGGTAAAATTTTAGGAGGCCATTTGTAATTTTGAACTTTTCATAATTCTATTTGTAATTTTTAATTTTTCTAGGAATTATTTGTAAATTTTTAGATTTTAAGGGGGATAATTTATAATTTTCTTAGTTTTACAATGCAATCTGCAAATTTATAAATTTTTAGAGGTTTTTTAGTAATTTTTTAACCTTAAGAGGTTTTGTACCATTTTCAAAATTTAATGAGATTTTTTTGGAATTTTAGATTTTTCAAGAGGTTGTTTATAATTTTTGAATCTCAAGAAATTGTTTGTAATTTTTGGATTTTCAAAGGCATATTGTAATCGATGTATTTTTAAGTGGGGGAGAATTTTCTAATCTCAAAAACCTTTTTATAAATAAAGGATGGATTCGGTTATTTGAATTCTAATTGTGGATAATTTAATTTGATAAGGGTTTTTAGGTGAAGATAGTAGGACTAGAAAAAACAAAAGGTTAAGTTACTAGAATTTTCTAATTACGAGGATTAGGTCTATACATATAAGATTCTAATAGGATAGATAAACACGTGGAATTTTTTTGGCATATGACATGTTTTTGTTCACAGTAGGTCATCAATTTCTAATTATTGGAAAATTTTAATTATAAATAGTTTTAATTTAATAAGGATTATCAGGTGAAGATAGTAGGATTACCAAAAAAAATTGTTTTAGTTACTAAAATTTTATAATTATCGATAATTATAATTTGATTAGAATTCTTAGATGAAAATAGGATAAAGTGTACACACGTGGTAAGTTTCTAATAGGATATATAAACACGTGGTAATTTTTTAACAAATGGCATGTCTTTGTATCTTTGGGATCTGTTCATCGATTTCTTTACGCCTAGAACGTTTCTGCAAGTAATTAGATAGAAGTTTTTATTTATTTATTTTGAATAAGTTGCTAGAAATTATTTGAAATTAAATATCAATTTCAAATTTCATATATAGATATACCAAATATCAGATACTTTAATAAAAATTTTGTATTAGCCTTTTTTAATTATTTGGCTTGTACATAAGGTACTCTTCTCTTACTAATAATTCATAATGTTCTGTTTTTACAATGGTGAATTTGAATTTAGCATGTAGATATGCCTTCTATCGGGTAACTCTGCTAAATATTTGAATTTATTCCATCTTTAAAATGATTAGTTTGATCTTTTATATCCAATTAAATTTGGAGGCGGAGATGAATGAAACAGAAGCGGATATAATTAAATGAAACCATAATAAGATAAATGCAGACCTCAAATTTTCATCTGCATGCAATAGATACATACTGATACTTTATCCACACAAATTGCTTTATTTTAAATTTAGATGATTTTTTTAATCCCTATTTGGATGTTGAATGAGATTATTCGAAGTAACTAAAACAAATTTAATATTGTTATCCTTGTACGAACAATTATAGCTAAGTAAATCCTACGCAGTAACTGTTTTTTTTTAATGGGAGTAACTGTTTTCATTATCCTTCAAAATTTTTGTCAAACAATATCCTTAAATTTTACATGGACCCTTTCTATCAAAAAATATTTACATGGATGCCTACTTAAAGCACTGAAATAAAGTTATAAAAAAAACATTGAAATAAAGGTAAAGCCTTTAAGACCTGGTTTCCTTTTTACCGGTTCTTGAGACAATAATTTCTAAGCAAAATTTATTAGGTCGTGGTTTAGATGCATTTACTTCTCCTATATTCTTTCGAACTTGTGGAATAATCTGCAGCATTATAGGAAAATTATTTATATTCGTTTCTACAGAAAATAATTTTAATTATGTTCTTTAAATTAAAAAAAAAGAAGAAAATTGGGCAAATAAGAATCAAGAGACAGCAGAGAACAGGGAACATGGAGAAAGAATCAGTAGACTTTTCGATGCTCAAAGCTGAATATGTGGGGCCCACGCTGATATTTATACGTGTCATAATCTGAGTCGACTTGAGGAATATTCCATATACTGGTATTGAGATGCCAACCTCCGTCTCTCGCGCGGCTGCCTATATAATGTAAAAACTCCTGCGCACCCTTGGATAACAACACAAAAACAACAAATTTTAAATTAAAAAAAAATTAAGGGATAAAAGAAAAACAATTTTCCCTTTTATTTTTTAATATATAAATTCTTTGGTATCTTCGTTTCTCTCCTCTCTCCTTGTTGATCGTGGCGGCCATCAATAATACTCAAGGTAAAAATTAAAATGCGTACTCTTTAATTCGTGAGATTAACTTTATTGGATCTATTGTACGCTAGTTCTGTTCTCTTTGTTTATTTTATTATTTGAGTTTATTCTGATATAATCTTTGTTTTTTTAATATGTATTGAACTATTGATGTTCTAGTCTATTTGTTCTCCTTGGAGTTGTTTTAGTCTTAATGGATTTTGATAAATTTCTTGCTATATATGTATTGTTTAGATTATTAGATCATATATAGTATTTCTTACTAGTTCTTGTCTATTTATGCGTTAGGGGAAAAAATTGCGTATCATCGTATTTTTTTATCTATGACTTTCTCTCCTTTTTCTTTTTTCTTTTTTTCAGCCAAAAAAAAACATATTTTATTTTGTCTTCTAATTTTTTTTCTCTTTCCCCTATATATTTTGTATCTATTTTATTTTGTAAATAAATTTGCCAGACAAGTTGACCTGGTTACAAAAATATATTTGCTTATATAGAAGTTAGGATTTCTTATTTTTGGCATGCAACTTTTTTTATTACAGCTGATTAAATTTGCCTGACAACTTGACTTTGTCTTCTATATTTATTTATTTTTCTTTTATGTAGTTATTATACCTTTTTCCTATTTTTAGTCTGGGTCCCTTTCCTTCATGTGGGAAGTCTCTACCCCTATCTATCCCAGCTAGATTACATCCCTACTTGTATATAATTTTAGTCCTAATAAGATATATAGGTGTCCGTTTATCTTCGTAATCTTATCTCAGTAAAAGAAACTCTGAACAGACTTTAAATTAGATAAACCTAGATAAACAAGGATTAGGAGATTGATTAACTTCTTTTCTTTTTTTTCTTTTTTTTTTCAAAAACTTTATCTTAACTCATCAATCAAGACTCATATAAACGTAGATAAACAAGAATCAGGAAATTGTTAGACTTCTTTTCTTTTAAAAACTCTTATCTAAAATAGTCAATCTAACTCAATTCAAACCCTATAAATAAAGCAGGGCCTCGAGGAGCAGGGGGGGAAGCCAAAAAGATGAGAGAGGAAAAGAAGATGAAATCAGCAGCGTTTGCGAAAGAAACCACCAACGATGTTCTGACCGCCCTCGACGTCGCTAAAACCCAATGGTACCACTTCACGGCGATCGTCGTCGCCGGCATGGGTTTCTTCACCGACGCCTACGACCTCTTCTGCATCTCCCTCGTCACCAAACTCCTCGGCCGCATCTACTACTCCGACCCCACCTCTCCCAACCCCGGATCTCTCCCTCCCAACGTCTCCTCCGCCGTTAACGGCGTCGCCCTGTGCGGGACCCTCCTCGGCCAGCTCTTCTTTGGCTGGCTTGGCGT
>NC_033800.1:65068309-65108688 GCF_001876935.1 Asparagus officinalis | reverse complement strand
ACCCGAAGCTCGCCGATAAAGGATACCCTGCTGGAATTGGGATGAAGAACTCTCTGTTTTTGCTGGCCGGGTGTAACTTTTTTGGGCTCCTCTGTACGTTCTTTGTGCCTGAGTCCAAGGGGAGGTCGCTCGAGGAGATTAGCGGCGAGAATGAGGAAGAAGAACAAGTGCAAGAAGGAGAACAAGATCAGGTTGATGGTGATGAAGCAGTATAGGGATTATTTTTTTTAATTCTGTATTTTTTGATGATTTTATTTGGTTGGGTTCTATGGCGTGGCACAGAACATAACAGAGTTGAGTAGGTGGATGTAGGCTAGTTTTGAAATGTGGGATTTAACGGGCAATGTTCCTGCAGATATATAAGTAGGAGATTAATTAGAGAGGATTTAGGAGCCTTTTTAATTTCTAATTGTTTAGAGTTTTTAATTTGGAATTATTATATTATGAGGAATTGACTAATTGCAACTTTCCCCTCTTTCTCCTCTCTCTGTTTTTTATTCTTTGATGTGAAGCATTGTTTTAAATTCTGTGCACATTGTTAAGATTGTTCTCCTGGTATCTGATAGAAAACTCGAAAGAGTTTTTACTTGTTAAAATTAGTATATTTAGATCAAACGGGAAGTTATAACATATCTGAATCATGTCTTTTTCAGTGCTTTCTTTTAGTTGACAGTTTTCTATTTTGCTAATTTTTTCTAGCTTAATCCTGGTATGCCTTCAAAATGTACATGAGAGTATAACAATTTTTTTTGAAGAGAAACATAGAAGACGTACACTCATTTACTATTTTATTAATTATATAAACATAGTTACTATGGTATTTCCATTCGGCCGAGTATGAATCAATTCTAAGTGACAGACAAGTGCACTTTTACATGTTATGCCCTAATCAAGTTGGCGACCAGAGACCAGAAAAATATCCCGACCTAGCTGACTGATCGAGTCGACATTCCTCAATGTTGACTCGAAAGGTTGTACTAGTTGACTCTCTTATCGAATGCGACTCACCACAAGTCCACTCGACCACTCGTCAGGCGATTGCAAAGTCGACTCGAAAGGCGTTACTATTAGCCCTTATGTTTTGATGATGTTTTACAACCACCATTATCGGTACTAATTGTTTATTGAGTGATAATGCAGTTAATATACATATCAAGCATGTTAGTACCACAAATGGAGGATTGGATGGAATATGCGCTGCAACGATGATATCCAAAGGAGGGGGAGGCATAGTGATGAAGCAACGTTCATTCAAGAACACCAAATGCAATAAGAAGCTTCATCCAACTCAAGCTATATCAAGACTCAAAGAATTATATTCTACATGAGGATATTAGCTAGTTTTTATTTTTCTCTCTAGTGCTAAAATGTAGACAAATAGTTTAGATTTCATCTGAAGCTATTGGGATATCACACACACATTTTCATACATATAGTTTTGAGCGTTTTTTTATAAAATATTATTTTTCACAAGTATGAGGACCTATTTGTAAAATTCCTTTTCCAAACAATTTGTTTTTAGTATTAAAAACATTTTACAAAGTTTCACAATTTTCAGAAGTCAAATGAATATTTTACAAATATTTTAAGTGAGTCAAAAACCTGTTTTTTTTAGTGTATCAGTTTGCGGTCGACCGCCACGGTCGACCGCGCCTGAGTTCATTTGTCAGTGGGCAGCAGAGACTTTCACGGTCGACCGTCGTGATCGACCGTGAGCTCGAGAATTCCCACGGTCGACCGCCACGGTCGACCGCCACGATCGATCGCAGAAGTCTCTGGAAGTTTACTCAGTTTCTGAGCTGCCTCGCGGTCGACCGCGAAAAAGTCACGGTCGACCGCGAAAAAGTCACGGTCGACCGCGAAAAAGTCACGGTCGACCACCGCTTAATTTAAACGGTCATCTGGTACAGATTTTTAGCGCCGATTTCACACGATCTCAGCGCAGTTTTGTTTCCAGGTTTTGGGGATTGGGTATGGGTTCAAACAGCTGTGGTTTTTAATTTAAACCTATACTCTTCTTCTTCCTCATTGTCCTAGCTCTTTCAAAATATTTCAGAGAACGTTTTTACAGAGCTTAATTTTCAAATGTGTTTCTTTCTGAGTTTTTGTGTTTCACATCCCAGCTTCAGTGTGATCTTCTCTTTGCCATAGGGACATTATAAAGAGAGGGTTTTTACACCAATTTCTACTATTTTGAGAGCTTGATCTTGTAGAGATCAGTTGTGTGGGAGTGTGATCTAGTGAGATCAACTGTGTAGTGTGAGATCGTGAGGGGATCGCTGTGTAGAAGAAGTTCTGGCTTTCAAACCGGGTTGTGTAGTGGATTTCTCCTCGAGAGTGGGGAGCGGGGTCGTAGGTCAGCGGACCGAACCTCGTTATCACATCGCGCGTCACAGGATAACGATTCCTAACTCTATCTCCTCTATATTGATTGCTTTTGGATATTGTGTTTTGCTTGTCTTAATTTTATTGCACAATTATAGCATTGTGATCCTAATCACCCCCCCTAGGGTCCAACAATTAGTATCAGAGCTTGGTCTCTATATTAATTTTTAGTCTAACCACCTTAGAGAAAAGATCTTATGGAGGCTTCAACGAATGTGCACATGTTAGAGGGACAATCCACCACTAGACCATCACTTTTCACCGGTAGTAATTTTGCTTATTGGAAGGCTAGGATGATGATTTACCTTCGTTGCATTTATCTTGACATCCTAGAACTCATAGAGAAAAAATATGTAGAAAAACCCAAAGTCGGGGCTATGACCGATGGAGAAAGGCACCAAGCCAATCTCAATGCAAAGACTATGAATGCCTTAATTTACGGTCTTTCCCCCAACGAGTATAATAGGGTTTTCACGTGTGCAACCGCATACGAAATATGGGTGAAATTGTGTATTACACACGAAGGAACCCCCCAAGTTAAGGAATCTAAGATTAGTGGACTTATGCATGAATATGAGTTATTTCAAATGCTTCCAAATGAATCAATTGATGCTATGTTTTCTCGCTTCACTAACATTATCAATGAATTGCATGGTCTTGACAAGAAATTGACTATTCAAGAGATGAACTACAAGATTCTTCGTTCATTGACTCCGAAGTGGGAACCCAAGGCGACGGCGATAGCTTCACGTGTAGGAAAATGTTTTGAATGCAATGAACCGGGCCATATCACTAAGGATTGCCCAAGGCTCAAGGAGAAGTACATGAAGTACAAGAAGAAGAAGGCTATGTATGCCGGATGGGAGGAATCCGAACCAAGTGATTCGGATAATAATGAAGAAGGAGCTAAACTTGCTCTTCATGATCCCAACATTTGTTTCATGGCCCTTGAACATGAGGTAATATCCGACACTGAAAGTGAATCCTTCTACATGTAATGTGATCTAGCTACGGCTTTAGAAGAATTGAATGTTGAATTTAAAAAGATATCAAAAGAATTTTCTTTTTTTAAAAAGTTGCATACTTCTTGTGATGCCTAACTAGAACAATTACAAACTTCTCTTGCATTAAAAGATGAATTGCTAGGGGATCTTGATTTTAAAAACAAACAATTGAGATCCAAGATTGAAATACTAGAAATTAAGAGTGGTAGGATTAGACTCACTCATGCTTATGTTAATCATCATCACCATGGTAGAAATAGACTTCATAGATATCATGCTCAAACACACAAGAGAAATTTTATGTGCACATATTGTATGAAACATGGTCATATTTCTACTCATTGTAGGATCAAAGATAATCATGATTTCTATGGCATGACATGGATACCCAAAGGTACCAAATTTACTAACCACCAAGGACCCAAGATTTGGGTACCTAAAGTTACTACACCTTCATCTTTTATAAGGAACATCACGGCCACGACGTAGAGAGATGTGGTACCTTGATAGTGGTTGCTCACATCATATGACGGGCAACAAAGAGCTATTGTAACCCTATCAAGGATTGAAGGAGGTAGCATCTCCTTCGATGGTGGTGAGAAAGGTAAAATCATTAGTATAGGTTCTATTGGTAAGAAAACTTCACCCGTTATAGAATATGTTTATTTGGTAAATGGTTTGAATCATAATCTTCTTAGCATTAGCCAATTGAGTGATAAAGGTTTTGATATTTCCTTTAAACCGGACAAATGCATTATTAGTATGAATGGAAAAAAAATTTTGTTGCTAATCGCAAATCTAATGTGTATATTTTTGAGATGAATGAATTAGTGAATCGAGATGTGAAGTGCCTTTGCGGCAATTGATGAAAACCCTTGGATTTGGCATAAGAGGCTTGGACATGCAAACATGGAATTGATATCAAAATTGTCTAAGAGAAAACTTGTAAAAGGGTTACCTAACTTGCACTTCATCAAAGATACCATATATGAAGATTATGCCAAAGGTAAACAAACAAAATCTTCTTTCAAATCCATCAATGAGGTATCGACTTCTAAACCTTTGTAATTACTTCATCTTGATTTATTTGGTCCTATGCGTGTTACCTCTCTTGGAGGCAAACACTATGTATTTGTGATTATTGATTATTTTTCTCATTTTACATGGACAATATTTCTTGCAAATAAAAATGATTGTTTTGAAGAATTTTCTAATCATGTCAAAAGAATTGAAAATGAAAAAGATTTGAAAGTTGTTAAAATAAGAAGTGATCATGGTGATGAATTTTAAAATGATTTTTTCTATGAATTTTGTGCTTATCGTGGTATAACTCACATGTTTTCCGCTCCTAGAACACCACAACAAAATGATGTTGTTAAAAGGAAAAATCGCACCATACAAGAGATGGTACGTACTATGCTAAATTCCTTTGATTTGCAAAAATATTTTTGGGCGGAAGCCGTCAATACGGCTTGCCATGTTTTAAATCGTGTTTTAATTAGACCAAAGCTTAAGAAAACTCCTTATGAACTATTTTATGGAAAAACTCCTTTTATTGGTTATTTTCGTATCTTTGGTTGCAAATGTTTTATTTTAAATATAAAAGATCATCATGACAAATTTGATTCCAAAATTGATGTTGGTATTTTCTTAGGTTATGCACCTCGAAGTAAGGCTTATAGGGTCTTCAACAAACGAACTCTCGTTGTTGAAGAATCTATAAACGTTACTTTTGATGAGACTAATGTTGGTTCTCAAGTTGTTTTATCTAGGAAAGATGATGATGATGATGTTGAGGGAGGATTGGACTTTTTACAAATCAATGATACACCCTCTATAGAAGCATAAAAGGATGTGGATAGCTCCAATGCTCATGAACAAGTTGAACTTCCTAAAGCTTGGAAATTCGCATCAAACCATCCAAAGGAACAAATAATTGCGAGCCCTTCACAAGGAGTTGTTACTCGCTCAAAAGCTTTGAGTGAGTGTTGTAATATTGCTTTCTTATCTCAACTAGAGCCTAAAAAGATTAATGATGCTTTAAATGATGAATTTTGGGTTTTAGCTATGCATGAGGAACTAAATAATTTTCAAAGAAATAATGTTTGGAAACTAGTTCCTAGACCTAACAATGCCTAGTGTTATTGGTACTAAATGGGTTTTTAGAAACAAACTTCATGAACATGACATTATAACTCAAAATAAAGCTCGTTTGGTTGCTCAAGGATACAATCAAGAGGAGGGCATAGACTATGACGAAACCTTTGCACCGGTTGCAAGGTTGGAATCTATTAGGATGTTTTTGGCATTTGATAGCTTTAACAATTTTAAATTATTTCAAATGGATGTTAAAAGTGCCTTTTTAAATGGTTTTATAGAAGAGAAAGCATATGTTGAGCAACTCCCCGGTTTCCTAGATCATGCTTTTCCTAATCATGTTTACCGGGTTCAAAAAGCTTTATATGGGTTGAAACAAGCTCCTAGAGCTTGGTATGCTCGCCTCTCTAGTTTTCTTGTTGAAAATGGTTTTTCAAAAGGAATAATTGATAACACTCTTTTTGTGAGAAAAAGGAAAAATAATTTCATTTTAGTTCAAATATATGTTGATGATATCATTTTCGGTGCTACTAATGAATCTTTGTGCAAGGAATTTTCTAAAGTTATGCAAGATCATTTTGAGATGAGTATGATGGGAGTGCTTACATTCTTTCTCGGGCTCCAAGTCAAGCCAACTAAGGATGGGATATTCATTTCTCAAAGCAAGTATGCTAAGGAATTAGTGAAGAAATTTAATTTGGAGAATTATAAGCATGCGCCTACTCCCATGAGTACAAGTGTCAAGCTTGATGCGGATGAGAGTGATGAAGATGTAGACCAAAAACTCTACCGATGTATGATAGGTAGTCTTCTTTATCTCACCACTAGTAGACCCGATGTCATGTTTAGTGTGTGTGCATGTGCATGTTTCCAAGCTTCTCCTAAAGCATCTCATTTAATTGCGGTTAAAATGATTATTAAGTATGTTAATGGAACTTTTAATCTTGGTTTATTTTATCCAAAGAGCACCTCTTTTGATTTATATGGTTTTTGTGATGCCGGCTTTGCCGGATGTTAGGTAGATCGCAAGAGTACGAGTGGAACATGCCAATTCTTAGGAAATTCTCTGGTTTCTTGGGCTTTCAAGAAACAAAATTGTGTTGCATTGTCCACTACAAAAGCGGAATACATTGCCGCCAGCTTATGTTGTGCTCAAGTTTTGTGGATGAAACAAAGCTTAGTTGACTATGATTTGATTTTTCAAAATATAAAAATCTTTTGTGATAACACTAGTGCTATTAATATTCCCAAAAATTCGGTTTTGCATTCTAGAACTAAGCATATTGATGTGCGCCATCATTTCTTACGCGATCATGTAGAAAGAAAAGATGTATCCCTAGTGTTTGTTGACACAAAATCTCAATTAGCGGATATATTTACTAAGCCTCTTGGTGAAGATGATTTTTGTCGCATAAGAAATGGCTTGGGCTTATGCAATATGTAAAAGTTCTATTTGCTTGCTTGTTTAGTTGCATTTTGCATGTATTTCTCTTTACCTCATTTTTGATGGTGACAAAGGGGGAGAGAAATCTCCTCATTTCTTGCATATATTTAGGGGGAGCTCATAGATAAGGTGAGCACCTATCTATAAGCTATATTTATTTTTGCCCTTATATAATGGTTGGTTGTCATCATCAAAAAGGGGGAGATTGTTAGCACTTATGTTTTGATGATGTTTTACAACCACCATTATCGGTATTAATTGCTTATTGAGTGATAATACAGTTAATATACATATCAAGCATGTTAGTACCACAAATGGAGGATTCAGTTAATATACATATCAAGCATGTTAGTACCACAAATGGAGGATTGGATGGAATATGCGCTACAACGATGATATCCAAAGGAGGAGGAGGCATAGTGATGAAGCAACGTTCATTCAAGAACACCAAATGCAATAAGAAGCTTTATCCAACTCAAGCTATATCAAGACTCAAAGAATTATATTCTACGTGAGTATATTAGCTAGTTTTTATTTTTCTCTCTAGTGCTAAAATGTAGGCAAATAGTTTAGATTTTATCTGAAGCTATTGGGATATCACACACACATTTTCATACATATAGTTTTGAGCGTTTTTTCATAAAATACTATTTTTCACAAGTATGAGGACCTATTTGCAAAATTTCTTTTCCAAATAATTTTTTTAGTATTAAAAATATTTTACAAAGTTTCACAATTTTCAGAAGTAAAATGAATATTTTATAAATATTTTAAGTGAGTCAAAAACTTGCTTTTTTGAGTGTATCAGTTTGCGGTCGACCGCCACGATCGACCGCGCCTGAGTTCATTCGTCAGTGGGCAGGAGAGACTTTCACGGTCGACCGTCACGGTCGACCGCAGAAGTCTCTGAAAGTTTACTCAGTTTCTGAGCTGCCTCGCGGTCGACCGTGAAAAAGTCACGGTCGACCGCCGCTTAATTTAAATGGTCATGTGGTACAGATTTTCAGCGCCGATTTCACACAATCTCAGCGCAATTTTGTTTCCAGGTTTTGGGGGATTGGGTATGAGTTCAAACGGCTGTGGTTTTCTATTTAAACCTATACTCTTCTTCTTCCTCATTGTCCCAGCTCTTTCAAAATATTTCAGAGAATGTTTTTACAGAGCTTAATTTTTAAACCTGTTTCTTTCTGAGTTTTTGTGTTTCACATCCCAGCTTCAGTGTGATCTTCTCTTTGCCATAGGGACATTGTAAATAGAGGGTTTTTACACCAATTTCTACTATTTTGAGAGCTTGATCTTGTAGAGATCAATTGTGTGGGAGTGTGATCTAGTGAGATCAACTGTGTAGTGTGAGATCGTGAGGGGATCGCTGTGTAGAAGAAGTTTCGGCTTCCAAACCGGGCTGTGTAATGGATTTCTTATCGAGAGTGGGGAGCGGGGACGTAGGTCAGCAGACCGAACCTCATTATCACATCGCGCGTCATAGGATAACGATTCCTAACTCTATCTCCTATATATTGATTGCTTTTGGATATTATGTTTTGCTTGTCTTAATTTTATTGCATAATTATAGCCTTGTTGTAGGCTGTCTAAAAATCACAATAGATAGCTGATCCCCATCAAACACCGATGATGGAAGTTACAATCTGACGACTTCCAGAAGGCTACAATTTGAAGACTTTCACGTGGATCGATGAAGGTTACAATCTGACGACCTTCACAACAATTGATGAAAGCTCTAATCAACAGCCTCCACATTCAACATCGAGAGTTACAAACGACTCTCACATATCAGAGAGCTAAAGTAAAGATTACAAAATGACGATCTTTGCAACACTTCGACAGAAAGAGACTACAAATCGACGGTCTCTTCAAATCAAGACGTGGAAGTCCTTCCCACGTACTAGCATCAAGATGCGTCGCGTTCATAGCCACGAACGCAGCTCAAACGCAGCTCCAAAAGCTGCAAACGCAGCTCCAAAAGCTGCACCAACGTAGCTCATGTTCGGCCACAAACGCAGGCGTCGCGTTAACGCAGCTCCAAAAGCTGCAAACGCAGCTCCAAAAGCTGCAAACGCAGCTCCAAAAGCTGCAAACGCAGCTCAGATTCGGCCGCCAACGTAGCTCATGTTCATAGCCACGAACGCAGCTCAGACGCAGCTTCCAAATCACTGCAAACGTAGCTCAAACGCAGCTCCCAATGCTGCCAACGCAGCTTCCAAATCGCTACAAACGCAGCTCATGTTCATAGCCACGAACGCAGCTCAGACGCAGCTTCCAAATCGCTGTAAACGTAGCTCAAACGCAGGCAGACTTGGGTCTGCAGGCGAGCTTGCAAGCGAACTGGGTCTGCAGGCGAGCTCAGGTGCGCAGGCAGACTTTGGTCTGCAGGCGAGCTTGTAGGCGAACTGGGTCTGCAGACGAGCTCAGGTGCGCAGGGAGACTTGGGTCTGCAGGCGAGCTAGCAGGTGAACTGGGTCTGCAGGCGAGCTCAGGTGCGCAGGCAGACTTGGGTCTTGATCGTGCAGGCGAAATTCGAGCTGCAGGCGAGCTCCTGAGCATGGTCAACGGACTTGATTCGTCTTTACCAACTGCCGTTTGAGTTGGACTAGCCATGCTCTTGCCCTTAGCATGGTAAGTTGTCGAGGAGTTTCTCTTAGGCTCAACGCTAAAATTTCTCCTCTATCATTAGCCTTTCGAGGCGTTTGGATTAAGAGAGTAGGGAGCAGTTTAACCTCGTATACCAGTCGGAGGGTAGGAGCAGTTTAGACTCATGTACCAGTCGGAGTATAAAGGGGCAGTTTAGACTCATGCACCAGTTGGAGTATAAAGGGGCAGTTTAGACTCATGCACCAGTTAGAGTATAAGGGGGCAGCTTATCTTCTCTTAGGGCAAAGATGAAGACGAACCCTGATTTGTCTTCTCTTGGGGCAAAGACGAACCCTGAAATAGCAGCACATCGCATAGTAGGCCACTATCAAACAACAACGCCTTTTATGGAAAAGACGGTGCTGGGAGAATCAAATCGTTCAGGGACGTATGAGTGTGACGATTGATTGGACAACATCATTTGCGGGAATGATGGTGTCGGCTATCAGAGGTAATCGTTAACATGATAGGAATTGCTCGGCTATGAGAGGTAATCGTTAACGTGGTAGGAATTGCCGCGATCGGAGCGACTTTGAGGACCTACCATCCTTTTGAAGAGGATTGGTAAGTTGATTTTGTCAGAGGTGACCGTTAACATGACAGTGGGAGTTTATTGCGATTTGAGCAACTCTATGGACCTACCATCCTATTGAAGAGGACTGGTAAGTTGATTTGTCAGAGGTAACTGTTAACGTGACAGTGGGGGTCCCGCCATCCTATTGAAGAGGATTGGCGGGGGATTGTGGCTTTGGTCCTAACTATCTGAAGGTTTGACCAAGTGGGAGTTTGATGTAGCCCATCTGAACTGTTGGTCTCGCCTGTTTTGAGCGGTTCGCCATAACCGGGAACCTGGCTCAAGAAGTGGAGCTCGCCTAAACTGTTAGGCTTGCCTGATTTGAGCGGTTCGCCAAAACTGGGAACCTGGCTCAAAGAGATGGAGCTCGCCTAAGCTGTTAAGCTCGCCTGTTTTGAGCGGTTCGCCACGAATGGAAACCTGGCTCAAGAAGTGGGGCTCGACTAACTGTTAGGCTCGCCTGATTTGAGCGGTTCGCCGAAACTGGGAACCTGGCTCAAAGAGATGGGGCTCGCCTAAGCTGTTAAGCTCGCCTGTTTTGAGCGGTTCGCCACGAATGGAAACCTGGCTCAAGAAGTGGGGCTCGACTAACTGTTAGGCTCGCCTGATTTGAGCGGTTCGCCGAAACTGGGAACCTGGCTCAAAGAGATGAGCTCGCCTCAACTGTTAAGCTCGCCTGATTTGAACGGGGGAAATTTGGAGGAGACTATCAGAGGTAATAGTTAACTTGATAGTTTTAAAAGATCCATCGTCAAGTTAAATGAGACTGATGGAGAAATGACTATCAGAGGTAACAGTTAACTTGATAGTTTTGGGGTCCCGCCATCCTATTGAAGAGGATCAACGGGGAAAATCGTAGGATATGAGGAAATGGTCTCCACTACCAAGGCATCTTGGTCATCATCTCCTCGAAACTCATGCGGGTCTTCGTCACCCATATGCTTGAGCATGCTCTCAACTTGTTCCCCTTGGCGGAGTAAGTCTTTCCATGAGCGAGCTTCAACAGCGCCCATATTGGACAGAACGCTGATGGAGAGATTGTTCCAGTACATCTTGATGAGTGTGGCCTCAGAAACTTGATCGCGGGAATGCAGCGATCGGTTTCTGAATCTCTTGACAAAGTTGCTTACAGACTCTGTCTTCCTCTGCTTCACAGTTAGCAGGGTGGCCATAGATACTTATGTGTCATCGTCGAAGAATCTGGCCACGAAGAGCCTTTCCATGTCCTTCCAGCAAGTGATGGACCCGGGCTCCAATCTGCGAAACCAATCAAAAGCGACCCCCTTGAGGGTACCAATGAACAGTCGAGTCATAATGGGATCGTTTCCCACTATGTGTCCAGTTTGCGCCTGGAAGTAGTAGATGTGCTGGGTAGGAGAACCCTTTCCATTGAACTGCAGGAGGTCCAGCGGCTCGAACTTTGCCGGGTAGGAGACCGCATCCCATTCAATTGGATACGGTCTGACAACCCCCAGCTTGTTCGCATGCTTCTGGAGCTTCAAGGCGTCGAGTTGACTTTGGAGATCGTCAAACCTCTTGTCTCTTGGGTTATGGCCCGAAGATGACGCTCCTCTAGATGACTCGGATGAGGAGTGAGAAGGAGTAGGCACCCGCTCTTTGTGCTTCAAGGATTTATGCGAAGCCCGCGAAGTCCTCTCTCTCTTCCTCTTCTTCTCGCTCAGGAGCTGCTCCAACATCTCCTTCAGGGAGTCGATGGTTGCTTGTTGCTCGTCGAGCCTCACACGCTTCTGGAGCTTCAAGGCGTCGAGTTGACTTTGGAGATCGTCAAACCTCTTGTCTCTTGGGTTATGGCCCGAAGATGATGCTCCTCTAGATGACTCGGATGAGGAGTGAGAAGGAGTAGGCACCCGCTCTTTATACTTCAAGGATTTATGTGAAGCCCACGAAGTCCTCTCTCTCTTCCTCTTCTTCTCGCTCAAGAGCTGCTCCAACATCTCCTTTAGGGAGTCGATGGTTGCTTGTTGCTCGTCGAGCCTCCTAGACATCTCCTCAGGGATGTCAGTCATGTGCACACTCACATGCCTGCCTCGAATTGAGCTTGAAGTCTGCGACATTGCCACTGCTGAGCAATCATCATCGTCGTTGTCAGAGACGGACGTCAAACCCGTGTCGGCAAACGGGGTGGCCACCCCCATTTGGGTGTGAGCGTGTTGGTGAGGTTCAGGCTGGCGAGGTTCGCCCGTCAGGCGAGATTGGTATAGTGTGCCTGCGCCTGTCTGGCGAGCTGTTGCTTCGCCTTTCTGGCGAACTTGGGCCGCCAGGCGAGCTTGGTGAAGTCCGCTTATTAGACGAAGCCCTCTTGAACTGCAGAGTTCGCCAGGCGCCCTTGGTTCGCCAAAATTGAGCACCTTGCTCACAGAGTGGGGCTCGCCTAAACTGCTAGGCTTGCCCGATTTGACCGTTAGGCTCGCCTGATTTGAGCGGTTCGCCGAAACTGGGAACCTGGCTCAAAGAGATAGGCTCGCCTAAACTGCTAGGCTCGCCCGATTTGAGCGGTTCGCCAAAAATAGGAACCTGACTCAAGTGGTTGATTCCTCTCAAGCCTGAATAATAATTTAGGCTGTCGTGGAGGATGAGGGATTATGCCTCGAGATGAGCGAGAGCTTTTCGTCGCCGTTGTTTGGATCTTTTTGAACGAGGAGCGTTCATGTCGACGACGGAGGCGTAGTCTGCGTCGACACGAATGGTCGATTCCTTTTGCACAGGGGTCTGCGAGGATCGTTCATCGACCCACTCAGCAGCCCCTAGAGCTGCATTCTCGAATCTCGGCTCGGCCTCAACTGGTTTGGGGGGAAAAGAACCCCCTGCCTCGGCTTGGGTAGATCCCTCAGGCTTGGTTGCCTCGGCCCCTTGGGGCTGGGCCACCCGCACGACTCTGTAGTCCTCACGAGATGTATTGCCGCCGGAAGAGGACGATCGTAAGTAGCCCTCGAATTTGATCACAAGGGACTCAACAGTAGTCCCTGCAGCAACTTCGTCAGACTGCGCCACCACCGAATTTGATCACAAGGGACTCAACAGTAGTCCCTGCAGCAACTTCGTCAGACTGCGCCACCACCAATTCTTCTGAATGAACGGATTCTCCCACTGTGGTTGCCATCTTCTGTATGGTGTAAATTTTGATCTCCCGAAAACAGGGAGCTTCGTTTGTATTGATAAGAAGGCTTATTACAAACTAATAAATCAAATGTTTACAACAGAAGCGGAGGGAAGGCCCTCCTTGTTTAACGTGGGTTCTTCGGTGGAGATAGGACGCCTCGCTCGGTGCTCGTGCCGAGTCTGCTTCCCTTGGACGATCCGATCGAAGTTGCTGCCGGAGCTTCGGTTCTCAAATGAGGGAGCCTTTGGCAAAGGTCCAGGTTCAACCTTTGGGAGATTAGCCAGCAGAATATGCAACGGCCAATCCCCCCTTCATGCTGGCTGAAGATGGGTTTTAATAGGCAAGGGATGGCATGGGCCATCCCTTGATTCATGGGATTTGACCATGTGAGGGAGACAGCTTGACTGCTCCTTGAATTATGGGATGTGACCACACGTTGTTCGGAGACGTCCTGCTGTTCATTCGTACCGTCAATGGTCATTCGAAGAGCTGTGCTCTGCATCACGCTACATAGGAGTGGGAAAGCCCCTCCTCGTATGCGTGACAACGGCTGTCAGATGCTTGCGTGGATCTGACCAACCACCGAGCGTTGGCGGGTCATTCGACGGGCCTGGAGTACCGTGTCTTCTCTCTTCAGGCCGAGAGAGGTGGGAAATCGGGTTCCTGGTACTCGAGTGGGCTTGGACAGCTCGCCGGGTGCTGGCGGATCCGGCTCTTGACTCAGACAGCGGAGGTGAGCTGCATTTATGAATGTTCAGGTCGACTCGACACCTGCCCAATCCTTCGTACTGTGAGCGGCCGATTGACGGTCTTAGGGTACTGTGCCCTCTCCCTTGATTTGTGGGATTTGACCACTGATGTAACAGTTCTCATACTCCAAGTGGGCAGTTGACAGTGAGCTGATGAGTCTGCAGCTTGGGTCTGCAGACAAGCTTGGGACTGTAGGCAGACTTGGGTCTGCAGGCGAGCTTGCAGGCGAGCTCAGGTGCGCAGGCAGACTTGGGTCTGCAGGCGAGCTTGCAGGCGAACTGGGTCTGCAGGCGAGCTCAGGTGCGCAGACAGACTTGGGTCTACAGGCGAGCTTGTTGGCGAACTAGGTCTGCAGGCGAGCTAGCAGGCGAACTGGGTCTGCAGGCAAGCTCAGGTGCGAAGGTAGACTTGGGTCTTGATCGTGCAGGCGAAATTCGAGCTGCAGGCGAGCTCCTGAGCATGGATCGAAGAATAGGCCGTAACTTTCAAACCGTAAGTCGGAATTGGACGAATTATATATGAAAATCGCCTATCTCGATGAGATGGGGCCATCCAAACCTAGCCGAAGGCTTCAGTTTGCTTCCTCCGTTTCGCCAAATTCCTTACGGTTTGGGAGATATCTGTGTTTTCCCCTTTTTATCAGCCTCCGTTTCGCCAAATTCCTTACGGTTTGGGAGATATCTGTGTTTTCCCCTTTTTATCAGTGTTTTTATCCCCTTTTGCTATTTCGGGCGAGATTTTAGCAGTTTTGTTCTGAACTTCTCTGATAAGGATTTAAAGGCAATTTTTATTGCCTACAGGGTGCCAATGAACAATCAAGCTAGTATAGCGTCGTTTGATATCACATTTCCAGTTTGTGACTTGAAATGATAGATATGTTGGTTCGGTGATCCCGTGCCATCAAAAGTTTATAGCATCGGAACTTTAAATTTTGGAGGATAAGGGGCTGCAACCCATTCGGCAGGATAAGGCCTGGCAACTCCCTCATCTTGGAGTATGCTCTTGTTGGCAATGGCATTGAGGCGGGCTTCCAATTCTTCCATTTTGGCAGATTGGAGATTCAGGTTGTGGGCTTCTTGGTCAGAAGCAGTATCATCAATCACTTTTCCCTTCCCTTTGCTTGTGTGAGGTCGGGATGAAGACGAATTTTCCTCTCTGGGAAGATTCTTGCCTAGGTGGCGAATCTGTCCTCTGAGATTTGGTCTTGTCTGTGACAATTTGATTTATCAGGGCCAAGAGTTCATTGATGGCCTCCTGCTGAGATTTGATCATGGCCTCCTGCTCATCAAGTCTCTTCGCGAGATCTTCATGGTTTCCCGTCATATAAGCGGAGCTCTTATGTTCAACAAAAGATCTTGATGATTGGGACTCTGCAATGGTTGAGTGTTCATCATCGGAATTGGTTCCTCTGGCTAACATCCGATAGTTGACAGGAGGAATGACTCCCGTTTGAGTCCGAGTATGTTGATAAAGTCCATCGAACCTATTTAGGAAGTCTTTCAAGCCATGAGACTGATCGTTCTCTGTCTCATCGGAATTAGGAACTGATGATCTCCCTTTGCCGATCATGTTAGAAGTAACTTCAAGGTATTCATCCTCTGAAGTCTTCTTCTTGTGCGAACGTCGTCGTTGGTTGGGCAAAGCAACGTTCATTAGTCGGTTGAATATCGACGGTTTGGCTGCATATGAGTAGTATTGACATCCCGAGAGGACCGTAGGAATCAGTCGTTCACATTGGAATGAACGAATGACTTGTTGCATTGCGAGAGGACCGTAGGAATCAGTCGTTCACATTGGAATGAACGAATGACTTGTTGCATTGGTCTTTCTCTCGATATGAACTTCAGTCGTTCACATTGGAATGAACGAATGACTTGTTGCATTGGTCTTTCTCTCGATATGAACTCTCTCAAATCTGTTGTAAATATTTAAGGAGAATTACTCACTGATCGTGAGGTTTGAACTGGAACCCCTAGTCCATGATCAGATAGGACTGGCTCTTTGTGAACATGGGTCTGGTTGAGATGCCTTGAATCCATGGACTTTTTATATCCTCCCCTTAATCTAGTCGCGCTATGCAGAGTATTCAGGGGTCTCGCTGACCGATCAGTGAGCCGGGGGTCCAGGGGGCGGCGCACCCCTGGTCGGAGGGTCCAGGGGGGTGGACTACCCCCCGGCGGAGTTCGGGGTAGCGCCCTAAAAAATTATGAAAGAATCTTATTTGATTTATTCTCTCTAACTGCTTAGAAAAAGAATGATTACAACCCTCTCAATCTTGATTACAATTAAAAAAAACCAAAATTTACCAGGCTTAAAGAAAGGGGGATCGACTTGCAGGCGAAGCGATCGCCGGTCGTCTTGTCGGCGATGAGGTAGGTGACGCCGAACTGGCCGCGGCCGAGCTCGCGGAGGAAGTCGTAGTGGCGGCGGACGTCACCAGCGGCGTTAAGAGGGCGGTTGAGGACGCGGCCATGGGTGCGGTGGGGGCGAGAGGGCAATTGGGGTTTGGGGTTAGGGTTAGGGTTTTGGAGTTGGGATCCTGTGGCCATGGGGGACTCAGAGTTGGCCATGGGGTGAGGTTGAGGAGGGAGAGGGAGAGGAGGGGGAGGCGGTGGAGGGAGGAGTAGGAGCTTGGAGTTGAAGATTTGGGGGGATGAGGCGCTGTGGTCCTGAAAATTTAGATTTTTGGGATGAAAATTCCAATTTTGGGGGGAAGGAGAGCGGCTGGGGTTTTGACGGATTTTTTTTGAAATGGTCAGTTATCCTAGACGGAATTTTCCGTCTAGGATGTAGACGGAAATTTCCGTCTAGAATATCTGGTTATTTTAAATAAAAAATAAAAAATAAAAAAACCGTCTAGGATACTATTCTAGACGGAATTTTCCGTCTAGAATGTTTTATTCTAGACGGAATATTCTAGACGGAAAATTTTTGTCTAGTTTAATACATTCTAGACGGAAAAAATTCCGTCTAGAATATTCCGTCTAGAATACACGATTTTCTACTAGTGATTACGTATTAATTCTTGTATTATATTGAATTATTAATTACGTATTATTTGTGTAAATTATTGTATTATTTATTTGATTTATTCTCTCTAACTGCTTAGAAAAAGAATGATTACAACCCTCTCAATCTTGATTACAATTGGATTTCCTGATTACAAAAGAGAGGAGAATTGATCTGAATTATCCTATTTGTTTAATTCTTGGTTCTTCACGGTGGTGATGAAGTGCCTCCCTTGAATGCTCGCGTCGAGTTTGCTCTCCGTTGACGATCTGCACGTCTTGATTCACTGGAACGGTATCTTCTCCTCACAATTTGACACTGTGGAGAACTTGCGTGGCAAGTTTGAAACTCTAAAAGAGTTGATAACTCAGAGCGAGTTTAAACTCTTAAAAAAGAGTTGATTTGAACCAAAAGTTCGGTTAATAAGCCAAGGAAATGCTCCAAGAACTTTGTTGCTGCAAGAGGCTCCAAGATGCCAGATCAAAGATCCCCCAAAAAGTCAGCCAAAGATCTCCTCCTCGCTTCCAAGCTCCAGGGTCAATCCAAGCCAAGAAGTTCCATCCCTTAACTCGGTTGAGTTTCTTCTTATTTATAGAGGATTAAGGGGGTGTAACTGCCCCTTAAATCACTCCTACGTGGGGTGTAACCGCCCTCAAATCATGGGAAATAGTTTTGAAATTGTTCAAGGGTTTAAAGGGTGTAATACCCCCTAAAATCTCTTCATAATGGGGTCTAACCGACCCCATTAAATGGAGATATAGTTTAAAAAGACCGTTCAGGTTCTGTTTGAACCAGTCAAATGCAAAAAACGCGGGTCTGACCCCTGCGTTTTGATATTGCAACGCAAGTTCGACTCCGGTGTTTTGATATTGCAACGCAGGGAGGACTTCTGCGTTATGTTGCTGACACACGGGGAGGCCCTCCGCATTTTGGTGTGGTAACGCAGGGAGGACCTATGCGTTTTGTTCCGGGACACAGCCACGAGCTATGCATTTTGAATTTGGGACGCATAGGTGAGCTCTGCGTCTGGATTTGAAGAGACCGTCAATTTGTAGTCTCTTTTGCTAGAGGAGCTCTGCGTCTGGATTTGAAGAGACCGTCAATTTGTAGTCTCTTTTGCTAGAGCGTTGCAAAGACCGTCATCTTAGTCTCTTTTGCTAGAGCGTTGCAAAGACCGTCATCTTGTAATCTTCGTCTTGGCTCCTTAAAAATATGTAACTCCCGATATTAATTGTGAAGGCTGTTGATTAGAGCTTTTATCAGTTGTTGTGAAAGTCGTCAGATTGTAACTTCCATCATCTGTGTTTGATGGGGATTGGCTATCTGTTGTGATTTTTAGACAGCCTACAACTGAAGATAAGACAAAATCACTTGTTTCTGTATTAAAACGCTGCATCTAAAGCTTATAAAAACAATCCTAATACACGAGGGATCTAAAATTCTAAGCCAGAGGGTGAGGTATTGTCAGATTAGAGAGTTAACCCACGAATTTCAGAGAGGCTAACAAGTTCTTAACGAGTTTTTCAGTATAAAGAGGAAGATTTCGAGAGATCTAAAGCCCATTCCACCATTCCTTGAGATCAGACTTTGTTTGGATCTTGAGAAGAGTAGTAATCTCACTTTGTTGAGATTATTTATTTCTATGATTGTTTCCTTTGTGAAGCAAGAGTATTGATCTTTTATTCTGATCAACCGGATCTGATCTGTGGTAGTTCACGAATAAACCATGGCACAAACAAAGATCCTACGTAAGCAGCAAGTGATTAACGTCCTCTGAGTGTGTTTTTAGAGAGTCGTAATTTTTATTTTCATTGTGTAAGAAAGTCTTATAAAAAGACTAATTTTACTTTGAATCTATAATTGATAAATGTGTAATGGATTTAGCAATGAAAATAACTTTCGACATAAATACACTGGAGACCACAGTGGAAGCCAACAGTCTTGCTGTTGAGACTATAGTATCGCAACCGAAGATCAAGATCCCGATTGATTCAGCACTCGAGTACGAGTTCAACGAAGCCAAGTTCGAGGAATATTTCTCCTCGTCTTCATCAAAATCCTCCTCTCCCTGCAAATGCGGAAAGATATTATCTTTAAAGGAGGTGTATTCACTGATGAAGGCTACAAGTGACTCATCTCCAATCAAAGAGTTATGCAATCAAAGTACGCCAACTCTAATGAAGAGGGCTCATCAGAGGCAACACCAACGCGAAGCTCGTCAAATCGTTAAGACATTGGAACAAGTCGATGGGGTTTGATATTACACAAACTTGGAGTCAAGGAGGCGTCAAGCAACCGAATCACTTCAATAGGGTGTTGCTGACAAATCCTCCAAGCCATCGACGGAAGAATGGATCCTTCTCAAAAGGAATCGTTCAACCCAGAAGGATCGTGTCCAAAGGCGTCGTGCACGTGTCTCACATGATCGCGCCCTTTGCAAAATTCACAAGGCATAAAGAAGGATGAGGTGGCCAAAAAATGTGACGCCCCTATTTCACACATGGCTGCAGTCCAAGGTGAACAAAAGATGTCAAACCTTTCATACACCCACACTGTGTAATAACACATTTCACTAATCACAGTAATATCCTCTAGTAGAATAAAAAAGAAGTGTAGGTACAAAACAGGCAAAATAAGGTAAATAAATACAATAGACATGGTATAGAAGGATAAATCTTATAAATGAAACCATGTCTCAAATGAATAAAACTGTAAACACCTGATCTCTAAAATAATGTAAAATATCTCGACATGAATCAACTGGAAATATAACTAAGGTTCATAGCCTTTACAAAATGAAATACAACTCAAATAACTGAATGGAAACATAAATCTACTATGGAGCCTCTACTGATAACTCATGCGACAGTGACTATGCAAGAACTCCGTCATCATACGGCTCTCCAAAACATTGAGCTGCCTGAAAAGAAAAGTTTAAAATAAAAAGAACAACAACAAGAGCGTCAGAGCGCTACAACAAGATCACCTTTATCCGCCGCCAGCGAAAGGGCCGCTAGATGAAGTGGAGGCTCTATCTATTAATCATAGTCTACCTAGATCATTTTCCCCGTATCTAATGGAGTTAATATTTAAACACCTACAAGACGAGACATAGTACGTCGAGCGAAATAATCCAAACAAGGAAATCCTCATATATATACCACATGTCTTAAATTGTAGACGTCTAAACATTAACACCAAACTAGAGATAAACAATCTAAATAAAATCAATAATTAGAAACCCACAACAAAATAAATACAATAGACATGGTATAGAAGGATAAATCTTATAAATGAAACCATGTCTCAAATGAATAAAACTGTAAACACCTGATCTCTAAAATAATGTAAAATATCTCGACATGAATCAACTGGAAATATAACTAAGGTTCATAGCCTTTACAAAATGAAATACAACTCAAATAACTGAATGGAAACATAAATCTACTATGGAGCCTCTACTGATAACTCATGCGACAGTGACTATGCAAGAACTCCGTCATCATACGGCTCTCCAAAACATTGAGCTGCCTGAAAAGAAAAGTTTAAAATAAAAAGAACAACAACAAGAGCGTCAGAGCGCTACAACAAGATCACCTTTATCCGCCGCCAGCGAAAGGGCCGCTAGATGAAGTGGAGGCTCTATCTATTAATCATAGTCTACCTAGATCATTTTCCCCGTATCTAATGGAGTTAATATTTAAACACCTACAAGACGAGACATAGTACGTCGAGCGAAATAATCCAAACAAGGAAATCCTCATATATATACCACATGTCTTAAATTGTAGACGTCTAAACATTAACACCAAACTAGAGATAAACAATCTAAATAAAATCAATAATTAGAAACCCACAACACGAGACTGGTACGTCAAGCGAAATAATCCAAACAAGGAAACCCTCATGTATATACCAAATGTCTCAAATTGTGAATCGCTGATCATTGATCCAAACCTAAGAATAAAATAAAGCAATACAGAAAGTAAAGACATTCATAATATCGTATTTATAATATCTTCTACTATCACTTGGAAGATAAGATAAATATAAGAATATAACCCCGCGTACTTTCAAAGGCATAGTACCCCGGTCATATATCTCAGTAATGAGTCATATACATAACTGGCATCCGCCAAAGACTCGGGCTATTAACAATCATCTCAATACAAAATCCTTGTAAGATTTTGATTCATCGCATCATAATGTAGGACAGACTACCCGGTCAGTATCCTAACAATATACACGGCTCATTAGTCTCATCACATCTCTGTACATAACACGAGTGCGGAACGGACTACCAAGTAGGCATCCTAGAAATACGGCTCACAAGCCTCATCGCACCCTAGTGTGGGACGGATTGCTAGATAAAGCATCCTAAACCCAACTCAATGGCCTGTACTAATAGTATATCGACGTACTACTCCACGTAATATTGATCGGTGCTCATTAACAATATCCAACATGTATATAAATGTGTAATTAACCTTTATCTCAAGTGTAATCAAAACAAAATTTGCCATAATCCCCTTTCGGGATACTTGTAGTATGCTACGACACTATTCAGGTGTACCCATGACTGTACATGTATCATCGTGCGACTCGATCCCCGCGATCGCATTAAAAAACGTAAGAAACAAAACTACATGTTAAAAATATCCCAGATCGGTCAATCGTCCTAAAGTCATTGGTCGACCGAATAGAGCATTGTGCACAACGTGCACACACATGACATTACCGGTCGACCACACCTAAGGCGCCGGTCAACCGGCCCGAGCAATATTTGGTTCTTAGGTTTTCAGGTTTGCATAATTTGTAACTATATTTAAACACATATTTATATCATCATGATACATATAACAATATTAAAACTTGAACATTAAATAATAGAAGATCATCTCCATAAAAATTAAACTTTTAATTTAATCTAATTAGGGTTAACATCCTAATTAATCAATTCCTCGAATAAAATATGAAATTTGTCCACAAGATTAACTGAACATGATAAATTCTACATAATTAATAGAGATAAAAAATTATTTAAACATGTTTACAAAACTTAGGTATCACAAACCTAGGGTTTAAACATCTCTCTTTTACATGAAAACTCAATTAATAATAAATCAAGGGTTTAAACATGATTAGGATATGATTAACAAGTTAAAAACAAAATTAAAAGTAAACCTAATGATCATGATCATGTTACTAACATAAACATCAAGAAATAAACCTTATATCTATCATTAGATTATGATTTAACCTAAAAAATCATGTTTTCAAAGCATGGGGTTAAACTTCAACATGAGACTCATCATTATAATTAATAAAAACTTAATCTTTACAAAGGGAAGGATTTGGAGAAATATGATCTTGCCTTAAACGCTGCTGTAAAAACTCAATGATGTAGGAAAATAAATTCTCCTTTGTCAAAAGCCGACAAACTTGCCCTCTCTCGGTATTTGTTTCACAAAGCTCTCAAAATTCACCAAAAAGTGATCTAGGGTTTTTGAGGGGAGATGGTGACTTCTAGGGTTAAATGATTTGATAAAAAGAGAGAATTTTTGTGAAAAACAAATGTATTTATAGAGGGAAACCCGAAAGTAAAATGTTTGACCTGAACCAGGAAACCTAGTGTGACTAGGAAAATAACCTTCGGTATTTTGGTTATAACTTTCTCGTCCGACCTTAGAATGAGGTGATCTAAGATTTGTTGGAAAGCTATTGAAAATTCCTACAACCTTTGTCTTTGAGTATTTCCAAATTATTAATATATCGGTGTGTAAAATATAAAAACTTTTAACTGGTCATTTTTTCATATTCAAGCTCGTGCATGTCGTGCATGATTTCACTTATAATATATACTATAGTATATTATAATATATATATATATATATATATACTAGTATCATATACTATTATATCATTATATCATATATATATATATATCATACTATATATATATTATATACTATACTATATGATATATATACTATAATATATATATATATATATATTCTGGATTGTTTTCAAATCAGATTCCCTAGCATACTCAAATTACTCAACAATATCATCTATTTATCACGCACTATACTCATATTTGATTATTTATTTTACATAATATTCAAATTAATTATAGGCAGTTTTTCCATCTTCCCCCCCCCCCCCCCCCTAAAAGAAATTTTTGGTTCCTGAAATTCCGCAATTGTATCTTAGGGATTAATAATATGAGAAAAGCACTAAGAGGGGATAATCCAGATAAGAAAACCCTCACGTACACATCTCATACCATTAATCTCTAGATATGAAATATAGCAATATCTACAGTTAGCCATCTAGAATGTGAATACTCCCACTTAACTCCTAACTAAGGGGAACAAGTACGTCGGGCGAAAGATCCAAACAAGGAACCCCCCATATATACTGTTTGGAGTGAAAGTTGTCTTATTCATTGTGTAACTCATTGCAACTTCAGTCGTTATAATAAGTCTAAAAGTTGATCTTTTTATAAGATCTTCTTACACAATAAAATAAAGAAAATTACAACTCTTTCAAAGAACACACAACAGATGTTTATCGCCTATTGTTTGCATGGGATTTTTGCCTATGTCGGGGATGTTGATATCCATGGACCATCGTGGATCAGATATGGTTGATAGATTGATTATCAAAGCCCTTACTTCACAAAGAAAATTATCACTGACGTAAATGATCTCGACCAAGCGAGATTACAACTCTTCTCGAGATGAAGTCTAAGCCTGATCTCAAGGAATAGGGGAATAGAGGCCTCAGATCTCTCAAAATCCACTCTTTATGTACATGATTTCACCAAGATCTAGCTAGCGTCTTCTGAAATTCGTGGGGGTTGACTCACAAAACCAGCAGCCCCCCTCTGAAAGAAGGCCCTAGGCTTATATTTGTAGGGCTTCGGACATAGGGTATTTGGATAAGAATGAATAATTTGGCCATATCTTCAGTTGACAACGAACTAACCACGCATCAAAGTAGTTGGGACACTCTAGAACAAAGAAATCCCAAAGAAACCATCCGAAAACGCGTTTTGAGAACTCGGTGTGCGCGTCAGGTCCTGGTGACCCGGCCCTATACGGGTCACCTCGTGGTGACCCGCACGGGTGTGGGTCACCTCGTGGTGACCCGTACGGGCACAGGTCAGTACCTAGTGACCCGCACGGGCATGGATCACCTCAGGGTGACTCGCTCGTTAGCTTCTTTACAGCCTTGGATGATCCTATTTGGACTTAGATAACGACATTCATCATCTTCTATTCATCTCGAGCTGTATTCAAAAACCCATAAGTATTTTTAGATATCTACAGATACCCCCTCCAAAGTATTTTAGACTCATTCTTTTATAGAGGAGTCTAGAATGCTTTGGATAAGATAGCCCATGTCTTCAACCTCTTCAGTATTTTGTTGAGGAGATCGTGTAGAAGGATCTGTGAATTACTTCAATTCTTAACTTCTTCAGCCTTCAGTCTATTCAGTATTTTGTCGAATAGATAAAGTTCTTTCGGCGTTGTGTTTTTCGTCTAAGCATTATTGAAGTCTTGAACTGAAGTTGGTGTGTAAGTTTTTAAAATTAGCTCGTATCATGGAGTTGACTTTGAACTGATTATCTTTGTCAGGAGTTTATATCTGAATATGATTGAACTCCCTGGAATCATCCTTTGACCTGAATTTTTTTTTCTTAGACTTATTTTGGCAAAATTATCGATGGGTTGATCGGCATCGATCTTTATTGTAACGTGTTGTCCGACATTGACTTTCATTATAACGTGTTGACCGGTGTTGACCTTTACTATAACATGTTAACTGGTGATAACACAGTTTATACTCGTACGTTTGCTGGAGTCTATATAGTTTAAGCTCTTAAGGCATTGGAGCATGGTGGTCCCAAATGTCGGGCTGCAGGATCAACTATTAAAGTTGTTTCGTCTGTAGGTATGGATTTTATCCTAAAGTTGTTGGATGCTCAAGTCATGAGACCAACTAATGAAGCTGATGCGTCAGTGACTTTTACATATATAGGATTTTTGGTAAACTCTCAGTCATCAACGGATTTGATGAGCCTTTTACCGACTACCGTTTGAGTCGGGCTAGCATACGGATTGTTCAAGTCTGTTCTGCATGTAACGTTGTGCTAAGAGAGTTAACTCTCTTAGTACTACGATATTGAATATGTAGAATTCGTCTTTCTCATGTGAGAAGACTAAATGACAACGCATGTCAGGCATAGACTTTAGGATTTTTGGCAAACCCTCATCCTTCAACGGGTTTGATGTGCCTTTCCCGATTACCGTTTGAATCAGGCTAGCATGTGAATTGTTTAAACCCCTTTTCACATGTAACATTGTTCTAAGAGATTAACTCTCTTAGTGCTACGATATCGAATATGTAGACTTCACCATTGTTACGGGAATAGGCTATCTGGCAGCATAAGTCAGATGCAGACTTATCTCTATTTAGGGATTGAGATAAAGTCCCCCAAGATAATTTCTGGTGTCTTTTTTACACGATAAAAGACTAAACTGGCAACGCGTGTTAGGCACTGACTTATCCCTACTTAGGATTTGAGATAAAATTCCTCGTGCGTGTAAAGCACAGATTTTGGCATTATAAATAATAACCTGCCACAATGTCTAATATGTGGGCTTTTATTCTTTTTACGGTCAAGAACTAACCGACAATACGTGTTAAACGCTGACTTATCCCTACTTAGGATCCGGGATAAAATTCCCCTGACTTAGATTCTGGTGTCTTTTTCACTCAGCGAAAGACTAAATCGGCAACGCGTGTTAGACATTAACTTATCCTTACTTAGGCTTTAGCATAAAATTCCCCGTGCGTGTAAAGCATAGATTTTGGCGTTATGAATAGTAACCTACCACAATGTCGAATATGTAGGCTTTTGTTTTTTTACGGTCAAGAACTAACCGGCAATGCATGTTAAGCGCTGACTTAACCATACTTAGGCTTCAGGATAAAACTCCCCAGACTTAAATTCTAGTGTTTTTTCACTCGGCGAAATACTAAACCGGCAACGCGTGTTAGGCGTTGACTTATCCATACTTAGGCTTCGTGATAAAATTCCTCGTGCGTGTGAAGCACGGATTTTAGAAGTTGACAAAAAGCAGTGTCTTCTCTTGGGGAAAAGACGAACCTAATACTGGAAAGGAAGAATTTTATATTCTATCTCTAGTCGTAAAAAACTCAAAGTGGGATCTTCACTTCAAGAATCAAAAAAGATTCGGATAACCCTAACTGTCTGAAGGTTTGATCACCCAACATGAAGATTGATTTCTCGTTTATTAGGAGGGAACCCCAGTTTTAACCCTAACTGTAGGAAGGTTTGACCAAGTGGGAGGTTTGAGACGACCCTAACTATAGGAATGCTTGATCACTCGATTTGAAAGGGGGTCTCTCGTTCATGAAAAGAATCGAGAGGAGATTTTGGTTGTGGCCCTAACTATAGAAAGGTTTCACCAAATAAACAGTGGGAGTGGGAATTTAGTGTTCATTACTTTTTTATAATTACCGGATTATCCTTAAGAATATTATATGCAATATTCTTCCAGGAACTTTTCGTTTTCACATATCGACCTCCATCTTTTGGCAAAACTGGGTCTAATGATGAGTACATTTTATTTTCGACTCTCTTATTGATGTCAGGTTATCCTTAAGAATATCACATATGATATTCTTCCAGGAACTTTCCATTAAAGATAGAAAACAGTTTAGACTCGTATACCTATTGGAGTATGTAAGGAGCAGTTTAACCTCATGCATCTGTTGGAGGACGCAGAGAAGCAGTTTAACCTCTTATACTCATTAGAGGATGTCATTCTCATTTGGCTTATTCTAACGTTATGACGCCAGCTTCAACCAAGGATTGGATGTAATTCTTAAGAACGAAGCAAGCTTTGGTAAGATGAAGGACCCTTTTGTAGTAGGCATAATATTTTGGATCCGAAGTATTGTTAGCTTCCTCCTAATTTGTTATAGGTGGCAACTTGAACTTGTTGTTTTCAAGGAAAGACTTGAAGATGACCGGAACGTCTCCGTCCTTGAAGGAGTACTTTTTTTGGAGTATTGAGTCTGAAGTCTTTTGCTGTCTCTAGGGTTGCTGTTGTGACGTCTGATTAACATCAACAGCTACTACAGATGCCTTCCCCTTACCACGGGAAGCGAAGTTCGAGTTCGTAGGGTTAACCGTCGGTTGGCTTCTCTCGACTTTCTTTCTTCTAAGGAAGCGTTCGGCTTGCTCTCCGCGTACCTTTAACTCTTTCTAAGTCTTGGATGATGCTACTCCTATAACTTCCAAGATATTAATGAATAGGTTGTTATAACAGGTTTGGAGGATAAAGTCCTTTGTGACCGGATCTCTACAATTTATCGCCTTATTTCAAAAGCACTTGACGAAGTCTTCGACCGTTTCTTCATGTTCTTGTTTCTCCTTTAAGAGTGTTGTGATAGATACCTTCATGTCATCATCAAAGAAATTGATGAGGAATGAGCTTTCCATATCATCCCAGTTGTTGATCCTTCCAGGCTTGAGACGGTGGTACCAATCGAAGGTAGGCCCACGAAGGGTGCCAACGAATGACCAGACCATCAAAGGCTCGTTGCCAGAGATCACTCCCAAGTGGGACTTGACATAAATTAAGTGTTGAGTAGGGAAACTCTTCCCGTCGAATGGCATGAAATTGATCAGGTTGAACTTCGTCGGATATGGGATCGACTCCCACTCTCTTGGAAAGGGACATGGAATATCGGTCTTCTTCACCTTCTGAATGGACATCAAGGCATTGATTTTACCCTCGAGGTCCTTCATCTTCTCATCCTCGCTCGAATCCTTCCTTGGTTGATTTCAAGGAGGAACATCATGGCAACCCCTGACATTGTCATTATCAGTGGGACCACCCTCAGCATCGTTATATTTAGTGGGGTCACCCCCAGCATTTTGGTCAATGGGAGGGTTATTTGCATCGAGGTATTCGTCCATCTCTGAATCGCCACCTACTCGATAGGCATTGTTGTGATGACTAGATTTGACAATCTAATTAGACAAAGCCTGAATCTGTTGGTCATGCATTTCTCTCATCTGCTGCATAGCCATTTTCATTTTAATTTTGAATGCTTCTTTCTGCTTGGCTAGAGCATCCTTGAGAATTTTGGCCATTTGTTCGGTGTTGATCATAAATGCCTCGCGCGATTATCCTGGGCTAGATACTGTATTGTCAGAAGTAACTACAGAGTTGGCATCTAATGCTTCATCATCTGAGGATAATCTTCTATTCATCCTCAGACAGTCCCTACGTCTAGTAGTTCCTGCGCGTAGCTGAGTTAGACGATGCGATATGAGGGGGTCAGAACTAGAAGGTCGAGTCGACTTTCCCTTATCAGCCATGTTAATTGTTACTTTTGGAAATTTGTCATCTTGAACGGCTGATCGTTTCTTGCAGAAACGCCTTAGCTTGGTTTTTAACGCTTCACAGGAAAGCCTTTGGAATACCGAGACCCTCTGTAGAGCGGCCTTGGGGTAGCTACATGCTGATAATACTATCTTGATAAGTTTGGTACTCGGATAGTGGAGTCCACTTCCCGGTACTTCACTTTCGAGATTTATTCGTACCCCCAACCTGATAGTACAGCTCATCAGCATGATTATTGAAGCAACCTATCGTGTGCTGGCACAACTTCCCAGGTATAATGTTATCATTGTCAGACGAACACTTTTCCCTCTTTGGATGCAACGCATTGTTGGCATTCTCAAGAGTCACACATTTAGAACCAGGCTTTTGTGAAAGCAGGACATCAATGGGCTCTTGGACAATGACTCGTAGCTCAAAGCGGTCAGTTATAGAAGCTTTCCTATTATAGGAAGGCTTCAAATTGTTGTGAGGGTGTGTGCGACCCCCAGCTCGATGATTTGCCCAGGGTTCATTCACTGGGCCCAAACATTCTTTAACAGGAGCTTTACCTCGATCCTCGTGTAAAGGACAAGGGCGATTCACTATTGCTTTCTTGCCTCTGGATAAGTCCACACTATCGCGGGGCTTGACCGGAGGTGCAGGATTGATTGAAGCGGAGATGAAACTTGATAAATATTGAAAAATGGACACGGGATACCTCCTGTCTTGGCCCTGGCGTGGGTCACCTTGGGATGACCTGCTGGTCGTCGGGTCACCTCGTGATGATCCACTATCGATTGGGTCACCTCGTGATTGTAGGCGTCAAAAATTACCTATAGATTATTATACATAGCTCAAGATAGAGTGAAGGCAATAAACATCATCATCTAAGTTGCAGAGGATCATCCAAAGCTAAAGATCAACTAAAGAATGCACAAGAAGCACATCACACAAGTTTCAGGGTGCAAAACATGTCTCAGAAGTATAAAAGGAACTCACAATTTCTAAGACAGTTACAAGTGTCTTGGAAACTACGAGGAAGATTGCAGCTTCCGAGACACTTACAACTGTCTCGAAAGCATGAAGGGGACATATAGTTTCCGAGATAGTTATAACTGTCTCGAAAGCTATGAAGAATGTTAGATATAGGTTCCTTGCAGGTAATAATTATATATTGTAACATGACCTATATGAATATAACATCCTTGTTCAAAATAATAGTATGCTATTTTGGTCAGATTTATCTGGTATTTTTAAATACAGATAAAGTCCTTAGAATGATACTAGACTATCAGACATTTCAGATATGATCGTAATGAAGATATCTGATTTGTCGCTAACGTATATTCTAAAATGTTCCTAGTCGATGAAGTGTTGAAATGAGACATCATCACTTTGGTAAGACTAGTGTATACTCTATTTTTCCTTTGGAAGGACGATGATCCATCTCTTAGATCATTGATGTAAGACATCAAGATACAGTATACATGTAACTCATTACTGAATGAGTTGACTGAACGACTCATCAAGAACATCTAGTTGGTAATTATACTTAACTGTCAAATAGAAGTTATCAAGTGATATAGTACATAGTAGTCTCATGACCTGAGGCATGAGTGTAATATCTTACATGTCAGTATAGGTGTACTTAGACTTTTACCTAACCACAGTTCTCATCGAGTTGTGCATAACGGTTCTTGTTGGGTACATCCCGAGGCATAAGTAGATATTGAGATGCCAAGATATGATTCGTCTCTCCCAGTATAGGGGGTTGATGTCATAAGATTGTTTGATATAACTATAACCTGGAAATCCTTGGCCGAGGTAAATAAGATAAACTGATTGTCAGTTTGATCTTATAGGTTATGAGTTTAATATCAACAAACACTAATTGAGCAATTAGGGTTTGACAGTTTTCCATACCCTAGGCTTAATAGTTTGACATGGTTTGATAAAGAGACTGGACCGTACGGCATTATCACTGAGTGGTCCTGATAAAATTGTGTAAGCATCTTGCAGACATTTATCATAACTTATACCCGGGTAGTCTTCATGTGTAGCTAGCACCTCTGTTGCACTTGTAGATATGATCCACTACCGAGTCATAAAGTTGGGCCCTAGAGTCACACCAAGCGCGTACTTGAATCCTATGAAATATAAATTTATAGAGTAATGTGTATGATCGATACACATATATGATTTTCACCAAATAGGCATAAACGGTTATATGTATCGGTAAAATCAGAATGCTATGTGCTTAAGAAATGAATTCCAGTATTTTTCCCATAAAGTTAATTTTTAGTCAACTGGTTGACTTTTTGGTCAACAGTTGACTTTTGGTCAACTCATTAACTTTTTGTATTAATTAATGATTGGAAAATTATGAAATACCGTATTGATGTGGTATTTTCATTAATGAAATACGCACTTCACTATACCTTGATTAATGAGTCATGAGATGAGTCATTAAGGTGGTATGGTTTGGGAACATGGTTTTAGCACATAGTTTTGATTCTTCATGATTCATTGCATGACTCATAAGATGAATCATTGCATGACTCATAAGAGAATCATTGTTATGGTGACTCATGGTGTGACTCATAGGATGAGTCATTCATGTCATGACATATTCTTCCTCTATAAATATGAGCTCTCTTTCTTCTTTCATGGTTAATGGAAAAATAAAATAAATGGTTTATTCATAGTTGCTTTCCATAAAAGAAAAGAAGAGAGATCTACCTCTTACTAAACTCTAGCAATCTTTGAGTAAGAGGAAGTAGTAGGATTTTAAAGTACCCCGTAGTGGATATCTTACCTTGTGTCTCAAGAAGACTCCGATTTTATCAAGCACACTTGAAGACTTGGAGATCCACTACGAAGAGATTTACTACTACAATGAGCAAGAGCTAAGGATTGTTCGATCTTCAATCGAATCACGCTTCGAAAGTATGACTTTCTAACTCTTGTATGCTCTCTTTAATATAGGGATCATGTTAGATTTAATTAGGATGGTCCTAGTTTGTTTTTTTATGCTCTCTATATGCTTAGTATTATTATACATACAGTCTTCCATTGCGTATTTTGCATGTATTTAGCACGAACTTCCTTCAAAGAAGACTATAGTTTTTGAGATACTTACAACTGTCTCAGAAACTAAGGTCTTGTAGATGTTGGTTTTCTCGAGATTTGTGCATGCCACGTGGCTTCATAACTGTCAGAGATCGTGGGTGAATGTGGGAAAGACATTACGAACGGAAATTACATCGATAACTACCAAATAATAGCATTAAAACGTGTTCATATTCATGATTATAAACTTTTCCCAAAGTTTTACATTTTTTGAAATTTATTTACTATTTTTTATAGAGCCTTGAAACTCATTTCAAAAATCGATTCAGGCTGATATTCTATTATCACTAGACTGGTCAGTCGACTGATGACATCAGTCGACTGATCAGTTGATTAACGAAAGTACCTACAATCATCAAATAGTTTATGTTTTGTTTCAGTTGATTGACCAGTCGACTGATGATCCATTAGTCGGCTGATAAAGATCGCCAGTCGACTGATGAACTGGAAAATGAATACAATGGTCAGCTTATCAGTCGACTAATGCATCCCGTCAGTCGACTAACCAGCTCCAACGACTATATTTCCAGCCTTTGTTATTTTATCGTTTTTGCTGGTTTTGCTTGGGTTTTGTACCTTGTTTTTTCATTCTATATAAACCCCTATTGTTCTCATCAGAATTTTTATCCAATAGGGTTTTTCAACAAGAGTTTTAAGTGTTTAAAAGTTTGTTTCTTCTTAAGTTTGAGTTTGGTGTTTTGTTTACAAAAGAGGAAGCTTGCATTTTCAATTGAGGAATTCATCCTCAATCTTCTTCATCCTCTACTGTGTTCATAGAGAAGTTTTCCTAAATCTTTTCTCTAGTAATTTGTTTTTTATTTTCATATTATCATTTATTGTGATGCGGCATAAACATGTACCAAAAATATTGCACGTACACAACCGTGTCAAGTTATAGTATAAAGATATCGATCCCACGAGGAAGGTGTTTTGTAGGAGAAAATATAAAATCGGTTCTTATGTTGTGTGCGTGATAATTAGGAGTGATGAGTAAATGTGATTGTGAAGAGATTGAGAGAGTGAAAATGGTGTGTAAATAGGCGCAAAATGTAAGTGAGAGTGGATGTGACAAAGAATGAATGTGATCAATAAGGCAAGAAGGAAAAATCAAGAAACAAATAAAAATCAAGAATGAAAAGAAATAAAATTCAAGAATAAAAGAAAATACAAGAAATTAAAGATGGTGGATTCAATTATAGATATGAGTAATCTAAAATTGAACCCACTTCTTAGAAAATGGTGATTCGCTAGAGGGTTCTAGCCTAAGGCGAATCAAACAAAATAAAAATAAATAAAAAGAAAAACTAAACCCAAGAGGGTTCTAGCCTCAAGGTGTAGAGTGCAAGAAATTAAAATCTAACTATAAAATAAATTGTAAAATCTAAACTACAAAATAAATTGCAAGAATTAAATGCAAGAAAATAAATCTACTCTATAAGTATGAAATAAATCTAATCTATAAGCATGAAATAAATCTAAGGTAAGAGGGTTCTAGCCTCTTGGCTATTTAATAAGAAAATAAAATCTAATTATAAGCATAGAAATAAATCTAAACTAATAAGCAATAAAAAGAAATAAAAGAGAAAAAGAAAAGAAATGCAAACCTCTAAATAATTCTTCATCTCCATCTTCATCATCCAACAAAGAAAAGAAATATTTAAAGTGGTAAAAAAATTATTATTATTAATTGTAACAAAAAGTTATAAATTTAGAAGGCCTTCTTAATTAAGAGTAACCATCCTCTTCAAAAGGAGTTCCAAAAATTTTCACACCTCTAACCCCTCACTCTCTACCCCTATTTATAGTAAACAACAATGAATGAGAGCCATTGGATCAAACTTGAGCCCCAAGAAAAGCAAAATCAGCCATTGACTCGCGCTACAGTAAACTGGTATCGATGCAAGCATCGATGCTGGTATCGATGCCAGCATCGATGCCGACATCGATACCCACTATATCCAAATTCTGATTTCACGGATAGCTTCGTCTCGTCAAGATAGGTGATTTTTATATATTATATGTTACATTCTGCCTTCCGGATTAGGAGATATCGTAGTTTCTTTGTGGTCAACCATTTTGAATATGATTTCTTTTCATATTGGATTTTTGATTTTCTTCGTCTTCTACAGGCTACTCGGCTTGATTCTGGGCTTTTGGATAATTTAGAAATTGATTTTCCAATGGGCTTCTTTTGGGCTTTGGCATTTTTTCTTTATTTGGGCTTCAACACTTCATTGAATATTGAAAGAAATTGTTTGCTTCCATGAGCTTCATTTCTTCAATAAATCAAGGGCTTTTTTTTGTTGAGAGATGAGAGTTTTGAGATTTATTCTTTATTAACCTGCAATTAAAGATAAAAATAATTATTAGTAGTATATTTATTCATATAAAATAGATAATGAGGGTATAAAATTATAATAAAATATGATTATAAAATACCCCAACACCTAAACTTTTGCTAGTCCTCTAGCAAAGAAAGAAAACTAAAAGAAAACCTAACTCACTTCCGCAGGAATCACGGTTGTATTTAGCGCATACAACAAGCCTTTAAACCCCTAGGTTACCCTAGTGGACGAGTTGTAGTCTCATGAGGGTTTGTAGTGAATATACCCACAAAATTCGGTCAAATTGCCAAGTTAAATAAGTCAGTAAATAATTAATTTTTTTTGATATATTTAGACATTCTAATTGAAGCTAGTTAATAATAAAGAAAACGTTTTTATATATAACTCCAATGTAAATCCCCTAGAAAATCTTTTTCATTATAGCAATACAAAACCAAGTCAAATCTTAGAAATTTAATTAAAAAGTTTTGAAAAGAACATGCCAACTCTTTGTTTTAAATAACTTTCAAGTCTCTTGATCAAAAATTGTTTTTCAAGTCAACCCGTTAGCTTGATTCCGCACGCGAGTGGATTCATTCCGTTGTTTGAGTGCGGTTCGCCAGCTTCGTAGCCTTGTTAATCCGCTTCGGTGTTGCGGGCTAACGGTCGTGTTTGGATACGTCGCCCGATGGTCGGTTTGTCGAATCGGCATCGTCGAGCTGTGTTAAGGGACCTATAGGCAGTTTTATACGCCTACAGATACCCCCTCCAAAGTATTTCAGCCTCATTCTCTTATAGAAGAGTCTGGAATACTTTGGATATGATTGTCCCATCATTCAATCGGTAACGACGGGATATTTGGAGTGGCTTCTGTTCTTGATTCCTTCAGTCCTCCAGGCTATTCGGTGCTTTGTCGAATGTCTGTAAGGGTTCCGGTGCTGCATTTGTTGTCTGACCATCTGTCGGAATTTTGAATTTGAAGTCGATTCTCGATTTTCTGACTTTTTAGCTCGAGTTGGTTATTTCAACATAGAACTGACCATCGGTCGTCGTTTATTTGTGACGCGTTGTCCGGCGTAGTGTTGTTGAGTTATCCTTATTGGAGTATTGATTCTTTCGTTGTAACGCGTTGATCGGCGCTGACCTAGGGTTACGCGTTGTCCGGCGTTGACCTTAGGGTTTTGAACGTCGTACGTTGACTTTCTGATCGCAACGCGTTGACTGGCGTTGACATATGTGACGTTGTGCTAAGAGAGTTAACGCTCTTAGTGCTACGATATTGAATATGTAGACTTTGTCTTTCTCACGGGAATAGACTACCCGACGACGCGTGTTAGGCGTTGACTTTACGATTTTTGGCTAACCCCCAGCCTTTAACGGGTTTGATTAGCCTTTACCGACTACCGTTTGAGTCGGGCTAGCATGCGGATTATCTAAGTCCGTTCCGCATGTGACGTTGTGCTAAGAGAGTTAACGCTCTTAGTGCTACGATATTGAATACGTAGACTTCGTCTTTCTCACGGGAATAGACTACCCGGCGACGCGTGTTAGGCGTTGACTTTAGGATTTTGGGCTAATCCCCAGCCTTCAACGGATTTGATTAGCCTTTACCGACTACCGTTTGAGTCGGGCTAGTATGCGGTTTGTTTAATTCCGCTCTTATGTGACGTCAAGCTAAAAGAGTTAACCCTTTTAGTGCTACGATATTGAATACGTAGACTTCGTCTTTCTCACGGGAATAGACTACCCGGCAACGCGTGTTAGGCGTTGACTTATCCCTACTTAGGCTTCGGGATAAAATTCCCCGCGCGTGTGAGGCACGGATTATGGTGTTATTAATAACAACCTGCCACAATGTTGAATATATGGGCGACACGTGTTAGGTGTTGACTTTAGGATTTTTGGCTAACCCCCAGCCTTCAACGGGTTTGATTAGCCTTTACCGACTACCGTTTGAGTCGGGCTAGCATGCGGATTATCGGAATCCGTTCCGCATGTAACGTTGTGCTAAGGGAATGAACTCCCTTAGACTTCGTGCTATGATGTCGAATACATAGACTTCGCCATTGTTACGGGAATAGGCTACCCGGTAACGTGTATTAGACGCTGACTTATCCCTACTTAGGCTTCGGGATAAAAATACCCCAGACTGGTATTCTGGTGTCTTTTTCTACGGCGAAAGACTAAACCGGCGACGCGTGTTAGGCGTCGGCATATCCTTTCTTAGGATTCAGGATGAAATTCCCCATGCGTGTAAGGCATGGATTTTGGTGTTATTAATAACAACCTGCTACAATATTGAATATGTGGGTGGGTGTTCTTTTTAACGGTTAAGAACTAACCGGCAGCGCGGGTTAAGCGCAGACTTATCCTTGCTTAGGTTTCAGGATAGAATACCCCAGAATCGAACTCTGGTGTCTTCTTCTTCGGAAAAAGACTAAACCGGCAACGCGTGTTAGGCGCAGACTTATCCCTGCTTAGGATTCGGGATAAACTTCCTAGGATGAATCCTAAATTGACAAATTTTGGAAAAGATCGGTGCGGGAAAGGAAGAATTTTATATTCTATTTCCCGGTCTTCTTTTAGGGTGAAGGCAAACCCGAAAATAAGGAAGGAAGAATTTTATATTCTATTCCTTGATTCTGGAAAGGAAAAATTTTATATTCTATTTCCAGTGCAGAAGAAACTAAGAGTGGGATCTCCACTCCGAGAATCTGAAAAAAATCTAGATAAACTTGCCTTTTATAGGATTGGTTATCTAAACTGAAAAATGAGTTCTTCGTTTATCGAAGTGAAACTTCAACTTCGGTTATAGCCATGAGAGGGCTTAACCAAAGAGAAGAAGAAGGGAGTTCTTTCGTTTATCGAAAGGGGACTCCGAAATGAAAGTGGACCTCTTGTTCATGGAGAGAGTCAAGAGGGCCAGAAAGACATTTTTGGTGGCTCTTGTTCATGGAAAGAGTCAAGAGGGGAATTTGCTGGTGGTTTGGGCCAGAAAGACACTTTTGGTGGACTCACTGTCAATTGAAATTGATCAGTGAGGGATTTTGGTGGTGAAAAATGATTCTGGATTATCCTCTAGAATATTAAGTGCAATATTCTTCAAGGAACTTCCCGGTAAATGGGTTATCCTGAATGTACTAGGGATAGTATTTTTTCAGGAACTTCCCATTTATTAGCATTAATTGCCTGGTGCCTTCTTGGGTAATCAGGCGATATGCGCCGTTTGAGTAGACCGTGTCTACCACAAACGGCCCTTCCCATTTGGGTTCGAATTTACCTTTCTTCTTGGAGTTGAGGATTATCGGTCGGCGAGCAACGAGGACCAGATCTCCTTCCTTGAAGCTTCTCTGTCAGAACTGGTTCGGACATTATTCTCAGTTACCTGACCGGGTTATCCTTAAGAATATTAGCGTAATATTCTCCAGGAACTTCCCGTCAAAAGTGGGAAACAGTTTAGACTCATATACCTATTGGAGTATGCAGGGAGCAGTTTAACCTCTTGAACCTGTTGTTTTGCCATTCTCAATTGGCTTACCTCAGCGTTATGACGCCGGCTTCAACCAAGGTCTGAATGCTATTCTTGAGAGCAAAGCAATCCTTGGTGGGATGAACGACCCTCCTGTGGTATGCACAGTACTTTGGGTCCGTAGTGTTGTCAGCTTCCTCCTGATTTGTGATAGGTGGTAGCTTGATCTTGTTGCTTTCAAGGAGGGATTCGAGGATGGCTGGAACGTCTTCGTCCTTGAAGGAATACTCTCTTTGGAGTCTCGGACCCGAAGTCTTTTGCTGTTTTCGAAGTTGCTTTTGCGACGTCTGGTTAGCGTCAACAGCTGTTGCAGGTGATTTGCCTTTACCACGGGAGGCGAAGTTAGAATTCGGAGGCTTAGTTGTTGATTGACCCCTCTCGGCTTTCTTCCTTCGGAGGAATCGCTTAGCTTGCTCCCCTCGGACCTTCAGATCCTTCCACGTTTTGGACGGTGCTGTCCCCATTGCTTCCAACACGTCTAAGGACAGATTATTATGGCAGGTCTGGAGAATGAATTCCTCGGTGATCGGGTCCCGGCAATTCATCGCCTTGTTCCGGAACCTTTTGACGAAGGTGTCGACTAACTCCCCGTCCTTTTGCTTCTCATCGAGCAATGATCCGATAGATATCTCGGTGTCTTGGCGAGGAACTTAGTTTCCATGTCGTCCCAGCTGTTCACGCTTCCTGGCTTGAGGTGACGATACCAATCGAAGGCGGCTCCGCGAAGAGTGCCGACGAATGACCGCACCATCAGAGGCTCATTACCAGAGATCACCCCCAAATGCGATTTGAAGTAAATCAAATGCTGAGTGGGGGAACCCTTCCCATCAAATGGCGTGAAGTTAATTAGGTTGAACTTCGCCGGATATGGGATCGATTCCCACTCTCTTGGGTATGGACAGGGAATGCCTGTTTTCTTCGTCTCTTGAGCGGAGATCAATGTGTTGATTTTGCTCTCGAGGTTCTTGATCTTCAAGTTTTCACCGGTGTTTTCGTTGGCATTCTCGTTACCACCCCCTGCATTGACGGGAGGATTATTTGCATTATGAGTCTCATCCGTATCCGTGTGCTCCTCTTCCTGAACGACCTGGTTACGGCGGCTTGGTTCGCCTTGCTGGTTCGTCAGTGTCTGAATTTGTTGCTCATGCATTTCGCTCATGTTCTGCATGGCCATCTGCATTTCGAACCTGAAGGTTTCCTGTTGTTTAGCCATGGCCTCTTCAAGCATCTTGGCCACTTGTTCTGCACTTATCATAAGTGCCTCGCGGGGTTGCCCCTCGCTGGATACTGTGTTGTCAGATGCGACTGCCGAACCGGCATCCGACTCTTCATCTTCTGAAGGTACCCTTGTCCGAACCCTACCGTAAGTTTTTCGTTTGATGGCTCCAGACTGCAGACGGGTTATACGCTGGGATGCTTTCAGAGATTATCTCGTGCCGATGTCCCTCTACTGGTCATGTTAGTGGTGACCCTCGGAAATTATCCGTCTTCAACCACTGTTCTTCTTCATCGGAAATGCCTAAGCCTTGGTTTTGGCATTTCGGTGCTAAGCCTTTCGAAGACTAAAATTCTCTCGGGGACTGCCTTGATGCAGTTGCACTCAGATAGTACCGTCCGAATGAGCTTTGAACAAGGGCACTGAGTTTCTAGCCTTCGAGGGCTTCTCTTTCTGGCTTTGCTCGTACCCCCAGCACGATAGTACAGCTCTTCCGTTTGAAAGTCGGAGCAACCTATCGTGTGTTGGCACGATTTCTCAGGTATAACACAATCATCATTAGACGATAACGTTTCCTTCTGAGAGTGAATTACCTTCTTCGGACTTTCGAGGGTCACGCGCCTCGAAACGTGCCTTTGTGGGCGTGAATTCTCAACGGGCTCCTGAACTTCGATGCGCAAAGTAGTGCGCTTGGGTGCCATGATTTCTTTGTCATGTTGAGGGTTGCGGCGACCCCCATCATGTTGATTCGTTCGGGGTTTTCTTAGTGGGCCCAAACGTCTTTGGATTGGAGCTTTGCTTCGCTCCTCGGGAAGTGGACCGAGGCGCTCCAAGACTGACTTCCTTTTCTGGGATGGTCCTGTGGGATCTCCCGGAGTAGCTATGGGAATTCTCAGCAATTTAGCTTGGTTCGCCGGAGGTTAAACTTTGGTTGGAGGCTGCAAAGGTTGCTCCTTAGCCTGAATCGCCACTTCAGACTTTGGCCTCCAAACTTGGCGGGTTGGTGGCGGCTTCTTCGCCACCTCCTTCTGCAACTTCCTACGGGCTTCTTCAGCTTGAGCCTGTGCCTGCGCTGACAGTGCGCGGCGCTTGCGAATGCGCTCCTCCAGCGTTGATCGGTTCCGTTTGACACGGATCCATTCCATTGTTGGCGGCTTGGAGGAACCACCATTCATTGATTGTTGAGGCTGCTTGCCTCTTTTGTTCTTCAGATCCGCGTTATAGCGGATCCCATCAACTGACTCCATGGCCTTTGCGAATCGTTTCGCAAGGCGTTGACGTTGCCTTTGGCGGGCTCTCTTCGAGAGAGTCACCACGCCCTCTGCGGCAGAAGGGTTGGCCAGAGCAGCTCCGACCTGGTTGGGAATTGGAGGAATCTCACCCGATGCGACTTTGGCATCAAACGGGGCGAGATCTTCGTTGGTATTTTCGACGTCTTCATACCAACGAGTTTTTCTCCTGGAGGAGAACTTGGACTTCTTGGACTTGCGGGGGGAGGTTGATCCGGACGAGGACGACAAGTACTCCTCGAACTTCTGCTGGTCGAACTCGTATTCGACCTCCTCCACGACCGGGATTGAGATCCGCGGCTGCGACGCTCCGATCTCGGCAGCGAGATCGGCGGCTCCCACTGTGGTCGCCAGATTGTTCGCGGGAAAAATCGTAGCTTTCTTCATTGAATCCATTGCACCCTCTTGTAATAGTTTATCGATTACGAAA
>NC_033800.1:65058909-65067820 GCF_001876935.1 Asparagus officinalis | reverse complement strand
TCGGCTCTTGGCCGAGTCCCCTAGGTGTTGTGGTTTTTTACCATTTTCGGTTCTATCCGTGATCCGGTTCTGGACTTGACTCGTTGACCTGATTTGGCAGTAAATCCGGATCCTGATTAGGCAGTAAATCCGCTTCTGAGTTCGAGTCCGAAACTGATCTTGATTCGATCGTGATTCGTCCGAGTCCGCTCTTGGTTGGATGACTCGTTGATTCCTCAACCCGTTAGCTTGATTCCGCACGTGAGTGGATTTATTCCGTTGTTTGAGTGCGGTTCGTCAGCTTCGTAGCCTCGTTAATCCGCTTCGGTGTTGTGGGCTAACGGTCGTGTTTGGATACGTCGCCCGATGGTCGGTTTGTCGAATCGGCGTCGTCGAGCTGTGTTAAGGGACCTATAGGCAGTTTTATACGCCTACATATTTATTTATTTTTTATTATCTTTAACTCTTTCTTCCTTGGTGATTTTTTTCTACTTTAACGGGCTTTCTGAGCGATCATTTAACGAGTTTTGGGCCAATGGATCCCAACCCAATTGGGCTTAGGTCATTAAGTATGGAAATACTCCTTGGGCTTAATTACTCGATCAGCTTAGGCATTATAAGATAGAATCACCTTGAATTTAAAAGTTTTTTTTTCTTTTTTTCTTTTGGTGCCTATTTTTCGCACTCTTCTTTTTGTAATTTTTTTATATGTATATGTGTATATATTCTGAAAAATATGTAAGTCAAGCCACTTTGAAAATTTATTTTTAACTCTAAGCTAAGCATGCATTCCATTATTTTAAATAAAAATCTAAGTTAAGGCTTAAGTAAAGTATACTACTTTAAAAATCATTTCTTAATAACTTTATTTAGAGTTATCATAAAAGATGAACTTGAGTAAATAACAGATTAGAAAATTTAAAATTTATCAAATAAATCAATTATTACATAACTCTATCAATTTGGCAAGTGACGATATTTTTATAATTTTTTTAGGAAAAGGAAAAAAAATGACAAAAATACAACTAAAAATGTAAAATAAAAAGAAAAGAATAACTAATTCCCACCCCCACATCTAAATTTTGTATTGTCCTTAATGCAAACTCTATGATACACAAAGTAAAACAGATAAGAAGTGAAGCACTTACATTTGATCAGCTGATAAAAATCTGCAATTACCTTTGGTCTGAGAAGGATAGAAAAAATTTATTATTCTCTTCTTTTTTTCTCTTTTTTCTTTTCTTTTTTTTCTTTTTTTTTTACAACTGAACAAGAAACTCTCAAATGAGAGAAGAATAAATTCTTTTTATTATTCTAAAATAAACAAAATAAATAATGTAGAATGAAGTGTTCAACACAAAGAGCTCGTATTCTACATTGAATCCTACCTTATTGTTAAAAATTCTTCCCTGGATTTTAAATAAATTCAGAATGATATAATCAATAATGTAAAATTCTAAGCATTTCGGGGTGTTCAATAATTCTTGCAACATAGTAAGGTAGGTATTATTGGTGTCATGCATTTTGTATTTCTTAATGAACTCAGACTCTTGTACTGTGAAGTTTTGTGTTCTAACAACCAATTCTTCTGTAGAGTTCTTAAAATTTGGTTGTTGATTATTTTCTAAGAATCTAAGTTCATCAAAAAAGAGTTCTTCAAAATTTAATTCATAGCAGCAAATGTTTAACACGGTTTCATTATTCTCAATGACCTGATCTGCTTCTTCTAAAAATTCTAACTCTTCATCAAAAATTTCCTCAAAACTTAAATCAGACTCTTCTTCTTCTTCTTCTTCTTCTTCTGATCTTTTCTGAATGTAATTTATTTCTAGAGACAGATTATTTGACTGGTCCCCTGGATTAAAAATGTTGAGATCAGTAGTCAAATTCCCAAAGGACAGCTTCATTTGACTAGTTCTACAGTTGATGAGAGCATTAGAAGTGGGTAAGAAATGTCGTCCTAAGATGACAGGTGTCTGTCCTTTGGGATTGGAAATAGGCTGTATTTCTAAGACTACAAAATCTACTGAAAAAATAAAATCTCCAACCTTAATCAGAACAACCTCTAACTCACCCATAGGGACCTTAACAGATCTATCAGCCAACTGTAAGGTGCATTTGGTTGGGTTCAGTACACCTAGGCCCAATTGCTGGTAAACTGAATATGGAAGCAAATTGACACTGGTCCCTAAGTCTAAAAGAGTCTTATCAATGTGAGTATTACCAATGATACATAAAATGATGGGGGAACCTGGATCTTTACGTTTCAAAAGTATGGGATTTGATAGTATTTCACTGATATTGGCGGCTAAAAAGACTTTCTTTGGAACATTTATTCTTCTCTTCTTAGTGCATAATTCTTTTAAAAATTAAGCATAAGATGGAATTTGTTCAATTACATCTAAGAGAGAAATATTGACCTTAACCTGCTTAATGTTTCTAGGATCTTCTCCTCTTGAGGGAAGTGTTTCCTAAGCCTGAGTCTATCTGAAAAAGGAGCAACTGGTCTAAACCTATCAAAAGCAGAATCAGGTTCCGGTTAAGGTTCTTGGTCATCTGAGAGGGGTGATTGTTGAATAAATTCATCAGAAGGAGAAAAAGAAGGAATTTGTACTGGATCAAAAGTTTGACTTGAGGGAGTTCTCACTTGATTATCGACCTGTCTACCTGACCAAAGTGAATGGATTGCATTCATTTGAGCTTCATAGGATGAACTGCATCCTGTGTCCTTAGGGTTGACCACGGGTTGACTAGGAAATTTTCCTTTCTCTCTTTCACTCACGGCGCTAGCTAGTTGACCAAGTTGGGATTCTAATCTAGCTATAGCTTGAGTGTTGGAGTTGACCAAGTTGGGATTCTAATCTAGCTATAGCTTGAGTGTTGGAATTGAGCATTTGTCCGGTTGATTGTATAAAGGAATTCAGAGTATCTAGCTATAGCTTGAGTGTTGGAATTGAGCATTTGTCCGGTTGATTGTATAAAGGAATTCAGAGTGCTAGATGATTGAGTCAACATATTCGTGGTTTGAGTGGAGGCCTTAATTATGGTTTCCAAACCCCTTTCCAAGACATTGAGATGTTTATCCTGATCTGGATTGTGAGGAGTCTGAATTACAGCTTGATGAAGAGGAGACTGATTTTGATATGGCAGATTGGGTTGTTAAAATTGTGGATTGAAAGGAACTGTGTCACGCCCCGCTTCCCAAAATACCCGGGAATCGGAATGTGAACAAGGCCTCGACGTATTAGATTGAGAATAAATATACACTATTTTTTTCTCTTTTCTTCTTAATCCAATGCGCTAAGCGTCTGGAAATAGATACAATACAAAGGCACAGGTCCCCCGATCACAATCAGTAAGAATATAATAGACAACTTAGAATAAAATAATACATATCACAAATGAATATCAACCAAGACATAAAATACGGGTCAAACATGCCCTTATACAAATTGAACAAATGAATACTGAAGAAAATGTAAACTACATCGTTAAACGGTAATAGAAAGGAAAATACTACAAGAACAACTAAGATCATCAACTAAGAAGAGATAACTGCTTCAGCCTATTCTTCAACTCTATCTGTAAGACACTTCTGTTGAGAATCCTCTGGCTCCTGACGATCTCTCAGCTGAACCTGTTCTTCCTCTAAGTCTGACGTAGACCAGAGAAAATAGGTGTACGTCAGGGTGCATGGCACACGACAAGACCCCACAAAAGAAAATAGAATAAACAAAAACCAAGGTGAAAATCGATACAATAATAGAAATGACAAAAAGGACGTACAACTAAAAATCCGACAAAATTAACATGCGAAAACACTACTAAAACATGATAACCAAAATCGATCAGGTAACGAGATCATATAGCTAGCGATCAGTACAATTATACAAGTCATAAAGTCATACAACTAGATAGAATTAATACTTAAAAATCTACAACAAGAGACGTAGTACGTCGAGCGAAATAATCCAAACAAGGAAACCCTCATGTATATACCATATGTCTCGAATTGTAAATAATTAAGTATTAATCCCGATCTATGTATGAAAAAAAACACAACTAGCCTGCATCTCACAAGAATCCATAAATCCTAACCAAAGCGACGACACCGATTCACCTTGACTCAACAAATCAACCATAATAGCGACACTGATCCACTGGTAACAAGTCATGTAACTAGCCATCCTATAACAGGGCACTGGTTTATATCTCACACAGAGTCAACGCTTATATCATCGGATAACTGACTGTTCACATATCCCCTACGTGCATCCCATCAAATAAATTCAAGAACCAAAGTAGCGACACCGATCTACTTTGACCCAACCAATCAGCCCCCAGTGGCGACACCGATCCATTGTGACTCAACAAACCAACCCCAGTGGCGACACCGATCCACTGGTATGAACTTAGAAGATATATCAACAGTCTTATCCGATTACATAAACATGGACTTTCCCACCCCAACTCATCTTGCTTTTCTAAGTCAACAATATACAGGTATCTAGGTCTTGTACACGACACACAGGTAATTCTAGTCATAAACTACCAAGGTTCTCAAACACAACAACGAGATAATAATAACATTAATTTCACGCAGCCACATCATGACATGTCGAATACAGTAAAATATTCACAAAACATAAAATGTAATCATGAACAACAACTACGTACTTCAGAAAATAACTCCTTTCCCAAAATAATTTCTTTTAAAAATTATTTCTCGTTTTAATAATCTAAAATATTCTCCTTCCTAGAATAAATTCTTTAAAATTATTTCTATCAATTATTATTCTAAAATAATTCTTTTTCTCATAATAAATTCTTTTTAAATATTATAAATTCTCCAAAATGATTCCGTTATCAAAATAAATTCTTTCACTTCATTATCATTATTCTGAAAATACTATTTATCATATAACTATGATTTAAATCAATATTATTCATCAAACTCATGCAGATAATAACAATTATAAATTAACATAACCAGATAATTCACCAATTCATCAACAAGCTCACGCAGATAATAACAATTCATAATCTAATCTATGCAACTAATTAACGATAGATATAAATTGGAATGACGAGTCAAGAGGAGAGGGATCTTGCCTCGGGTGCGTCGAACCAATCGACGTCGACGGCACGGGTCTGATCCGACGCGGTGGAGCGTGGCGTCGGCTATGCACTTCAGGAGGAAGGCGACAGCGACATCTGCAGACGGGACCTCGGCGTGGCTACTGGGTGCCGTCGCGGGGGGGTCGCCGGTGGACGTCGACGGCAGGCGAAGGGCGTCGAGACAGCGGTGGTTGGAGGAGGTGGCGCAGCGCTCGACGCGGACAGAAGTGGGGCGCTCAGGTCGACGGGGCTGCTGGTCGGGTTGGCCGCCGGAAAGAGTGTGGGCGCGCTGGGACTGGGGGGGCGGTGGCTGATTGAGGCGGCGCAGGGATCTGCTGGAGTGGCGGAGGCCGATGCCGGATCTGTCGAGCGGACGCGAGGCCAAGGCGGAGGGGAGAGGAGATGGGGCTGACGGCGTTTCCAGGGGAGGGCGGACACGGGGAGGCTGCGGCGTGGTGCGGGCTACAGGCGCGTCGCGCGCTCGTGGTGGTTCGGAGGTGGGTTTGGGCGCGGTCAGAGACGAGGGAGGCGGAGCTGAGAGGGAGAACGGAGGTGGCTGCGCGGGTGACGGCGGCGGTCAGAGTTCGCTGCGATGCGTGGTCGGGTTTTTCGTGAACGAGAGAGAAGGAGAGAAGGGATCTGGTTCTTGGGGAGATAGAAGAGAGAGAGGATGAAAAGTGGAAGAGAGGTCGGGTGGGCTGTAAAAAAAGAAAAAACGTGAGAGAGAGAGAGAGGGAAGAGCATTATATATAAATTAATTAGGGTTGGGTTAGGGTTTAAAACAAAAGTAATTAAAATAAATATGTTACGTGGGTATTTAAAAATCAAATTAATTACGAGATAATTATCTACAATTAAAAACGTACACGTTGTGCTAATACAATAGTTAATACGAAATAGTCGAAATATACCCATATATTATACAATTAAACAAGAATAATTAATTAATAATATATTTACTTATATTTAAAATCAAATAATTATGGGATAATTATATACACAGTAAAACGTACTAATTATACTAATACGACAGAAAATATGTAACAGTAGAATAATTCAACAAATTATACCAAAAACACGTAATTAATAATACCATGTATTATATGAAATAAATTGTAATAATATTAATAATACAATATTTTATTTAAAAGATTACGTAATAGTACCGATAACTCAACAAATTAATTCTAGAAATTTTTACAGCACAAAACAAATTTATAAATATTAAAATTATTTAAATAAATATATAATCATATTTTTAAATCATAGAAAATTGTAGAAAATCGAGAAAAATACAAATACTCTTTTAAAAATCATAATTAAATATTTTAAAATACCAAAAAATTATTTTAACTAGTATCAAAATTTCATGGTCCTTACATTCTACCCCCCTTAAAACAAATTCCGCTCTCGGAATTAAAATAAGAACCCCAGGGATAGATATGGAATGATATCCATAAGCAGATGAGACAAGAAACAAGAAACAATGGAAAGTTACGAGACAAGAAATAGTGGAAAGTTTCGGAGTCAAAAGTGATAAGATATGGACGAAACAAAATCTATCAAGAAAATAGGATAAGGGCTCAAGGATAATCTCACGAATGAAATATGATATGTATCTAAATTATCCATTATATTCTCACTAATGAGGACTCAGGACTGTGATCGGAACCGTGACCTGCATGGGCCACCACTAAAACCTGTCACGCCCCGCTTCCCAAAATACCCGGGAATCAAAATGTGAACAAGCCCGCGACGTATTAGATTGAGAAGAAATATACACTATTTTTTTTCTGTTTTCTTCTTAATCCAATACGCTAAGCGTCTGGAAATGAATACAATACAAAGGCACAGGTCCCCGATCACAATCAGTAAGAATATAATAGACAACTTAGAATAAAATAATACATATCACAAATGAATATCATCCAAGACATAAAATACGGGTCAAACATGCCCTTAAACAAATTGAACAAATGAATACTGAAGAAAATGTAAACTACATCGTTCAACGGTAATAGAAAGGAAAATACTACAAGAACAACTAAGATCATCAACTAAGAAGAGATAACTGCTTCAGCCTATTCTTCAACTCTATCTGCAAGACACTTCTGTTGAGAATCCTCTGACTCCTGATGATCTCCCAGCTGAACATGTTCTTCCTCTAAGTCTGACGTACACCAGAGAAAATAGGTGTACATCAGGGTGCATGGCACACGGCAAGACCCCACAAAAGAAAAATAGAACAAACGAAAACCAAGGAGAAAATCGATACAATAATAGAAATGACAAAAGGACGTACAACTGAAAATCCGACAAACTCAACATGCGAAAACACTACTAAAATATGATAACCAAAATCGATCAGGTAACGAGATCATATAGCTAGCGATCAGTACAATCAAACAAGTCATAAGGTCATACAACTAGATAGAATTAATACTTAAAAATCTACAACAAGAGACGTAGTACGTCGAGCGAAATAATCCAAACAAGGAAACCCTCATGTGTATACCATATGTCTCGAATTGTAAATAATTAAATATTAATCCCGATCTATGTATGAAAAAAAAACACAACTAGCCTGCATCTCACAAGAATCCATAAATCCTAACCAAAGCGACGACACCGATTCACCTTGACTCAACAAATCAACCACAGTGGCGACACCGATCCACTGATAACAAGTCATGTAACTAGCCATCCTATAATAGGGCACTGGTTCATATCTCACACAGAGTCAACGCTTATATCATCGGATAACTGACTGTTCACATATCCCCTACATGCATCCCATCAAATAAATTCAAGAACCAAAGTAGCGACACCGATCTACTTTGACCCAACCAATCAGCCCCCAGTGGCGACACCGATCCACTGTGACTCAACAAACCAACCCCAGTGGCGACACCGATCCACTGGTATGAACTTAGAAGATATATCAACAGTCTTATCCGGTTACATAAACATGGACTTTCCCACCCCAACTCATCTTGCTTTTCTAAGTCAACAATACACAGGTATCTTGGTCTTGTACACGACACACAGGTCATTCTAGTCATAAACTACCAAGGTTCTCAAACACAACAACGAGATAATAATAACATTAATTTCACGCAGCCACATCATGACATGTCGAATACAGTAAAATATTCACAAAACATAAAATGTAATCATGAACACACGCAGCCACATCATGACATGTCGAATACAGTAAAATATTCACAAAACATAAAATGTAATCATGAACAGCAACTACGTACTTCAGAAAATAACTCCTTTCCCAAAATAATTTCTTTTAAAAATTATTTCTCGTTTTAATAATCTAAAATATTCTCCCTCCTAGAATAAATTCTTTAAAATTATTTCTCATCAATTATTATTCTAAAATAATTCTTTTTCTCAAAATAAATTCTTTTTAAATATTATAAATTCTCCAAAATGATTCCGTTATCAAAATAAATTCTTTCACTTCATTATCATTATTCTGAAAATACTATTTATCACATAACTATGATTTAAATCAATATTATTCATCAAACTCATGCAGATAATAACAATTATAAATTAACATAACCAGATAATTCACCAATTCATCAACAAGCTCACGCAAATAATAACAATTCATAATCTAATCTATGCAACTAATTAACGACAGATATAAATTAGAATGACGAGTCAAGAGGAGCGGGATCTTGCCTCGGGTGCGTCGAACAAATCGACGTCGACGGCACGGGTCGGATCCGACGCGGTGGAGCGCGGCCTCGGCTATGCACTACAGGAGGAAGGCGACAGCGACATCTGCGAGGGGGAC
>NC_033800.1:64968984-65058472 GCF_001876935.1 Asparagus officinalis | reverse complement strand
AATATGGGACCAATAAAGGGGACAAGTGAGGTGTCCCCCTCCTATCGGATAATGAGTTGGCCATCATTCATGATGGCCAACTCATTATCCAATAGGAGGGGGACACCTCACTTGTCCCCTCTATTGGTCCCATATTTTGGGTCCTTAAAGAATTTTTCATAATATTAATTAGGGTTTGGGTTATGGTTTAAAACAAAAGTAATTAAAATAAATATTTATGGGTATTTAAAAATTAAACTAATTACATAATAATTATCTACAAATAAAAACGTACCAGTTGTGCTAATACAACAGTTGATACGAAATAGTCAAAATATACCCATATTGTATAATTAAATAAGAATAAATAATAATAATAATATATTTACTTATATTTAAAATCAAATAATTATGGGATAATTATATACACAGTAAAACGTACTAGTTATACTAATACGACAGAAAATATGTAACAGTAGAATAATTCAACAAATTATACCAAAAACACGTAATTAATAATACCATGTATTATATAAAATAATTTGTAATAATATTAATAATACAATATTTTATTTAAAATATTACGTAATAGTACCGATAACTCAACAAATTAATTGTAGAAATTTTTACCGTACAAAACAACTTTATAAATATCAAAATTATTTAAATAAATATATAATCATATTTTTAAATCATAGAAAATTGTAGAAAATCAAGAAAAATACAAATACTCTTTTAAAAATCATAATTAAATATTTTAAAATACTAAAAAATTATTTTAACTAGTATCAAAATTCCATGGTCCTTACAAACTGTGTTTTCCCTAGGAAATTGTTGGGTTAAAGCGGGAGTGAAGTTTTGAGTTCCGAGAGAATTTCCTTGATTTCATGTAAAGTTGGGATGATTTCTCCAACCTGGATTGTAGATTAGAGAAAATGGATCAGTTCTAGGATGCTGGAATGTAGCGTTCATTTGTCCTAATGGCTGATTATTTCCTAGGAGAGGGCATTCCTCTGAAACGTGGGTAGGAGACTGACAATTATGACATCCTTGGGCAGAAACATGATTGATTTGAGGTGGAGCTCGTTCCTTAACTTCTAAAGCTTCTAACCTCCGCAGAATCGTCGCCATCTTCACTTCAGAAGTAATGTTTGACTCCAAGGAAGGATCACTAGACTAAGAATTGAGGACTGATGAAACCTTGTAATCACAGTGTTCCCACTGCATTATTTTCTCAGATAAACTCTCTAGAAATTCCCAAGCTTTATCTGCGTTTTTCCTTATAAAATCTCCCTGACACATCGTTTCTAAAGATGTTTTTGAAGAATAGTCCAATCCTTCATATATGACTTGGCACAATCGCCATTTTTCTAGACCATGATGAGGACATTGGATTAAAAGATCTTTGAATCGGTCGAAATATTTCCAGAATGGCTCTCCCGGGATAATTTTAAAGTTTTGAATGCTGTTCATTAGCTTTACCGTTTTGTGAATAGGGAAAATTTCTAAGAAAAACGGTGATAAATTCATCCCAAGTTGAGATGGAATTTGTCGGTAAGCTGTACAGCCATTTTTTAGCTTTATCCTTAAGAGCAAATGGAATAAATCTAAGCTTAATCGCATCTTCGGTTAATTCTCTCATTTTAATCATAATACATACTTCCTCAAATTCTGAAATAAAAATATATGCATCTTCTGTTTTATTTCCAAGGAATTTAGGAAGCATGTTTATGTAATGCGGTCTAAGCTCAAAATTTTCTCCATTTGCTTCGGGGAGCCTTATACAAGATGGAATTGCATTTCTGGTGGGGTAACACATATCCCGAAGAACAGGTTGATTTGCCATTTCTTGGATTGGTTCAACACGGATTAAACGATGAGAATTATCCCTAACCCAAGTTTGCATACACAAAAACAACTTCTTTTTATAAAAAATTTTTTAAGAAAGAAAATTAGTTTTTTTTATGTGAAGAAAAAGATAAAGAAAAATCCTAACTAAAATAAATCAAAGCAATCACTTTTTAATCACTCTAATTCTAGGGTTAGCCTAACTCAACTAGACCAGCTCCCAACCAAAAATTTCTATAGTAAAAAGATTAAAGTTTTACCTAGGTAGTTAGCCAAGGATAGTACTAGAGGGTGATCAAAGATTAATTAAGTACCTCTTTCCTTACGGAGCGCTTTACGCAACCCCTAAACCTTGTCTTAGATACCAACTAATCTGAGAAAACTTAAACCGGTTCACTTCAGGATTTCTTGTTTCTTATTGAGCTCGAGTCCTTAGGACCAACGTCTAATGAGTTTTATTAGGCTTGGGTAGTGTAGTGAGGAATTAGTGATTTTTTGGGCTAAGGAAAGGGTGATGAAATCCCTCACCTTATCTTGATTATGGGGTTTTGCCCTTAAAAATATTTTTAAGTGTGTGCCAAATCAAGTGCTACAATCACTTTGGTGAATTCCTACACTATATGAAATGCAACCCTAAAAATTAAAAGCGACTAAAAAAGGATGATAAAAAGAAAATCTTTATATTTTTTATTAGGGTTAACAATCAAACAACTATGAGAAGGGGGAACATTGTTTGAGTTTATTATCTTATTAGTTAATGTCCAAGTGAAAGATGGATTTTATTATGGTCAACAAAAATAATTTTTTTTAAATCCTAATTGTCTCTAATTGTGAAGCTAACTAAAAGGGTGGAATTGAAAACGCTAGAAAGAAGACTTACCCGGAAGCAAATTTTTAAATCCTAGTTCTCCAATCCGCAATCTTCATGCTCCAAGTGTTTCCTTCACAATAAACACACAAGTTAAAGAATCAAAATAATTAAAACCTACTTAAGCACCCTTCCGCGGCAACGGCGCCAAAAACTTGATGCGGCATAAACATGTACTAAAAATATTACAAGTGCACAACCGTATCAAGTTATAGTATAAAGATATCGATCCCACGAGGAAGGTATTTTGTAGGAGAAAATATAAAATCGGTTCTTATGTTGTGTGCGTGACAATTAGGAGTGATGAGTGAATGTGATTGTGAAGAGATTGAGAGAGTGAAAATGGTGTGTAAATAGGCGCAAAATATAAGTGAGAGTGGATGTGACAAAGAATGAATGTGATCAATAAGGCAAGAAGAAAAAATCAAGAAACAAATAAAAATCAAGAATGAAAAGAAATAAAATTCAAGAATAAAAGAAAATGCAAGAAATTAAAAATGGTGGATTCAATTATAGATATTGGTAATCTAAAATTGAACCCACTTCTTAGAAAAGGGTGATTCCCTAGAGGGTTCTAGACTAAAGGCGAATCGAACAAAATAAAAATAAATAAAAAGAAAAACTAAACCCAAGAGGGTTCTAGCCTCAAGGTGTAGAGTGCAAGAAATTAAAATCTAACTACAAAATAAATTGTAAAATATAAACTATAAAATAAACTACAAGAATTAAATACAAGAAAATAAATCTACTCTATAAGCATGAAATAAATCTAATCTATAAGCATGAAATAAATCTAAGGCAAGAGAGTTCTAGCCTCTTGGCTATTTAACAAGAAAATAAAATCTAATTATAAGCATAGAAATAAATCTAAACTAATAATCAATAAAAAGAAATAAAAGAGAAAAAAAAAGAAATGCAAACCTCTAAATAATTCTTCATCTTCATCTTCATCATCCAACAAAGAGAAGAAATATTTAAAGTGGTAAAAAAATTATTATTATTATTAATTGTAATAAAAAGTTACAAATTTGAAAGGTCTTCTCAATTAAGAGTAGCCCTCCTCTCCAAAAAGAGTTACAAAAATTTTCACACCTCTAACCCCTCACCCTCTACCCATATTTATAGTAAATATCAGTGAATGAGAGCCATTGGATCAAACTTGAGCCCCAAGAAAAGCAAAATCAGTCATTGACTCGCGCTACAGTAAACTGGCATCGATGCAGGCATCGATGCCGACATCGATACCCATTATATCCAAATTCTGATTTCACGGATAGCTTCGTCTCGTTGAGATAGGTAATTTTCATATATTATATGTTAAATTCCGCCTTCCGGATTAGGAGATATCGTTGTTTCTTTGTGGCCAACCATTTTGAATATGATTTCTTTTCATATTGGATTTTTGATTTTCTCCGGCTTCTACAGGCTACCCGGCTTGATTCTGGGCTTTTGGATAATTTGAAAATTGATTTTCCAATGGGCTTCTTTTGGGCTTTGGTATTTTTTCTTCATTTGGGTTTCAACACTTCATTGAATATTGAAAGAAATTGTTTGCTACAATGGGCTTCATTTCTTCAATAAATCAAGGGCTTTTTTTGTTGAGAGATGAGAGTTTTGAGATTTATTCTTCATTAACCTGCAATTAAAGATAAAAACAATTATTAGTAGTATATTTATTCATATAAAATAGATAATGAGGGTATAAAACTGTAATAAAATGTGATTATCATATTTCTAGTTTGTTAATTAAGTTAGAATTTGTTTAAACTCATATTATCACACACCCTATTTGAGCTTGTAGGATTTCATACATCATATATTGGGTTGTGGGATTGTGATTTGTAAGATTGAGCTTATATTGAGTTCTTACCTATTGTAGGGAACATTTTATTATTGTTGAGCCTAATTATAAGATACACTTTGTAATACACTTGTACACCGAGTAAAGTGTGTGGTGAGAGACGGGGTTGTCCCAAGAGGAGTGGGGTAGGTGGTAATGCCTAGAGGTAGGTTGTAATTCCTAACACTTGAGGGAGACACGGGCTAGAGTCCAACACTTAGAGGGTGTAAAGTATAATTGTAAGAGTGTGAGATTGTAGAGTTTTTAGTGAGCTAGAAAACCGAGTGTGTAGAGAAGTTCCGGCTTCCAAACCGGGTGTGTCGATAGTGGAGTTCTCCCCTAGAGTGGGGAGCGGAGACGTAGGACGGAAGGTTCAAACTCCATGATCATATCATGTGTTTGGATTGCTCATTGTGTCCACTATTTGTTTATATTGTTTCTTGTTTATTTTTCCCTTTGCATATATATCCTTACATATAGCTTATTGAATATTATCATTGTTAGGATATATTTGTTAATAAGTTTTAATTGGCATTAATATCTAATAAGATTAGCAATAACCCTATTCACCCCCCCCCCCCCCCCCCCTCTAGGGTACTTTCAAGGATGATTTGTTGTCGCTTTTGAATGATCCAAGGTCATATCAGGAGTCACACGTTTAGGACCACCCCCTTGTGAGCGTGGAACCTTAACGGACTCCTAGGTTTCAATATGAATCCCCAGGCGATCGATGCCAGGAGTTCTCTTGTGCACGGCACATGAACATGTACAATGAGGTGCCCCGGTTTGCTTAGAGGAAGCGGGACATATTTGAGCAGCCTTTGGCTTCACAGGAGTGTTTGTATGACCCCCAGCATGAGGAACTACTTGGGTCGTGTTCATTGGAGCTTTGCCTTGATCTTCGTGCGAAGGACCAAGATGGTTTGTGATCGTAACCTTGAATTTCGACAGGTCAATGCTGCCGTGAGACTTCTCCGGAGGTACGGGATCAACTGGAACAGGAACGAGGCTTGACGGAAGCGGAGAAATGGCTATGGGAGGCGAATTGGGTGCAGGACACCTTGAGGTGACTCGGTCTTGGCACAAGTCACCCTAGAGTGACCCGCGTTTGGCTGAGTCAACCTAGAGTGACCCGCGCTTGGCCGAGTCAACCTGGAGTGACTCGGGATTTCTGATCTTTTCGGCCGCTATCGGAGTTGTTTTTATGCCGTTTTGGACTTTAGCTTCCAAACTTGGCATGGTTTTAGTAGTTTTTTAGCCACCTCTTCTTTCTTCATGCCCTGTGCCTTTGGCAAAAGGGTGCGAGCATGTGCGGCATGAGCATAGCGGATTTGGATATACTCCTTCCGGATTGAATGATTCCTTTTGACAAGGATACATTCTTCCGTCGATGGCTTGGAGGATTTTTCAGCAACATGCTGTTGAAGTGATTCGGTTGCTTGACACCTCCTGGACTTCAAGTTTGCGTAATATCGGACCCCGTCGACTTGTTCTAAGGCCTTGGCGATTTGATGAGCTTGGCGTTGGCATCACCTCTGACGAGCCCTCTTCGTCAGAGTTGGCATACTTTGATTGGATAACTCCTTGATTGGAGAGGAGTCACTTGTAGCCTTCATCAGTGAATACACCTCCTTCAAAGACAATATCTTTCCGCATTTGCAGAGAGAGGAGGATTTTGATGAATACGAGGAGAAATATTCCTCGAACTTGGCTTCGTCAAACTCGTACTCGACCACTGAATCAACCGGGATCTTGATCTTCAGTTGCGACACGACAGTCTCGGCAGCAAGACTGTTAGCTCCCACTGTGGTTGCCAACGTGTTTATATCAAAAATTGATTTATTTACTGAATCCAATACAATTTTTATCATTTACAAAGATTCAAATGAGTTTTAGCCTTTTTATAAAAATTTTCTTTTACAAATAAATTATCAAAAAAATCTTCTAGAAACACACGCAGAGGGCGTTTATCACCCGCTGCTTGTGTGAGATCTTTTCTTATGACGGGGTTTATCCATGGACCACCAAAGATTAGATCTGGTTGATTGGAATAAAAGATCAATATTGTTGCTTTACAAAAGAAACAATCGCAGAAGTAACTAATCTCAACAAAGTAAAAGTACTACTCTTCTCGAGATCAAAACAAAGTCTGATCTCAAGGAATGGTGGAACATACTTCAGATCTCTCGAACTCTACTCTTTATGCACAGGAATTGGCCAAGATCTCACTAGCCTCTCTCAAATTCGTCAGAACCTCACCCTAGATCCTTTAAAATTCATTTCTCCCTTTTGATCTACCTTTATGAGGGTGCTAAGGGTATATTTATAGATTTTAAATGTCGTGTTTGTGGATAGAAAAACTATTATTATCCGTTTATGTGGATTTTCGGTTGTGTAACAGCTTTCACATGTTTAAGGATAGCCCCACATGTTTATGGATGACCCCAAAGAGTTCTAGAAGCCAATCTTATCAAAAAACACATCGGGAGCTACTTGGGTGTGAGTCACTTTGAAGTGACTCGGAATTTCCGAGTTACTTTGAGGTGACTCAGATTTTTTGAGATAGTTTATACTATCTTTGGTATTTTGGCTTTAATTCTCTTGTCTAACCTTGGAATGAGGTACCTGACAGAGAGACCTACAACTTTTATCTTTTGATATTTTTCGAATTCTAAGAGAATCATGGTCAAAATTTCAATTCTTCTCGAACCATGCATTCTAAATCTCGTTGTTGCTTCGTCACTTTATCGCTTCATATTTGAATGATTCTCTCTGACTCGGATGATGACGTTCATCACTTTCTCTTTGTCTTGAGCTAAGTCTTAGGTTTTATAGGCAAATTTTTATGCCTAAAATTTTCATGAGTAAACCCAAGGTACATCATCGACAAAAGATCTTAGTGTCTACTCAAGGTAAGACCTAGGCATATCGACTTAGCCTACATTGGCCAAAAGACCTTAGCATCTTCTTAAGCCTATGGCACGTACCCTAAGATCTTAATGTCATTACAAGTAAATCCAAGGCACGTATCTGAGTCGTCCCAACCCAAAAAACTGATGGATACTCAAAGGTTTGTGGTTTAAATTAATAAAGACAAAGATAAGTGTCTAAAATGTTTACAACAAGACTTTAGCATGTTCATAAGCCCAATGCACACATTTTAAAACCATGTTCATATTCAATAAACAAGGTATGAAGTTGAATCGTCCATCCGCTATATTCAGCTAGGCCACCTCGACTCTATCAAATATGGATTATCGAAACGTGACCTCATTACGAGGTAAATTGCATATAAACACAAATACAAGCAAGAAATATATATCGATCGAGAAGGCAAAAATATGATCTTTTATTCATTTATCAAAAATGTTTACATCAATATGTACATCAATATTTACTGATACGAGTCGTCATGCGAGCACCTTTGATCGCGGAATTATCAAATGTGGGGTTGAGAAGAAAACAGTAGGAACACACAAGACAATTAATTGGCAAAGCAAAATACTTTCTCTAGATTCTGAAGTATAAAAGATTACAAAATCTCTCCTCACAATCTCTTTAGAATCAGGAACAATCTCTCTATTCTCTTTAAAATCCAATCAGATGTTTAGAAACCCTAAACAATCCTTATTTATATGTCTAACAACGTGGATGGTAAAATCGTAATTAACCAAGCCCAATGGAACTTGGAATACAAGTCAAAAAGAATCCAGATTCACCTAGGAAACGCGATCCGATTTATTGGCCTACTTGGTTCAGTCGACCGACCAGAGAGAGGATTTTTAACCATGTAGGCGTATCCGTTTTCAGTCGACCGATGATGAGCGATCAGTCAACCGGTCTGGCATTCACAGTCAACCAATGTTGGAAGCCTAATCGACCGGTCAAAGTGCTTGCATTCTTCCTATTTTCCTGACTTTGACCTCTTTCACCGCCTGTAGGTGTAAATTTTGATCTCCCGAAAATAGGGAACTTCATTTGTATTGACAAGAACAGCTTTTTACAAACTAATAATCAAATGTTTACAACAGAAGCGGAGGGAATGCCATCCTTGTTTAACATGGGTTCCTCGGTGGTGATAGGACGCCTCGCTCGGTGCTCGTGCCGAGTCTGCTTCCCTTGGACGATCCGATCGAAGTTGCTGTCGGAGCTTCAGTTCTCAAATGAGGGAGCCTTTGGCAAAAGTCCAGGTTCAACCTTTGGGAGATTAGCCAGCCGAATATACAACATCCAATCCCCCTCTTCATGCTGGCTAAAGATAGGTTTTAATAGGCAAGGGATGGCATGGGCCATCCCTTGATTCGTGGGATTTGACCACTAATAGAGGTGAGGGAGCCAGCCGCCCTAGCTGTGGGATGTGACCACTTAGGGGGTCCTGTCAGCCGCCCTACTCTTGCTAGGTGAGGAGCGCCATGCTTTCTCCCTTGATTCGTGGGATTTGACCACTGATGTAAGGGTGAGGGAGCCAGCCGCCCTAGCTGTGGAATGTGACCACTTAGGGGGTCCTGTCAGCCGCCCAATTCTTGCTAGGTGAGGAGCGCCATGATTTCTCCCTTGATTTGTGGGATTTGACCACTGATGTAACTGTTCCCATACTCCAAGTGGGCAGTTGACAGTGAGCTGGCGAGTCTGCAGCTTGGGTCTATAGGTGAGCTTAAGACTGCAGGCAGACTTGGGTCTGTAAGTGAGCTGGGTCTGCAGGCGAGCTTACAGGTGAGCTGGGTCTACAGGCGAGCTTGGGACTGCAGGCAGACTTGGGTCTGCAGGCGAGCTGGGTCTGTAGGCGAGCTTGTGACTGCAGGCAAACTTAGGTCTGCAGGCGAGCTTGCAGGAGAGCTGGGTCTGCAGGCGAGCTCGGGTGTGCAGGCAGACTTGGGTCTGCAGGCGAGCTTGATTGTGCAGGCAAAATTCGAGCTGCCGGCGAGCTCCTGAGCATGGATCGAAGAATAGGTCGTAACTTTCAAACCGTAAGTCGGAATTAGACAAATTATATATAAAAATCGCCTATCTCGACGAGACGGAGCCATCCGAACCGAGCCAAAGACTTTGGTTCGCTTCCTCCATTTCGCCAAATTCCTTACGGTTTGGGAGATATCTGCGTTTTCCCCCTTTTTGTCAGTGTTTTTCCCTTTTTTGCTATTTCGGGCGAGGTTTTAGCAGTTTTGTTCTGAACTTCTCTGATAAGGATTAAAGGCAATTTTTATTACCTACAAAACCCCCTCCAAAGTTTTCAGACCTGAATCAGGCCGCATGGGGTCTGGAACACTTTGGATATGAAGACCCGTAAAGTGATCCATGCTCAGATAGAGTGAGAAGCCCTCCAACGAGCTCGGTGAAGTTGACCTCTTCACTCGTAGCTGATGATCGCCTTCTAGGATTTTGAGCAAACCCTCAGCTATCAACGGACTTGATTTGTCTTTACCAACTGCCGTTTGAGTTGGACTAGCCATGCTCTTGCCCTTAGCATGGTAAGTTGTCGAGGAGTTTCTCTTAGGATCAATGCTAAAATTTCTCCTCTATCCTTAGCCTTTCGAGGCGTTTGGATTAAGAGCGTAGGAAGCAGTTTAAACCTCGTATACCAGTCGGAGAGTAGGAGCAGTTTAGACTCATGCACCAGTTGGAGTAAAGGAGCAGTTTAGCCTCGTGCACCTGTTGGAGGAAAGGAGCAGTTTATACTCTTGCACCAGTGGGAGTATAAGGGGGCAGTTTAGACTCATGCACCAGTCGAAGTAAAGGAGCAGTTTAGCCTCATGCACCGGTTGGAGGAAAGGAGCAGTTTATACTTATAGGCATCTAAAAATGCCTATAGGTATGAATGTCACTATCTAAGTCAGAGGAGATCATCCAAAGCCAAGAGAAGCAAAGAAACATGTGAAACAACATAGAAGAACAATATGAACACCCGCGACAAGGAACACTGACGCGCATAGGCACAGTAGTGGAAGGTGTTGTGCACACAAACAGAGTGGCACGCCTATGGGAAGTTGTAGATCTCTTTGATAGATTTCCAACGCATCTTGGATCACCTCATTCCGATATCGGACGAGGAAGTTAGAGGCAAAATACCCGAGACAACGCAAACTGCCTCGGAGGTGCGCGCCAGTGATGACTGACGCGGCAATAGCGCGGAAGTACAAGGTGACACGCAAGCAAACAGAGTGGCATACCAATGGGAAGTTGTAGATCTCTTCATTATCTTTCCAAAGCATCTTGGATCACCTCATTCCGATATAGGACGAGGAAGTTAGAGCCAAAATACCCGAGACAGCACAAATGGTCTCGGAGGTGCGCGTCAATGGCGACTGCCACGGAAATGTCTCGTACATTTAAGCCATTATATGATCCAAATATGAAGAAGCTCAAAAGACAAAAGTTGTATATCTTTTCGTCATCTTTCCAACGCATCTTGGATTACTTCATTCCGACATTGGATGAGGAAGTTAGAGCGAAAATACCCGGAAGGTACGCGGCAGTGGTAACTGCCGCGGCAATGCGCGCCACTGTACACTGCCGCGACCACTGAGAAGCTGAACACGTCATTTTTGACAGTTTTCTCAAGTTTTGTGCGGCCCACATAGCTTATTAACTATTGGGGGTCACTTATGAACGTGGGGGAAGCAGTTACAAATGAAAATCATGCCCACTACCCACGAAAATCGTGACATTTAAGGAGTTAAAAATTGTGGGATGGCGGTTACAAAAACTAAAGGGGGAACCACTCCTTTGACCGCGCCACCTATGGCTGCCGCGCCAAAGGAATCTCTTCAGCCGCGCCACCTATGACTGCCGCGCCAAAAGCCCTTCTTCAGCCGCGCCACCCCTGGCTGCCGCACCCAAATGGGCAGTTACTGATCGGTTATTTTCTTCAGTTATCATCCAAGGAGGCTATAAATACCCCCCTAGGACCATCATTGACAGGAAGGGCAGATTGGGGAGAGCAATTAGGGCAGAGAGACTTGAGCTTTTTATGAATTTGAGCAAGAGAGAGAGTCTTCCTTCTTCACAAACATCCTCAAGAAGCTTTTGGCGATTCCTAGAGATCTAAGCTCTGACTTGATCTTTAGAAGAGTGAACATCTTACATTGATAAGATATTGGCTTCAAATTCTTACTTCGATAAACAAAGGAAGAATCCCCAAAACCTTCATGATTCAACCAGAATCTGTTGAATCGGTGGTCTACGGGCTAAGCCAACCGCCCCGGACAGGCAAAGATCCGCGTAAGCAGCCACCAAACAACTGATCCTCGCGTTTTGTTTTCTTAAAGCGAGCTTGTAATTGTAATTTTTTTTTGTGTAGAGAGCTAAGTTTTACAAAGTACGAAGCTCATCTTTTGTATTCATTTAATCGATAAACAGTTTATAATGAATTCTACAACAGAACTTGTTACCTGACGGTAACAAACTGGCGACCAACAGTGGCGGAGGGCCCAGACGGTCCTTCGCTTGCCGAGACCGTGTGTCACAGCCGCATCAAGATTCCAATTGAATCCACGGTCGAATACTAATTTGACCGAAACCAAGTTTGAGGAATATCTCTCATCATCCTCTTCAAGATCTGCATTATCTCGCAGTACAAGAGGATCTCATCATTGATAGAAGGCTTATATCGCCCAAAGAAGCTAAAAGTGAAAGGACTCTCGCTCCAATCTGTGAGGCCTGCCTCGCAATTATTATCCCGGCGACCCCAAAAGCCGGAAGCTCTGCTCAGAATGATTTCACCCTAATTAAGGAGTCATTCGATCTTAAGTTCGCCACTCTGACGAAGAGGGCTCGTTCAGAGGCGGACCGCCAACGCCACGCTCGTCAATTGGCCTAAGGCTCTTGGAACAAACCGATTGGAGTTCGTTACTATGCCCGGCTTAGATCGAGGAAACATCAAGTGGTTCAGTCGCCTCTCAACGTCAAATCACTCACATCTCAGTTAAAACTTAGCGTCGCGATGGAATGCAACTCTGTGTCAAAAGGCGCCCTGTTCGACCTCAAAGACGCCCATACAAAAGCGTATGGCAAACACCGCTCGTGCCTTGTGCTTCTTTTTTTTCTATAACAAAGACGAGAAGGAAAGAAGCAAACAGTGTCTTAAGAAGCACGAGAAGAATCACAAAGTATGGATCCCCAAATCCAAACTCGCTACAAAAATTTGGGTCTGCAGACCACAACCTTTGACCGCGGCGCAGTCCTCACTGTCGCCGACACTTCTTTCAGCGCCGACAGCTCATTACTGTCGCGGGCATCTCTTTCAACCCACGGCAGTCTCCGCTTGCCGCGCGCACACTGTTTCGACCGCCCGACACCAATCACCTGCCACGGGCAAAAGAAGTTTCAAAGAGCCACTCCTTTCGACTCCATCAACGTCCATTCCGGAGTGCCGTCTACTGTGTCAAACACCGCTGTTCACTAGTGAAACCCTGCGGTTAGTCCTGACCTGTCGAAATCCAAAATTATAATGGCGGATGGCCTCGATCCTTTACCTGAAGATCGAGGTAAAGAACTGGTCAAAGAACGCTTGGGTTCGGTGAATGAACCCTAAATAGATTCTTACACTGGGGGTCGTAAGTATCCTCCTATCAAGTTAAAATAACTCCAAGATGGGAAAACCCCAATTTCTACCCATTTGAGAGTTCGTAACGAAACTCAGGAGCCCGTTAAGACTCTACACTCGCAAGGGGGTGGTTCTAAACATGCGACTCCTGACGTGACCTTGGATCGCTCAAATGCGACAACAAGTTATCCTGAGAACGCCAACAAGGCTTTACATCCTCAGAAGAAGACATGTTCGTCAAAAGATATTGTTATACCTGGGGGCTCATACCAACAGATGATAGGATTCTCCGGTAATTATACCGATGAGTTGTACTATCAAGCTGGGGGTGTGAACAAAACTCGAAAGAGGATTGTCCGAGAAATGAGCTCTCATTGTTTCTGTATGCGACTCATTAGAGCAGTACTGTCAGAATGTGACTACTCCAAACGAGAAGCCATCCTGCAAAGAGTCTCAGTGTTCCAGAGGCTTTTCACCGAAATGTTGAAGCCTAAGCCGAGACATTTTCGCAAGAGAAGATCAGCTGTCCAAGATGACGAATTCCCTAAAGTCACCATCAACATGGTTGATAAAAGAAAGTCTAAGCGGCATTCAAGTGACTCAAATCCCGACTTTTCCCCGAGAGGAAAAGTCAATCCAAGAATTGCTCAACGGATGTCTCGACTCCAATTAGGAGCCATCAGACGCAGGGATTACAAGAGAATGCATGAAGGAATATCCTCGGAGGATGAACTTTCAGACACTTGTTCAGCCATTGCTTCTGATGATACAATGTCTAGCACGGGGCAAACCAGAGAAGTGCTCACAATCATCCCTGATCAGTTTGCTCAAATGCTTCAAGAAGCTCTAGTCAAATAACGTGAAGAAATTAGAGCTGAGATAAAGACAGAAATAGAGTTAGCTATTCAACAAATGAAAAAATTGCAAGCTCAACGGCCTCAACCTCCTGAATCCAGTCAGCGAGCTGAATCCAGCCACCACACTCAGAATGTTATAGATGACAGCGATCCAGAAGTGGATGAAATCATTATGGCTGATACACCTCCCAATAACAATAACACTGGGGGTGGTTCAACGGATCCTCCCAACAACAATATTGGGGGTGGTTCAATTTCACCTTTTAATAACACTGTGGGTGGCCCAATTATTTCTGCTCAACATCACTCAAAGAGAGATGAAGATGAGGACAAGAAAATGCAAGACCTTGAACATAAAGTCAATGCTTTGATGTCCACTCAGGAAGTAAAGAAGACGGGTATTCCGTGTCCTTATCCAAGAGAATGGGATTCAATTTCATACCCGGCAAAATTCAATCTGATTAACTTTACACCGTTCAACGGGAAGAGCTCGCCTACTCAGCACTTGATTTATTTCAAATCTCACTTAGGCATAATCTCCGGAAACAAGGCTTTAATGGGCCGGTCATTCGTTGGCACCCTTCGTGGGCCCGCCTTCAATTGGTACCGATGTCTTAAGCCAGGGGGCATCAATTGCTGGGATGACATAGAAAGTTTATTCCTCAGCAATTTCTTCGATGATGACACCGAAGTGTCAATCGGAACCCTTTTAGATGAGAAGCAAAAAAGACGGAGAGTCAGTCGACAATTTTGTCAAGCGCTTCCGTAACAAGGCAATGAATTGCAGAGATCCTGTTACAGAGGACATAATAATCTCTCCATCGATGTCCTGGAAGCTCTGGGGGTCGTGCCATCCACAACTTGGAAGGAGTTAAAATCTCGGGGTGAACAAGCTGAGCACTTTCTTAAAAGAAAGAAAGCTGAGAGAGGCCAACCAATGACATCTGCAATCGTTGAGAATGCGACTCTCGATCCGAGGTTTCAAAAGGAGTATTCTTTCGAAAATGATGAAACTCCAGCCATATTGAAATATCTCCTCGCCAATGACAAAATCGAGCTACCACCTATTAAAGATCAGGAGGGAGCTAAGAGGATTACGGATCCAAACTACTGTGCGTACCACAGAAGGGTTCTTCATCCCACCGAGATTTGCTTCGGACTCAAAAATAAAATCCAAGCCTTAATTGACTCCGACGTCATAACGGCGAAACAAGCCAAGTAAAGACAACTCTAACTCCATTGGGTGCACGAGTATAAACTGTTTCCCCTCACTCCAAAGAGTATACGAGTATAAACTGCTCCTTGATACTCCAACAGGTATATGAGTCAAAACTATTTCTTTTCTTTCACGAGAAATTCCTGGAGAGCACCATGCATGGTACTCTTAAGGATAACCCGATCATGCAGCTGAATATAATGATAAACCCAGTTTCATAAGGAAAGCTGGGGGTGGATGGTTCATGTAACGGGAAGTTCTCAGAAGGATGCTATATGTAATTTTCTTAGGGATAACCCGATCATTACAAACAAAGTGATAAACACTACATCCCCACGGTGATTTTCGATAAACAGTTAGGATCGTCTAAAATTCTCATTTGGTCAAACCTTTAAACAGTTAAGACCAAAGCCAAAATCCCCTCTCGATTCCTTTCATGAACGAGAGGTCCATAAATTGAACGATCAAACCTTTAAACAGTTAGGATCGTCTCAAGTCCCCATTTGGTCAAACCTTTAAACAGTTAAGACCAAAGCCAAAATCCCCTCTCGATTCCTTTCATGAATGAGAGGTCCACAAATTAAATGATCAAACCTTTAAACAGTTAGGATCGTCTCAAATTCTCATTTGGTCAAACCTTTAAACAGTTAGGACCAAAGCCAAAATCTCCTCTCGATTCCTTTCATGAACGAGAGGTCCACAAATTAAACGATCAAACCTTTAAACAGTTAGGATTGTCTCAAGTCCCCATTTGGTCAAACCTTTAAACAGTTAGGACCAAAGCCAAAATCTCCTCTCGATTCCTTTCATGAACGAGAGGTCCGCAAATTGAATAATCAAACCTTTAAACAGTTAGGATCGTCTCAAATTCTTATTTGGTCAAACCTTTAAATAGTTAGGACCAAAGCCAAAATCCCCTCTCGATTCTTTTCATGAGCGAGAGGTCCACAAATTGAACGATCAAACCTTTAAATAGTTAGGATCGTCTCAAGTCCCCATTTGGTCAAACCTTTAAACAGTTAGGACCAAAGCCAAAATCCCCTCTCGATTCCTTTCATGAACGAGAGGTCCACAAATTGAACGATCAAACCTTTAAACAGTTAGGATCGTCTCAAATTCTTACTTGGTCAAACCTTTAAACAGTTAGGACCAAAGCCAAAGTCTCCTCTCGATTCCCTCCATGAACGAGAGGTCCATAAATTGAACGATCAAACCTTTAAACAGTTAGGATCGTCTCAAACCCCTATATGAACGAGAGGTCCATAAATTGAACGATCAAACCTTTAAACAGTTAGGATCGTCTCAAACCCCTACTTGGTCAAACCTTTAAACAGGATCGTCTCAAACCCCTACTTGGTCAAACCTTTAAACAGTTAGGACCAAAGCCAAAATCTCTTCTCGATTCCTTTCATGAACGAGAAGTCCACAAATCGAGCGATCAAACCTTCCTACAGTTAGGATCGTCTCAAAACGCCCATTTGGTCAAACCTTTAAATAGTTAGGACCAAAGCCAAAATCCCCTCTCGATTCCTTCCATGAACGAGAGGTCCACAAATTTAACGATCAAACCTTTAAACAGTTAGGATCGTCTCCTCTCGATTCCCTCCATGAACGAGAGGTCCACAAATTAAGAGATCAAACCTTTAAACAGTTAGGATCGTCTCAAACCCCCACTTGGTCAAACCTTACTACAGTTAGGACCACAACCAGAATCTTCTCTCGATTCATTCCACGAACGAGGGGTCCATTTTCAAGTTGAATAATCAAACCTTATGACAGTTAAGATTATTCAAACCTGTCCAAATTCTCTAAGTGGAGATCCCACTTTGAGTTTTCTTTACACCAGGAGATAGAATATAAAATTCTTCCTTTCCATCATCGGGTTTATCTCTACCAACAAAAAAGAGACCAGGAGATAGAATATAAAATTTTTCCTCTCCATCATCGGGTTTACCTCTACCAACAAAAAAGAGACCAAAATACTCCAATAGGTATATGAGTCTAAACTATTTCCCTAATCTCAACAGGAAGTTTCTGGAGAATGTCACTTAGAATATTCTTAAGAATAACTTGAATACTCCAATAAGTACACGAGTCTAAACTGTTTCCTTACCCTCAACAGGAAGTTTCTGGAGAATATCACTTAGAATATTCTTAAGAATAACCTGGCTACCTCCCAACGAGTATATGAGGTTAACTATTTCTCGAAAACTCTAAAAAATACATGAGTATAAACTGTGTTCTTATGAAGACTGATACAGTGATTAACAATCCAGTATCAATTTGATGACAAAAGCTAAATTCACAAGTACAAATTACAGCTTCGATTCAAGATCTCGACAACAGTCAAACGATAAACGTAGTATCGAAAGAATATTAGCTATTCTATAAGGAACTGAATAGACTAAGGGATGAAGAGATCAGGAGTTGAAATCATTTACGGATCCTTCTACACGATCAACTCAACCAAGTATTAAAGAGATCATAAGTAAAATCTATCTTATCCAAAGTATCCCAGACTCCTCTATAAAAGAATGAGTCTGGAATACTTTAGAGGGGGTATCTGTAGGCGTCAAAAAATACTGAAAGATATCCAAATACAGCTCAAGAGGAGATCATCCAAAGAACAAAAGAACACAAGGAACAGTGTTTACTGTCTCGGCACGCGAGACAGTGTTTACTGTCTCGCATGCGAGACAGTGTTTACTGTCTCTCGGTGGCCGAGACACCAAATGCTGTCTCGCGGGCACGTTTCCTCTAACTGTTCCTGGAGGCTATAAATACCCCCTAGGATCATTACTAACGGAGGCTGAGCATTTTGGAGCAGACAGAGCAGAGTACTTGAGCTTCTGGCAATTCCTTGAGATTCGAGCTTTGACTTGATCTTAAGAAGAACGATCGTCTTACTTTGATAAGATCATCGTTTCAAATTCTTACTTCGATAAACGAAGGAAGAATCATTAAACCCCTCACGATCTGTGATTTGGTGGTCCACGAGTCAAAGCGCTCCCAGCACAGGCAAAGATCCCACGCAAGCAGCGATCCAAACAACGATCCTGCGTTTGTTTCTAAAAAGTTGTAATTTTCCTTTTGTTGTGTAAAAGAAGTCTTATAAAAAGGCTATCTCTTTCGAATTTGTTGTAATCGATCGAAGATATAATGAATTCCATAATGAAATCAACTTTCGATGAAAACATCCGTACCGTGGACCGATGGTTCAGTTTTGGATTCGGCACCATAAAGAAGGGAGTCAGTAAAGTAATTTTCTAATCCCTTAAATGGTTGCCTATCCGCGACCACCGTCTTGACCTCATTGTTAGTGTCAACATATTTCAGACACTGATGGAGGGTGGAAGGAACTATAACATTACTGTGAATCCAAGGGCGACCCAACAATAAGTTATAAGAAGTCTCTGTATCAATCACATAACAAGTGACCTCTGACTTCAAGTCTCCGAGCTAACACTTCACCCGGATTTTTCCCAATAGCCTAGACCCACTAGTATTGAACCTGTAGATAATGGTTCCTATGGAGGCTAACTTGTTGGCGGGAATTCCGAGGTGGTACATCAACCTAAGCGGCATGATGCTAACAGCGGAACCCGTATCAACTTAAATCCGATTAACAACGCTTGAGCCAATATATCCGGTGAAATATAAAGGCCTATCATGCTCTGAATTCTTTACTTACATATCTTCTTTGGTGAAAGCAATGCAAGGGAATTTTGTGGCTACTAAATTACAATGCTGAACAGATGATTCTGGCTCTTTAGAGGTTGGCTTAATCTGAGTGAGAAATACCTCAGAATCGGCCAATGCTTCTTGCAAAGCTTCTCTGGTATCCTTTGAAAGGCGCAATAACTCGTACAATGTAATCCTTGCTGGGATATTGGCTAACTGAGTCATGATGTCGAAATGGTATGGAGTGTTCGAACTTTCCGGTTTATCTCTTCCAATCGGTCGATTGAAATGAGACTGCTTCAGAATTTGAACTTCCTTATGTTGGGGTTCTTTCTCCTTTTGTTTAGCTACATTTTGAGATTTTTTGGTTGCTATGGGCGGAGTTGTAACTACCCCCAGCTCTGTTAAGGTTTTGGAAGGTGCATCTTTTACCACCCCATGCTCAACTAATTGCTTAGATGCGCTTGGGTAATTAAAACGGTATTCATTTCCACTCCTGGTAGTGAAAGATTCTTGCTCCTCCTTAGAAAGCGGTAGAGCTGGGATTTCTTCATCATTTTCTTCAGGAATTGCCGAGGCTTCGAAACAAGACTTCTCTTTTCCTTTGCCCTTCAATTTCTTCTAAGACGTGGATGTCGTCCACTGTTCATCTTCAAGCAAATCGGGATGAACCCAAAGGATTTCACCGTTTGGGGTTGTATATGATACAAGTCCCTTTTGGCGCTGTCCATGAGGGTCATCGTTGATAATTTGCATTTTAACCTTTAATACAGGTTCGGGTTGGAACCAGGATAAAGGAACTGAACCAAAACTAATAGATACTGCATTTGCACCTACTTTCTTCTCTTTCGTCTTTACAGTCACAATACCGACATCGATCAAGATTTGTATTTTGTCTTTTAAGATATAACACGCCTTGGTGGGATGATGAACCTTTCTGTGGTATGCACAATATTTCAGGTCATTAGTCTTCTTTGCTTCTTCCTGGTTTGTGACCGGTGGAAGTTTGATCTTGTTGTTGTCCAAAAGATACTTAAAGATGACCGGTACTTCATCATCTTTAAAAGAGTATTCTTTCAGGAACCTGAGTTCTGAAGTCTTAGGCTGTCTCGTAGGCTGCTGATTTTGATGTTATGCTAGCTGGAAGGATGATTATTGCGGTTGTTGCTAAGGTGATTTTTGTGACGTTTGGTGAGCATCAACAGTAGCCGCAGGTCCCTTTCCCCTACCTCGAGAATTTAAATTCTGCTTTTGAGAGTTGGCTGGTGGTTGACCTCTCTCTAGCTTCTTCCTCTTGGGGAATCTTTCGGCTTGTTCGCCCTTCACTTTTAATTCTTTCCATGTTTTAAAAGGCACAACCCCCATGACTTCTAGAACATCTAATGACAAGTTGTTATGACATGTTTGAAGGATGAACTCCTCAGTGAATGGATCTTGTTAGTTCACCGCTTTGTTCCGGAACCGCTTGACGAAAACATCAACTGACTCCCCATCTTTCTGTTTCTCATCCAGCAAAGTGCCAATGGAGACCTCGGTATCATTGTTGAAGAAATTGATAAGAAACAATCCTTCCATATCCTCCCAGCTATTGATACTCCTAGGCTTAAGACGTCGGTACCAATCGAAGGCAGGCCCATGAAGGGTTCCTACGAATGACTAGACCATCAAAGCTTTATTTTCGGATATTGTGCCAAGATGAGACTTAAAATAAATCAAGTGTTGAGTAGGTGAACCCCTACCATCAAAAGGAGTAAAGTTAATTAGACTAAATTTCAGGGGATAAGGAATCAAGTCCTATTCTCTCGGGTACGGATATGGGATGCCCATTTTCTTCACTTCCTAAGCTGTCATTAGAGCATTAACTTTATTCTCAAGATCTTGCATCTTCTTGTCTTCCTCCGTATTCTTCTTCAAATAAATTTGAGAAGGTTGAGTAGACGAGTTAACCGGGCCGTTCTCCGAATTGTCTTTGTTAGGAGGAGGATCAGCAAACATGGTTTCATCCACCTCAGGGATCGACCTCAGTTATACGCACAGGTATGGTATCACACCGGCTAGATTCAGCCTTTTGACTTGATTCTGGCTGTTGTTGATATTGTTGCGCTTGTAAATCCCTCATCTATTGCATTGTCAACTCCATCTCAGTCTTGATTTCAGCTCTGATTTCTTTGTGTTGTTTACCCAATGCTTCCTGTAATATCTGGGCTAATTGATCCGGTGTAATCGCGAGTGATTCTCTGACTTGTCCAACACTGGATACTGTATCATCCGAGGCAACTGTAGAATAAGTATCTGAGAGTTCCTCGTCTGAAGATAACCCTTCATGCAATTTTCTATAAGCTCGGCATCGATTGGCCCTTCGCTGTAGCCGTGACATTCTTTGAGAGAGACCATGCTCAACTGTCCCTCCTGGAGAGAAATCAAGATCAGGGTTGATTGAATGACGCTTTCCTCTATCGGTCATGTTAATAGTGACCTCTGGAATTTCATCTTCTCGCACAATGGGTTTCTTTTTCTTGAAACGTCTCATCTTGGGTTTTGACGTCTCAGTGGAAAGTCTCTAAAGGTTCAGCTTTGGAACAACCGCATTCTGATAATACCGCCTTAATGAGCCTCTCTCATGCGCAATGAGACTTCGTTTCTTGAGTATTTCTTTTTTGTGATTTATTATTTTGATAGTACAGCTCATCATTATCATGATTTGAGCAACCTATCTTCTGCTTTCGAACCTTGTTGATATACACAGGACGACTTGTCATCGCCTATGAGCAATCCAAGGTTGAATACTTAAATCCACCTCCTTGCAGGCATGGAGTCTTTACAGGTCCTAAATGAGAATGAATCAATATTTTCTCATTTTGGGTTTGTTTTGTTCTGATTGGAGGATACTTACGACCCCCAGTATGAGGATTCACTTGGGGTTCATTCACCGGACCCAAGCATTCTTTAACCGGAGCTTTGCCTCGATCGTCAAATGAGAAACCGAGGTGATCCGCCATCGTAATCTTGAATTTTGATAGGTCCGGACTGACCCAGGGCTTCACTGGTGACACAGCAGATGTGGATGTGGTAGACGGACCTGGAATGGATGTTGGCGACGAAATAGAGGTCTTGGGGGATTTTCTTTGCCCGAGATAGTTGTAACTGTCTCGGGTGTAACTCCTTTGTCCGAGACAGTCGCAAGTGTCTCGGGTATTATTGTTTTGTCCGAGACAGTTGCAAGTGTCTCAGGTGAAGGGTTTATTATGGTGGCGTAACTTTTACGCAAGTTCAGCTTTCGAGATCCAAACTTTACAGTTCTTCAGTGATTCTTCAGACACCATTTCCTTCTTTCCTTCTTGTGTTTGTTGACGAAGAGCACGGACGCGAGCAACATTCACCCGACACTTTTGTATACGTTCTTTTAGGGTCGAACGAGCCCTCTTGACGAGAGTCCATTCTTCTGTTGTGAGTTGTGTAGAAATGTGATTAGTTTGTCGCTGAGGCAACTAGACCACTTTATGCTTCCTCGACTCTAGGTCCGTATAGTAGTGAACTACATCGGTTTGTTCTAAGGCCTTAGCCAATTGACGAGCACGGCGCTTACGTTGTCTCTGATGAGCCCTCTTTGTCAATGCCGGTAAGCTTTGGTTCAATGACTCCTTAACTGGGGAAGGGTCATTTGGAGCAGATATGTTGCAAGCAGAATCCTTAGCAACGACCGAGCAAGAATCTTCACACGTAGTCTTTATCGGAGTTGAAGACCGGAAAACCTTCTTGGAAGATGAAATCTTCCTGCATTTACAAGGCGAGGAAGATTTTGAGGATGAGGATGACAGATACTCCTCAAATTTCTCCTGATCGAACTCATATTCGATCTCTTCGTTGATCATAATCTTGATCGGCTACGACATGACGGTCTCGTTAGCGAGACCGTTGGCTCCTACTGTGATCACCAGTTTGTTTTCGTCGAAAGTTATTTTCATTGTTGAATCCATTAAAACTTCAGTTGCTTACAATGAATTATAATGAAAAATAAGAAAATTATAACTTTCTAGAAGATAAAACAAAAATCATTTATCGACGTCTGCTTTTGTGGGGACTTTGCGTTAGCTCGTGGACCACCGATTCACAGATTCTGATTGAATTGTGAAGGCTTTGGGTATTCTTCCTTCGTTTAGAAGCAAGAATGAAATTAGTGAATATCTTATCAAAGTAAGATGAACACTCTTCTCAAGATCAAGTCAAAGCTTAAATCTTAAGGAATCTTCAAAAAGCTTAAGTTTTCTGCTCTATCTGCTCTCTATGCTCGGATCTTTTTCAGTAATGGTCCTAGGGGGTATTTATAACCCTTGGGAAAGTTTAACTGAAAAGACGACATCATGGTGAATTTGTACTTGCGAGATAGTTAGGACTGTCTCGGCGGCCGAGACAGTCATGACTATCTCGGAAAGCTTAAACTGCTTAGCCATTTTTCCTGTAATCGTCTTCCCACATTCTAAACTTCGTTATTTTGACAGTTATCAATATTATTCTCACCCATAATGTTTCCCACGCTCCTGAACAGTTGATAGCCACGTGTCATGCAGTTATTTCAGTAGTTTTCTGAACCCTTCAGGACTGTCTCGCGTACGTCAACACTGTCTCGTGTGCGAGACAGTCGATACTATCTCGCATGTGAGATAGCTTAAGACTGCTTAAACTCTTTGGATGATTTCCTCTGCAACTTAGATGGTAACGTTTATCGCCTTCTCTCCATCTTGAGCTATGTGTGATGATCTATAGGCAATTTTTTATGCCTACAGTGTAGTATGGATGATTTTATATTTATATATACTAACATGTATTTTCTTATGTACTCCTACCCCTTCCCCCTGGGGGTGGTGGAAATGATCTCGCTAGCGCATTGATGCTCGTTGTTTCCCCTCTTTTCAGGCAGCGAGTCAGGCGCATGGAGAGTCGCAGGTTGATATAGATGCATAGTAGCTTCCATCTATTATATTATATTTGTAGTTATTTTCAGAGCTCCACAATGGATGTTCATCTTCAGACATTAGAGTTCGTATTTTTATTTTGTAAAGGCTGAGTGCCTTAGTAGGATTTCACTTGACTCTTTGTGTTGAGACATAATACATTTGTTTCAGTTTTAGAGATATTTTATTCTATTTTAGTTGGGCCTTGATGATGATTATTTGTACATCTCTGTTGCACTTATCTTGCTTATTGTACTACTTTATTATTCTTTTGTTTGTTCTGTACTTAAACCTGGTATTTGATTCCACTAGAGGATATTACTGTGATTAGTGAAATGTGTTTATGCACAGTGTGGGTGAATGACAGGTTTGACATCTCTGGATTCACCTTGGACTGTAGCCATATGTGAAACCAGAGGCGTTATTATTAGTATTAGAGCTCTAGTTCCAGCATCCTTAGGATCATCATGTGTCAAGTTGTCGAGCTAGGATACAGTTTCCTAAGAATCATTTACAGACTCCGCTAAGAATTCCTAGAATGAGTGAGGACGTTATATATATGTATGCGAAAAATTACAATTTTTTTATGATGACTATCTTGCTTTGAATTATAAATCATGTTGTGAATGGTAAGTGATATTATTTTCCTATTAATATATTTTTTGTTTTATGCTTGGGATCTTATTCACTGTGTTTAATAAGCTCTACCCCTAAACTTATAGATGTCGGGAAGAGGATGAGGTCGTTGAGGTACCCGTGCTTAGGGAACTGGGCAAGCTGATGAAGAGCCCGAACCGCAGCAGTCTTTACAGTATCTAGTTGATCTCATAGCACCTTTGACAGCCCGGTTAGCAGCGATAGAGGAGCAGATGGCGAATCAGGTCTAGCAGGAGATACCTAATGAGGAGGAGATACCCATAGTTACACCACTACCACTACCAGTTGTTGATGGAGGCGCTGAGCAGGAGACTTAGCTTCGTTTGGTAGAGTGGTACCAGAAGATGAGAGCACCGGAGTTTCACGGCACATCAGATTCTCTTGCAGCACACAAGTGGAAGGAAAATGTGAGTAACATCTTAGATATGCTTAATGTAGACACTGTGCAGAAGCAGAGGTTAGCATCTTTCAACCTCAAAGGCGACGCAAGGGGTTGGTATCGTCTTCAGTTTACCCCAGAGTAGAGGATGACGCTTACTTAGGAGGAGTTCGCTTACTTCTTTGATGAATAGTATGTGTCGGTAGCAGCGAAACCCGGAAAGAAGTTGGAACTAGCTCGGCTAGAGCAAGGAGATATGTCGGTGACGGGTTATAATAGTATGTTCATGGGATTACTCAGATTCATGAGGATGTGGCAGACTTGAGAGTGTTGGCCTTTTTGTTTTGATGATGTTTTAACAAATAATTTACAACTAATATTATTTATCTAGTGTTTGTGTTTTTATTCATTCTAGGCAAACAATGAGTTAGAGGTTGGATTGAATTGCGTCATAATGATTATATCCAATGGAGGTTGACAGAATATCAGAGTGAAGTCAATACATTAAAGTTAAATATTCAAGATCAAGCTTCATCCGTAACCAAGAAGGGCTTATTGAGGACAATAGCTTGGGTAAATTAGTTTAGGGTTTATATTATGTGTGTTGATACTCTAAACTCAATATCATATACACATACATTTTATTGGTTTCTATGTATATATATATAGTTATATATATACACATTTTGGTTTTTGGTTTTATCCACAAACAAAGTTTTTACAAATAAATTCCATAAAATGTTTATACATATTTATTTTCAATGTGGATAAATGGTTTTTAGTTTAGTGATATAGATATGAAACAAATACACATTTATACACATTTATATATTTCATATTTATCATTTTGTCAAATACATATATTGTGCAAAATTTTATTTTTGCATAATATTGAATTTTTAGTTTATAGACTTCATAACAATATTTTACATCTTTTATCAAGGCTATAAAACTATTTTATAAGGTGTCAAAACATTGTTTAAGTCAAAATATCAAAAACAAGTGTTTCATGTTTTCATGTTTTGACCAAGTTTGACAAAACGATGATATTTTACATATGGGATGTGCAAATTCAAAAATTCTTTTTGCAACATGTTTATAAATATTTCCCAAAGTTTTATATTTTTCTAAATTTATTTGCTATTTTTAAAGACACTTCAAAAATTAAATTTTCTGTTTTAATCAGGCTGATATTGTGTTATCAGTCGACTAATAAAAGTGTTCAGTCGACTGATAAAATTGCCTAGAATTGTCAAAAAGTTTTTGTTTTTTATTCAGTCGACTGATCAGTTGACTGATGAGGTCTTCAGTCGATTTACGAGATCTTTAGTCGACTGATAAGTTATGAGTTGCCTGTAACAGTCATCTCATCAGTCAACCGATCGAACTCGTCAGTCGACTGATGCTGTAACAACTAGTTTTTTTCCAGCTTTTGTCTGTTTTGGGTTTTTGGTCTTTTTACCTTGTTTTCTCTTTCATTTGGGGTTCCTATAAATACCCCCACATATCCTCAGTTCATTTTAACTAAGAAAAAAGTTTAAAGAGTTTTTAAAAGTTTGTTTAAGCGTTTTAAAGTATGTTTAAAAGTTTGGTTTGTGAAATGGTTTTCACAAGAGCAAGAGGAGATCATCAATTTGTGTTTGGACTTTCATCTCATCTCTCTCTCTCTCTCTCTCTCTCTCTCTTGTTAATTCATTGGAGAAGTTTTCTAAATTCAAACTCTAGCTTTACATTTATATACTTATTTAATTATCATTGTTATTAAGCTAGATTTCATATTTGAGTTTAGTTTTGATTTATTCTCTTTGTTACACACACCTACTTGAGCTTTTAGTATTTTCATATATAGTATATTTAGGGTTGTGAAAGATTATAACATTGAGTTGGGCTTAATTGAGTTCTCATATTGTTTAGAGAACAATCATTTGTTGTATTGAGAGCTTTCATTTATGAGGTCACATTATATTGCACAAGTACACCAAGAGGAGTGTAGAGGTGAGAGACGTGGTCGGTCCCAAGAGGAGTAGCGTCGCTAGTAAAGCCTAGTGAGAAGTAGTAATTCCGAGTACTTGAGGGAGACACATGAGAGGCTAACACTTGAGGTGGTAGTTGTGTAGTTACATTGTGAGTGTTTGTAAAAGTTTCCGGTGAGCTAGAAAATTAAGATTATGAGGTGTAAATATTTTTAGAGTGAGCATCGAAAACCTGGTTGTGTAGTGGATTTCTCCCCGAAAATGGGGAGGCGGAGACGTAGGACGGAAGGTCCAAACTCCGTGATCATTTGATTGTATTTGAGTTTGCATTGACATTCATTTATATTTGTGCTCATTGCTCATATCGCCTTTGTCTAATTATTTAGTTTGTCCACTATATTGTTTGCATTTGTTTGTTTCACCCTTGTGTTATTTGTATATCCTTGCATATATATCTTGTCACATATTATATTTGCTAGGATATTTATTAATTAGTTTTTAATTGGCATTAAATCGGATTAGATTAGTATAAACCCTATTCACCCCTCCCCCCTCTAGGGTTCTTTTCTAGTGGCATTAGGGTCTAACACGGTAGTCTCATATGTTCTTGATGGGGCTTCGCCCGAGTTTGTGCCGCTATCTTGTGTCCAGGAGATTTCATTCAGTGCGGGAGGTGGCCGATGCCTCCATATCTCAGGAGACAGAGACGACCATGTTCCAGAAGGGTAAGGAAGAGAATGCTAAAGTAGAGAACTCCAACAACAGGATAAGGGCTCACATCAGCAAGGTCCCCATGAGAAGGGACCTTAGTAAGATCAGAGGGCGCAGCAGTAGCACAGATTCCAGGGGGCATGTTATAATTGCCATAAGTTTGGACACAAACTAGCAGAGTGTCATAGCGCATCAACAGGAGGCCAGCAAGGCAAGAACCAGAATCAGTAGCAGTAGAACCGTGCTCAGAGCCGAGTTCAGGGCTAACAATTGAGGATTGAGGCACCGCCAATAGTTCCGAGGATTAAGGGATAGGTGCGAGCCGTTCATGAGTTGCCGTAGGGACAGATAGTCTCATACGTTCCAGACGATTCAGCGCAGCAGCCTTCAGTTGTAGGTAGAGTGTATGCAGTTGTTCCTCGCGATCATGGTGCGAGCGGGGCTGTGGTGGAAAGTACGTTCCTTGTGAACTCCTTTCCAGCCCGCATTCTTTTCGATTCAGGCGCTTCATATTCTTTTATCTCCCATGATTTTATAATTAGACTTCAGCTTGTAGCGCAACCTTTAGACATCCCTTTATCAATATCTACTCCTTTGCGAGAGGTGTCCCTCTTAAAGAGTATCTGTAGGAGATGTATCATCAGCCTAGACGAGTCTGAGTTCGTGGTCGATTTGATTGTCCTATGTATGTCTGAGTTTGATGTTATCCTTGGTATGGATTGGCTATCTTCCTACCATGAGTATCGACTATTTTGCAAAGACAATTAGCTTGCCAGCATTTGATGGGTCTGAGTTGGTGGTAGCTACCTCACAGGGAAACCAGTTTGCAGAGTCATTTCTAGAATACGTCGAGGAGGTGATGATGCGGGATCGGAGTGCCGATCTGAGCGAGACACGAGTAGTCTTAGAGTATCAAGATATCTTTCAGGACATACCAGACTTATGTCTAGTGAGAGAGATCAAGTTTTGCATCAAGTTGCAGCCAGACACAACACCAAAATCCTGAGCACCTTATCGTATGGCGCCTACCAAAATGAGGAAGCTCTAGATCCAGTTAGATGAGTTGTTATCTTAGGGTTTTATTCGCCAGAGTCATTCTCCGTAGGGAACGCCGGTCCTTTTCATGAAGAAGAAAGACTGTAGCATGCAATTATGTATAGATTATCATGAACTGAACAAAGTCACCATCCAAAATAGATATCCACTACCAAGGATTGATGACTTGTTCGACTAGTTGCAGGGAGCGCAATATTTTTCTAAGATTGATCTTCGTTCTGGTTATCATCAGTTGCGGGTTCGGGAGATAAATATTCCCAAGACCGCCTTTTTGACTCGATATGGGTCCTTCGAGTTTCTTGTTATGCCATTTGGGTTGACCAATGCACCCGTGGTATTCATGGACTTGATGAACCAGGTTTCCGTCCATACTTGGACCAGTTTGTGATTGTATTTATCGATGACATCCTTATCTATTCGAGATTGGAAGCAAAGCATGAGCAGAATCTTTGATTGGCATTACGAACTTTACGGGAGCATTAGTGTATGCTAAGTTCAGCAAATATGAATTTTGGCTATCAGAAGTCAGATTTTTAGGCCACGTCATTAGCAAAGAGGGTATAGCAGTGGATCCAGCCAAAGTTGAGGCAGTACTAGATTGGGAGTCGCCGAAGACGGTTACAGAGATTCGCAGTTTCCTGGGATTAGCAAGTTATTACAAGAATTTCATTCAGGACTTCTCAAAAATTATGACGTCACTTACACGCCTCACGAAGAAGGATGTAAAGTTTGTTTGAGGAACGGAGTGCCAGGAGGCCTTTGAGACTTTGAAGGCTAAGTTGACTACGGCACCGGTGTTGATCATCCTGAGCAGTGATAAGACTTTTGGTTTCTACACGGATGAGTCGTTATCGGGTCTAGAAGGTGTTTTGATGCAGACTTAGAGAGTAGTGGCTTACATTTCGAGATAGTTGAGGACTCATGAGAAGAATTATCCCACACATGACTTGGACCTAGTAGCATTAGTCTTCGCACTAAAGGCTTGGAAACATTATCTATAGGCGTGTAGTTCGAGCTTTTCACAGATCATCAGAGTTTGAAATACCTCTTCTCTCAAAAAGAGCTAAATCAGAGACAACGACGATGTGTTAAGTTTATTAAGGATTATGAGTTTGTGATCCGGTATCATCCGGGGAAGGCGAATGTTGTAGCAGACGCGTTGAGCAGGAAGTATCATCGCGAGCTTTTGGCTTTGAGGTGCTAGTTGTATCGAGATCTTCACACCCTTAGCCAGTTTGACTTTCAGCCAGAGATTGGTGGGAGTAGCATTTTCTTAGGGGCTTTATCAGTACAACCATCTTAGAGTGATAGAGTGGTCAGAGCACAGCTAGAGGATTCTTGGATTCAAACCTGAAAGGGAGAGATTTCCAAAGAGCCCAAGGCTGATTGGACCGTTAGAGCAGATGAAGGTCTTCGAATGAAGGTCCGGTTAGTCATGCCGAACAACCCACAGTTGAAGAGTGACTTATTTGATGAGGTGCATAGTACCAGGTACGAGGTGCATAGTACCAGGTACACAGTGCATCCAGGCATAACAAAAATGTACAAGGACCTGAAGAGGTATTTTTTATGGAGCGGCATGCGTAGAGAGATTATAGAGTATGTAGCTAAGTGCTTTACCTGCCGGCAAGTAAAGGTAGAACATCAGAGACCTGCTGGAACCCTACAACCTTTACCCATTCCTGAGTGGAAGTGGGTAGATATCTCTATAGATTTTATTGTGGGTTTGCCGAGATCATGCAAAGGGAATGATTCCATTTAGGTGATAGTTGATCGGTTGACAAAGTCAGTGCATTTCTTACCCATGAAGACGACTTATATGGCAGATACTTATGCGAGGATTTTCATCCGAGAGATAGTTCCGTTGCACGGAGTCCCACAGATGATTGTATCAGATCGAGGCTCGGTTTTCACATCCTACTTCTGGAGGAGTTTCCAGAATTCGTTCGATAGTCAGTTGTCATATAGTAGTGTTTTCCATCCACAAACGGATGGTCAGACGGAGAGAGTGAACCAGGTGTTGGAGGATATGCTACGAGCATCCGTTATCGATTTTTAGGGCAGTTAGGAGGATCACATTCTATTGATAGAGTTTGCCTATAATAATAGCTATCAGGTGACGATAGGTATGGCACCGTATGAGGCGCTATATGGGAGGCCTTGTAGATCCCCGATTTGTTGGGCAGAACCAGAGGGTAGTTTATTACTTGGGCAAGAACTCGTAAGACACACTACGAAGAAAGTAGCATTGATTAGAGAGCGTATTCTTGCCGCTCAGAGTCGGCAAAAGAGCTATGCAGATCAGAAGCGATGACCTTTAGAGTTTCAAGTTAGAGATTTCGTTATATTAAAGGTATCACCGATAAAAGGAGTTTAGCGATTTGGCACACAAGGAAAACTTGCCCTGAGATATGTTGGTCCATTCAGGATTGTTATAGCGTGTTGGAGCTATTTCATATAGACTAGATCTTCCAGCATCGATGTCTAGTGTACACGATGTATTTCATGTTTTGATGCTCAAGAAGCATTTGTGCGACGAGGAACAGTAGAGGGTGATTGATGCACCAGAGTTTGAGATTCAGACAAATTTAACTACCGTTGAGATCCTAGTTTGTATTCTTGCTAGAGAGGACAAGAGGCTTAGAAATAATGTGATTCCTTTAGTGAAGGTCCGGTGGAACTGGAAAGGGGGTGAGGAGGCTTCTTGGGAGCGTGAGGAGGATATGTGTCGCGATTACCCACACCTATTTGTGTAGGTAATAAGCTATTGATGATTATGCTTTGTTTGCATCTATGACTATGTTATATGTTCAGCCACATTTATATTTAATGCTAGAATGGGGGTACTAACACTTAGCTCCTAATCATTCGGAACACATGGTATATACATGGGGGGTTCCTTGTTTGGATTTTTTGCCTGATGTACTAGTTTCGTCTAATTAGGGGTTAAGTGGGAGTATACGCATTTTAGATTGTTAAGTTTAAATGTTTGCTTATGATTCATATCTGGGATTAATGGTATGAGCTGTGTACGGGAGGGTTTCCTTGTCCCCTCTTAGTGCTTTTCTTGTATTATTAATCTTTAAGATACGAGTGCGGAATTTCGAGGACGAAATTCTTTTTAATGTAAAACCCCATAAAAATTGAGATAATATGTGATTAAATGTGATAAGTGAATTTTATTGTGATAAATATCATTAAATAATAAATGAGTATGATAGTAAGTGATTTGAGATCAAACAAGTTCGTATATGTGAGAGAAACGAGCTAAAAACATGCACGAACGCAAAACATGCACAGCAGGAAAACCCTGTGGCCGGTCAACCGGTGACCCGTGCCCGGTCGACCGACGAGCGAATTGCCAGATTTCTCATCTGCGGTTGGTTTCGGGTCTTTTGAGGCCCAGGTTCGCATGGATGTTTATATACCTCTTTTCACGAAATTTCACATCTTTTATATTTCCTCTGAACCCTAGTAGCCACCATCTCCCGTCATAAACCCTAGATCCAAGCTTTGTGAGTTCGAGTGCTTTGAGAAGCAAATTTCGACGCGAGGACGAGATCGTTGGCGTGTGGCTAATTGATCTGGTTTGGATTTGCACTTTCTAGCTTTTCAACAAAGATTTCAGGCAAGTTTCCATCTCTGCCGACCCTACACCCCTTCTAAAAATTGGTTTTTATGAGTTTCGATGTGATTTTATTGAGCCTAAAACACTATTTTGCATATTTAAACAGTTATTTTATGGTATATGATGTAAAGATATGATCTTTTTTGTGATTGAAATATTCCAAACAAATTCTCCGAGTTAGATTAAGATCAGAAAGTAATTAAACATGAGTTTTGATGGTTTTCATGACGTTTTGATGCTTTTGAACATGTTTAGGGTTTGTGCATAGCTTTTAATATGAAAATTCTTGCTCATGTGGTTAGATGAACTTCACTAATGTTAAATAAGGGTTTATAATGTTTTCTACATGTTTTACATCAATTTAAATGAGTTTGAAACAAAAACACGACACCCAAGCAAACCTGCAGGAAGGAGGCAGATTGCCTCTGGCCAGTTGACCGCCGCATAGGCGTCGGTCGACCAACCAGCAGTCTTGTGCATATGCATGTTTTTGCACAATAGTTGTTTGACCTAGGGATTTTCTCGGTCAACTGACAATGTTTACATGTTGTTTGTTATTTGTTTAACACCTGAGGTGTTTGTGGACACGAGATTTGGATTTGCACATCGAGATATGTGCATAAATATTTGATACATGTTTTTACTTTGAGTTACATGAATTGTTAAGATGCGTGACACATGTTTAATGTGGATGGTGTTAGAGTTAACACATATATTTAATATAACATTAGTTGTGGATGCTTAGTGGGTTAGTCGGTATAAATCAATGAGACTGCGGATGGACTAAACTTAGAGTTAGTTAGTTTATCACAAATGAAACTGCTGATGGACCACACTCTAGGATGATCATGGTATTTTTGGATTGGGTTGATATGTCTATACCCTGCTTGGTGATTGTCTGTTATGCATCATTCTGGAATAGGGTGATTTACCTATCTCCGCAGAGCGATTGTGTAAGGTGGTAAACGCAAGACAATTGTGATGGCCTTACAATACTTTCATTATTTTAGATAGAGGTATATATACAGTTTGCATTATTGCTCCCATGCTAGATTACCCGAGAGTAGGGTATAATTTGGAGACTTGGTATTTATAACATGTTCTACGGAGATGATTATGATGGATGATATTTTTCCTTATGACTGTGCCAACTACCCGAGGGTAGTCCGAGAATTTGACATTTGTTCATCATGATTAAGGTTAGGAGTTGTAGTATTTCTGGTATGTGTTGTTTTTCATTCATAGGATTAGAATTGGCATTTAGCGATTCACAATTTGAGACATGGTATATACATGAGGATTTCCTTGTTTGGATTATTTTGCTCGACGTACTAATTCTCGTGTTGTGGGTTTCTAAATATCAATTTCCACTTTGTGTAGTATGAATGATTTTATATTTATATATACTAACATGTATTTTCTTATATACTCCTACACATTTCCCCTAGGGACGGTGGAGATGATCTCGCTAGCGCATTAACACTCGTTGTTTCCCCTCTTTTCAGGCAGCGAGTTAGGCGCACAGAGAGCCACAGGTTGATGGAGATGCATAATAGCTTTCATCTATTTTATTATATTTGTAGTTATTTTCAGAACTCCACAGTAGATGTTCATCTTCAGACATTAGAGTTCGTATTTTTATTTTGTAAAGGTTGAGTGCCTTAGTAGGATTTTATTTGACTCTTTGTATTGAGACATATTACATTTGTTCCAGTTTTAGTGATATTTTATTCTATTTCAGTTGGGCCTTGATGATGATTATTTGTACATCTCTTCTGTACTTATCTTGCTCATTGTACTACTTTATAATTCTTTTGCTTGTTCTGTACCTACATCTATTATTAGATTCCACTAGAGGATATTATTATGATTGGTGAAACGTGTTTATGCAGAGTGTGGGTGCATGGCAGGTTTGTCATCTCTGGATTCACCTTGGACTGTAGCCATGTGTGAAACCAGGGGCGTTACATCTTGTAAAAAAAAATTTCTTGGCTTTGGAAATAGTATGCACAAACACGCGCGCACACACACACACACACACACACACACATATGTATGTATGTATGTATAGTATAGTATAGTATATAAGTATATGTAACTGTATATATATTAATTATATATTTGTTATAAACTGAATTAATAAAAACATATATATAAATACTTGCGTATCTATATACTATTTATTAATTAACAACATAAAAAATATTTATTAATATATTTTTATATATAGATATACGAACATATACGTATATATATACAATCCTTTTCCGTCAACTTGCATAACTCAACACACAGATCAGAACGTTCACAGGGGTTTGTTATTATCAAACAAGGTTCATAGACAGTCATACCCAACAATCTCCCCCTTTTGATGATAACAAACCTAGAAGTTGAGATTGATTCTACATTAACATGTCATGCGTTGAGTGTGTGCCTTCGTGAAGCATAACATGCCAATAGTATATCAAAATAAATCCAAATTACTCCCCTTATCGACATGCTCCCCCTAAAACCGTGCTCCTGGCCATGAAAAAAATTTCACCATATTTTTAAAACAACTTGAAACAACCACCAATCTTAACCTCTCTCCCCCTTTTGTATTCATCAAAAGCATATAAAGCAATAGAAATAGTCATACGAGAAGAAAACTTTGTATGTATGATTAAAGATGACATAAAGACACATATGATTAATCAAAGCATACGTCAAATCTTGAACCAAAATCTCCATGTGCTCAAAAGGTGTAGGTGAGAGATATAAAATGATAGGAAGCATGATTAGAATCGCAATACGGTTTTTAAAAGAAAGAATTTCCAACCAAGCTACCACTTTTCCCACAAAAGATTCAAAACATGTACTTATATAAGAATTACGTGTCATCAACTCATTAAGAATGAGATCAAGATACTCACATCCAAGTATAGCCATATAGGACACTTAGATGTGGATAGAGTAGAGCTTGATGGATAAATATACACCGACTCTAAATATTTGCAATTCTTAGTAAGGTTGGATATCCTTGAGTTATGTCACACCCTATAGACCACATCCATTTTTCATGCGAAGCAATTTAATATGGTTTTTTTTAACTCCATTGCTTTTTATTTTCATTGAAGTTCATACTTTTATTTTTATCTAAAAGGTGTACATCGCACATTCTCTAAGTAAGCATGTTATGAAATCTATGTTAACCATATTCAAACTTCTTTTCCCAATTCTATTCCTTTTGTACCATCATGAGCAAAAATAATTAAGATTATATTAAAACTATCTTGTGGTAAGCAGGAGATGTAAGAATTATGAACCGACTATTATGTCATATGCCTAAGAAATCATAAAAATCAAAGTATGTCATTTATTGATCATGACATAAAATTCAAATCTCACACTCCTATTTTATAGTTAAATGTTTTCAATAAAAATTAAAAGTTCATCTCAGTCACTTCCAGAAAGTTTTTTTAACAAGCACACAAAAGAAAAAAGGATCAGGCACAAAAAAAGAAAAAATTAATCACAAAGTTTCTAAAAATATGTATAGGGGAAATATGACTTTCTCATACCAATTATTTGTCAATAATTCCCAAATCTATACGGAGATGACAAAATCGATCAGTAGCTAGGGGTTTCATAAAGATATCATCAAGTTGAGATTTTGTGGGAATAAACTCAACGCAAATGTTACCTTTAGCTACGTGATCTCTCAAAAAGTAATGTCTAACGTCTATGTGCTTAGTACGAGAGTGATGGACAAGATTATTTGAAAGATCAATGGCACTTTTTTACTATCACAATTCAATGTAACATTCGTGTAAGTTAAGCCATAATCAGAAATCGTTTGCATCATCCACAAGACCTGAGCACAACAATTGCTTAAGGCAATATATTCCGCTTCAGTCATGGACAGAGCAGTGTTGTTTTGTTTACAACTTGACCATGAAACTAAGGAATGTCCCAACATAAAACAAGTGCCACTTGTGCTTTTCCTATCCATGTGACTACCTGCATAATCAGCACCAGAATAAGCAGAAAGTGCAAAGCTTTCACAAGATGGGTACCACAAACCAATGTTCTGTGTGTGTATCAAATACCTAAAGATTCTTTTTATCTCCTTAACATGTGACTCCTTAGGTTTAGCATGAAAGCATGCATAAACATACAACAAACATGATATCGGGTTTAGAGGCTGTAAGATAAAGAAGGGATCCAATCATACCTCTATACTTCTTTTGATCGTAGTCGGCTCCATTTTCGTCATTGGTGAGCTTCGTTCTTGGACTCATAGGCGTGCCACTAGTCTTCAATTTCTCCATCCCAAATCACTTGAGCATCTCTTTCATGTACTTTGATTGGGATATAAAAATTCCATCAGCACTTTGGCGCACTTGAAAACCTAAGAAAAACTTTAGCTCCCCCACCCAAGCTCATCTTGAACTTATCCTACATAACTTTTTCAAACTATTGGCAGAGAAGATTATTAGTAGCACCATATATAATACCATCCATATAAATTTGTACTACCAAGAAGTCATCACGATCATGCAGAAAGAACAAAGTATTATCTGCACACCCCTTTTTAAATTATTTTTCAAAATATATGAACATAGACGGTCATACCAAGCCCTAGGAGCTTGCTTAAGACCATACAATGCCTTTTTAAGTTCAAAAACATGATTTGGAAATTCAAGACTCTCAAAACCTGGGGGTTGCTTAACAAAAACCTTTCTTATAGAAATCTATTTAAGAAAGCACTTTTTACATTCATTTGCTTAAGCTTAAAACCCTTAAAAGATGCAAAGGCAAGCAATATCCTAATGTCTTCTAGCCTAGCAACTGGAACGAAAGTTTTATCAAAATCAATTCTCTCAATTTGATTATACCCCTTAGCTACCAATCTAGCTTTGTTCCTAATCACATTACCATTATCATCCAACTTATTTTTAAACATCCACTTTGTACTAACCACAGGATAATCCTTTGGTCGAGCAATGAGTGTCCAAACCTCGTTTCTATCAAACTGGTTTAGTTCTTCTTGCATGGTCATGACCCAACAACTATCATTAATTGCGGTTTCTACATCGTTTAGTTCTATTTTAGAAATAAATTGATACGAGTTGCCGTGCGAGCACCCTTTGGTCGCGGAATTACCAAAAGGTGGGTTGAGAAGAGGACGACCAAAACACAAGAACAATTCAGTTTGGCGAAGGAAAATACCTTCTCTAGATTATGAAGAACAAAAGATTACAATCTCTCCCTCACAATCTCACTCTAGAATTGAAGAACAAGCTCTCCAAATCTCAATCTAGAATCTAATCTCTCTTGATTAAACTCTCTGACCTAAAAGATCTAAAAAGATGATCTTTAGAAACCCTAAAACAATCCCTTATATAGGTGTACAAATGTGGATGGCAGTTTGGTAAATAACCAGACCCAAAACCAACAGGAAAATGCGTGAACAGAATCCCAAACGAATCAGGAAACCATCGATGAGTCGACTCATGACTGAGATGAGTCGACTCGACAGAAACTGGAGAAATCTCAATAACCAGCGATGAGTCAACTCATGACAGTCAAGAGTCGACTCAACCTGATGAGTCGACTCATAACAGTTATGAGTCGACTCACAGGCTGAAAACTGGGTACTTCGATTCTTCTGCTCGTCGTCTTGTTCCACGCTTCCTCCTGTGTTCCCTTATACTGTTTGACACCCCCTATTCTCATGCTAGTATGAGAATCATCTATCCTCAAGCTCCCATGAGGATCGCTAAGTTCCGAAGAGAAGATACACCCGTATCATGTGTCCCCTCTTTAAGAACTTGAAGTCCCGTTCAAGTTAGAACTTCAGCTGAGGAAACTCGCGAGCCCCTCCTTCTTTATTGAACCACTTAGCCTTGCTAGGAACTTGACCTTGACGTCCGATAAGAAACGACTCCTTCATTCCCCTTCTTGTCGTGGTCGTCTTTCGCTCCAAAATGCAGTCTTCCTTCAGCGGCTCCTCTCTATCAAACCATAAGTCATCAACATGCGGTAAGATCACCTTGTCATCACCTTCATCATCCAGTAATGGAGGCTCAAACAACTTCAAGTACTCAGCATTGATCACCGAATACATGCCTAAGTAAGGCGGCAAATCCAGCCTAAAAGCGTTGTCGCCAATCTGATCGAGAATCTGAAACGGACCATAACGAATAGGCTTCAACTTCTTGCCTTCTCCTTTTAGCCTCTCCTTACTCAATTTCAGCCACACCATATCGCCCACGCCAAAGTTACAAGGAACCCGATGTTGATCATGCTTCGCCTTGTATTTTGCTTGTGACTTCTTCAATTGTGCTTCAACCGTGGCATGAATCTGTGCAATCTTCTCCAGAAATCGCTGAGCCCGTTGTCTTTCATTCCCCTCCTTGCCGTCCATCGTAGATTCACTTGAAAACACGAGATCAAACGGACTCGGTGGTAAGAATCCATAACAAGTCTCAAACGGTGACTTTCCCGAAGATCCATGAATCGCCCGATTAAAAGCATACTGCAAATATGGTAAGCTCTCATCCCAAGTCTTGGGATGCCTGGAATTATACCCCCGCAACATATGCACCATAGTCTGGTTGACTACCTCCGTTTGCCCGTCTGTTTGTGGATGAAAAGCCGTGCTCTTCTTTAATCTACCCTCAATGGCAATTGCCTTCACGCTCGCCTCTGCAATTGATTCCACCGTGAATAGCCTTATCTCCTTTCGGATGTGATCGCTCAATCCCGCCATATACTTCATAAACACGGAATATTCCTCTGTCGCAATGTTGAGGACCATCGCCTGCTGCTGGAACTCCGTAGTGTATTCTTGAACGGTTTGATTGACCCTTTGGCGCAAGATGTTATACATTAAAAAACCTCAGTAACTTACCTATTTGATGCTTCGGTACCATGTATTCCTTCCGCATCAGTAGTGCCGTCGCTGAAATTTTGAGTAGTGAAACCATGCCTTTGCCTAGCACTCCGAGCCAACCGATACAAACTGTCCCTTATGCATAGCTTTGTTCGAACATCCAACTGAAATCGACAAAAAATAGCTCATGTACATGCATCAGAATCTAAATTCAGCTGCTCAGCATATGCAATGCACATATGTTCCAAAAGTAATTGCAAAAACAGGAGACACCCCGCACATAAGTTTCCTATTGTTCAAAGATAATTGAATCACCTAATTTTCCACACCATAACAACACTTTATCGTGATAATACAAACAACATGAATTGGTGCTTTACTCTCACTGGATATATCTTACTAAAAGGAAAAGCGAGTTAGCTTCTGATCCTACAAACAGGTCTCATGTTACTGATAGTGACGTTAGAGGGTGGAGTTCTATAAAGTGATGCACATAATGCATAATTTATATAAGGAAAATGACCCAAGTAGCTTACGTCATCAGCAAAATTTCAGCAAGCTCCTATTTTTGTTCAAGCTCTCATTTAGGTTACAAGAAAAGCTTTCTCTAAGCAAGGGTCAATTGATACGAGTTGCCGTGTGAGCACCTTTGATCGTGGAATTATCAAAGGTGGGTTGAGGAGAAAGAATAAGAATACAAGAATAACTCAGATTTTTGGGCGAAGGAAAATACCTCCTCTAGATTATGAGTATGTAATTTACAATCTCTCACAATCTCACTCTAGAATTGAAGAACAAGCTCTCCAAATCTCAATTACAAGTTAATCTCTCTTGATTTAACTCTCTGATTGTTTAGAAACCCTAAAACAATCCCTTATATAGGTGTACAAACGTGGATGGCAATTTGGTAAATAACCAGACCCAAAACCAACAGGAATTCGTGTGAACAGAATCCCAAACGAACCAGGAAACCCTCGATGAGTCGACTCATGACTGAGATGAGTCGACTCGACAGAAACTGGAGAAATCTCAATAACCAGTGATGAGTCGACTCATGACAGTCATGAGTCGACTCAACCTGATGAGTCGGCTCATGACAGTCATGAGTCGACTCAACCTGATGAGTCAACTCATAACAGTCATGAGTCGACTCATAGGCTGAAAACTGGGTACTTCGATTCTTCTGCTCGTCGTCTCGTTCCACGCTTCCTCCTGTGTTCCCTTATACTGTTTGACACCCCTATTCTCATGCTAGTATGAGAATCATCTATCCTCAAGCTCCCATGAGGATCGCTAAGTTCCAAAGAGAAGATACACCCGTATCATAAATCCACCATAAATGCAGATTGCACATAAGTTATTATTAAAGGATAAACGTGTATGAATACCTGTCGTTAGGTTATCGATAACCAGTTCTGATGGATGATTCGGGTTGTATCTCAAGTCTTTTGGTCTCAAATTCTCTTTTGAAGCATTTTGTGCCTTCGTCATTGTTCGTAGAATCTGTAGGCACCTGCAAACCTTCAGCATTGGTTCCTTCAATTTCTCCGTTGATATCTTCATTGGTCCTGCGAGGCAAAGATGGATTATTAGATTCATCAAATTTCACATGAATAGATTCAGTAATTGAGAGAGTTTGTTTAAGAAAAATCCTGTAAGCTTTGCTTCTTGCAGAATATCATATGAACACTCCTTCTACACTTTTTGACTCAAAAGTCTTGGGTTGATCACCTGTGTTTAATACAAAACATTTACACCCAAACACTCTAAAATAGGAGATGTCAGGAATCCTATCATGCCATAACTCATAAGAAGTCTTACCTATAATTGGTCTCAACATAACTCGATTGCAAACATAGCAATCAGTATTCACTACCTCAGCCCATAGGGACAAAGACAATCCATACTCTCTTAGCATACTCCTAGCTATTTCTTTTAATGTTTGATTCTTTCTCTCGACTATCCCATTTTGTTGAGGTGTTCTCGGAGAAGAGAATTCATGTGAAATCCCATTTTTAATGCAAAAATTTTCAAATCTAATGTTTTCAAATTCACCACCATAATCACTCCTAATACTAATAATAGAAAGTCCCTTTTTGTTTTGAACTTTCTTATAAAAGATTTTAAAGTAATCAAAAGACTCTAAGTTTTTGGCTAAGAAATACACCCAAGTATATCGAGAATAATCATCGACCAAAACTAAGCAATACCACTTTCCTCCTATACTAGGAACCTTAGTGGGTCCAAAAAGTTCCATGTGAATCAACTCTAAGACTCTTTTAGTAGCAACAACTTGTAGACCAACAAATGAGGCTCTAGTTTGCTTACCTTTCGTGCATGCCTCGCATAACTTACCGTTCTCGTATGTTTGATGTGGGAGTCCATGAACTAGCTGCTTACTTTCTAATTTTTATAGCAATCCCATGCTAGCGTGTGCCAACCTTCTGTGCCATAGGGTTGATTCCTCTTCCCTGCCAACGAGACATTTTGCCAATGTTAGTTCTTCAAAGGAGAGTATATAAACATTGTTTTTCCTATTAGCCGTAAGAATGACTTTACCTGAAGTGTTTTCAATAATAATATAATAATTAATATCAAAAACAACCTTCATACCTTTATCGCATTACACTTACCATTAATACATTTTCCAATCACGTTACACTTACCATTATCTCCCAGAGTGACACAACCTCCAGTCTGTTTGACTAGGCTAAGGAACTTGTCTTTACTTCCCATCATGTACCTCAAGCAGCCAGAATCTAACTACCACTCGCATGTTTGTTCCTTAGCTGTGCAGCAGACCTAATCATCATTGTCATTCTTGTCAACATCTCCCATTAAGCACAATGTCGAGAAAGCCTCCTCCATCTCTGGATCATTCTCACCATCATCATCCTAGGTCACCATAATTGATTTTCCACGATTCTTTAGCAATGGACATTCAGCTTTCAAATGGCCTGGTTTCCTACAATTGAAACAATTAGATTGATCATCTTTATATGATTCAAAAGATTTTGTAGGAAAAAATTATTTAAAACGATTGAGGTTCTTAGCCATTTCTGCTCTGCCCCTCGAGGTTCTGATGATCTTCTTGAAGCCCCGAACCATCATGCCCTTCTCTTCGTCAAAATCATTTTCATTATCATCCTTTGCCTTTAAAGAAAACGGCTTCTTGCCTTTTTTTCTCCTCCAAATCTCGTATCTCATTTGCTTTGAGCTCCATCTCTTGAGTCATCAAGTTCCCAATGAGCTCCTCTAAGTTTTGACGGTTGAGATCTTTTGTTTCTTGGATGGCGGTGACCTTCGACTCGAAGCTTCGCGGTGTTGGATATATTGTCCCTAATATATAGTTTTGATGATAACAATTTATATTCTATGTGTATTATTATGCACTAACATATCAATGCATATATCAATATCAAATATGATCAAGATATGTGAACAAAGTGCAGGATGAGTTCAAGGCAACAAGAAGTAAAGAAGAAGAAGAAGTGCATAAACGTCATAATGTAATTTTTTACATTTTTTACATAGATTTATTGTACAAGCCTTGATCACTCACAACACATACACACACATAGTATTTTAGAATACACTAACACATGCTTAGTGTGTAGTTAACAATAAAAATCTCCTATGTTAACCATTAGAGTTTATAGATAAAGAATGAGTCTCAAAATACTTTATATATCTCATATTTACTCCTTAGTAGTCGACCAATAAGAATAGTAGTCAACTACTAAAGCCTTGGTCAAAATATCAGTTTCTGTTATTTTACAGTGTAGTCGACTAATACATATTGTAGTCGACTATTAAAGACTCAGATAGAATTCCAGTTTATTTGAAATTATAGTGTAGTCGACTACTAGGATCTATAGTCGACTACTAAGAGTCAGTTCAGAATTCCAAAACGTTTGTCTTTATAGTGTAGTCGAGTAATGACTATATAAGTCGACTACTAAGAAATTTTCTGACTTCACAGAGTCTGTTTAGACTCAGTGTAGTCGACTACTAAAACAATTAGTCGACTACATATACAGTTTTTTTTAGATTTTGAAATTTAAATTTATGATTGTTTTATAGCCATTTTTGGACGTTAATTGAGTTTAAATTTGTGTCTTTTTAAGAGGCTATACATATGTATTAAAGTTCAGAATTTGCCACCAAGATTCATATATATAAGATTAAAACTTTTGCGCAAATTCAAGTGTTCAAAATATAGATTTTCAGTCTAAGTGTTGAAAATAAGAGATTTCTTAATAGGCATTGATCTTCATCATGCATACAAGTTATATAGGCAATATTCAAAGATTAAAAGAGTTCCTAAGCCATTCCTGCACTTTACTACATATTCAAGACTTATAGGAATTGTGTTCTTTCTTCAAAGAAAGTTTCTCTCGGGTGTGAGAGGTGAACTCTTGGTGTAGAGATTGTTTGCTATTTGCATGGTCTTGCAAATTGGCCAGATTTACTTTTAATTTTGTAATAGTTTTTCAAAATCATAGTGGAAATATTAAGCAGGATTTGCTTGGGGACTGGATGTATACCCGGAGTGGTGGAACCAGTATAAAAGCTTGTGTTTGTGATTTTTATTTTTTATAATTGTTGTTATCTTTCTTGTAATTTATAATCTACTTTACAAAAATTTTAAATAAACACTATTCACCCCACTCTAGTGTTTAGTGTGTACTTGGTCAGATCCTACACTTGGTACCAGAGCACGGTGAAAGATGGCAATAACAAATGCATCACAATTCAAAGAGGGACATTCCACACAGCGACCACCACTATTCAATGGTACAAACTACAACTATTGGAAATGTCGAATGAAGATCTATCTCCAATCTCTTGGCTACGACCTTTGGAATATTATAGAGACTGAATTCATAAAGCCAACCACTCCATACACCGAATGGACACTTGTTCAAATGACAAAAGTGAATCTGGACTCCAAGGCAATGAATGTGCTGTTTTGTACCCCCGACAAGAACGAGTTTAATCGCGTGTCTACCTCTACATCTGCACATCAAATTTGGCATACTCTTGAGGTAACACATGAAGGAATTAAAAAAGTTAAAAAAATAAAAATTTATGTTCTTGTTCACAGGTTTGAACTATTCAAGATGAAAGAAAATGAGACTATCACGGAGATGTTCACAAGATTTACAGATATTACTAACTCCTTAATTGAACTTGGCAAAAAATACACTTAAGTTGAGATGGTAAGGAAAATCCTAAGAGCACTAACTCCGGAATGGTTGAAGAAGACTACGGCTATTGAAGAGGCCAACGATCTTTTAACTCTCACCGTAGAGGACTTTATCGGAAATCTTATGGCATATAAAGTTCAACTTAAAGATAGAAAGAAGAATGACAAACCAAAGAAGAAGAAGATACTTGCCTTCAATGCAGCCTCTGGCACGGAAGAATCTGAAGAAGATGATGAAGATATTGAATTGATCACAAAGAAATTCAAACGATTTCTAAAGAAAGGTAAGTTTAAGTCAAATACGTTTAAAAATACTAACAATGATTCTTCTTTGTGTTCCAATTGTAATAAGCCAGACATATAAAGAAGGATTGTCCACTTATTAAATCAAAATCAAAGTCCACCAATTCTAACAACTTTAACAACTTCAAGAAGAAGAAAAAGAAGGCTATGGCCGTGACTTGCGATGATAGTGACAATTCATCATCCGAGGACGAAGAAGAAGAAAAATAAGAATCTGCCCACATGTGCTTCATGGCACAAGAAAATAAAGTAAATGATTCTTTAGACAATGAAGAATTATTAGACACTTTTAATGAACTTTATATTAAATTTAAAGATTTAAATGCTAATTACAAGTTTTTAAAAAATAAAAATGAAAGATTAAACTTAGAATTAGTTTCTTCAAATTGTACACAAATAGAAGATTTGAAGGAATTAAATGACAAGTTGTAAAAATAGATTATTAACTAAAAATAATGTTTATCTTAAATCTGAATGTAACATTATGAAAAATAAAATTTTAGATTTAAGTAAGAATATGGCTTCACTTAAACTCAAATATGAACAATTATTTTTAAATGTAAACAAATTCAATAAAGGAAAAGAAGACTTAAATGATTTATTAACTTTTCAAAAGTTTTCAAATTAAAAGTTTGGTTTAGGATATGTTCATAAGAAGTATGATAATGTTACTAGGACAAATCATGCATCATCTTCTATGAATAACAATGTTAGAAAATTCCATGCATCATTATCAATGAATATTCATGCTAAAAATAATCATGTGTTATCATGTTTATTTGGGTGCCTAAAAACACATGTTTGCATGAAAGAAATACTTATATTTCAAAATTTAAGAAAAACAAATGCAATTCTACTAATTATATTTATGTTAACAAGGAGAAACCAAATTCCAAGTGGATTTGGTCTCCGAAGTGCTAATCCAATGGACCAAAAATAAAAGGGTATCAATGCTTACATGTTTATATTTCAGGTACCTAAAAAAAATGGATACTAGATAGTGGATGTTCCAAACACATGACCGGAAATACTCAAATGTTGTCTTCAGTTCAATACAAAAAGGGAGGAACTGTTACTTTTAAAGACAAAAACAAAGGTCAATTAATTAGTGATGGAATCATAGGTAACATTGACAAACCACTAATAGATAATGTTTTATTAGTAGATGATTTAAAATATAATCTTCTAAGTATAAGTCAACTATATGATAAGAATTTTAAAATTATTTTTGAAAAAGATTCATGTCTTATCTATGATAATGATTTAACAAATATTTTATTTAAAGTAAGTAGAAAGAAAGATATATATGTTTCATCCATGAATTTTTATTCTAATGATCATTGTTTAGTTGCATCAATTAATGATTCATTATTATGGCATAGAAGATGTGGGCATATTAATATGAAAAATATTTTACGTATTTCTAAACACAGTTTAGTAAATGGTTTGCCTAAAATTATAAATAAGAAAAATCATTTTTGTGATGCACATCAATAAGAAAAAAAATGCATAAATCAACTTTTAAATTTAAAGGTGTTATTTCTACAAGTAGACCACTAGAATTATTACATATGGATTTATTTGGTCCTTCTAAAATTACATCTTTAAATAGATACAGTTGTCATTGTTGATGATTATTCAAGATTTACATGGGTTATGTTTTTAAAGCATAAAAATGATGCTTTGATGAGTTTTATACATTTTGTAGAAAGATACAAAATCAAAAATCTGCTACTATTGTCACTATTAGAAGTGATCATGGTGGTGAGTTTGAAAATAAATTATTTTCCAATTTTTATAATAAAAATGGTATTTCATATGAATTTTTTTTTCCTTACACTCTACAACAAATGGAGTTGTTGAAAGGAAAAATAGAACTTTACAAGAATGTGCTAGAATAATGTTATGTGATTCTAAACTTTCTAAATATTTTTTAGCAGAAGCAATTAATACTGCATGCTATGTTTTAAATAGAGTTTTATTAAGACCTATTTTAAATAAAATAAGTTTTGAATTATTTTACAATCGCATTCCTAAAGTTTTATATTTTAAAGTTTTTGGATGTAAATGTTATATATTAAATACAAAAGAAAAATTAGATAAGTTTGATTCTAAATCTGATAAAGGTATTTTTGTAGGTTATTCTATGCATAGTAAAGCTTATAGAATTTTTAACAAAAAGACTTCTACAAAAAGGTATTTTTGTAGGTTATTCTATGCATAGTAAAGCTTATAGAATTTTTAACAAAAAGACTTCTACAATAGAAGAATCAATGCATGTTTAAAGCTTATAGAATTTTTAACAAAAAGACTTCTACAATAGAAGAATCAATGCATGTTTCTTTTGATGAATTTTATGTTAATACTAGTGATAATAATAATGATGATGATGATGATGTTAATGATCAACCATCTCCTATTATTAATGATTCTAATGATACTAATGTTTTGCCTAAAGGATATGTAGAAGTTAGAAATCATCCACGTAATTTGATCATTGATGATATTTCTCGTGATGTTCAAACTAAATCACAATTGGATTTATATACCCATGTTGCTTTTGTTTCAACAATTGAATCTAAAAATATTAAAGAAGCATGTAAAGATGATTTTTGGATAATTTCTATGCAAGAGAGACTCAAACAATTTACAAGAAATAATGTTTGGGATCTTGTGCCTAGACCACAAGATAAATCCATTGTTATAACCAAATGGATATTTCAAAATAAATTGGATAAATCTGGTCAAGTTATTAGAAACAAAGCCAGATTGGTTGTACAAGATTATAATCAAGAAGAATGTATTGATTATGAAGAAACCTATGCACTGGTTGCTCGTTTATAACCTATTAGAATATTACTTGCATTTGCATGTTTTATAGATTTTAAACTATTTCAAATGGATATTAAAAGTGCATTTTAAATGGATTTATTAAAGAAGAAGTTTTTGTAGAACAACCTACCGAATTTGAGCATGAAAGTTTTCCAAACCATGTTTTCAAACTTAAAAAAATCTTTGTATGGTATTAAACAAGCACCCCATGCTTGGTATGATAGACTAAAGAACTTTCTTTTGACTTCCGGATTTGAAATTAGGAAGGTTAACTCTACACTATTTATTAAGAAAATAAATAAAGATATATTATTAATTCAAATATATATAGATGATATTATATTTGGATCTACTAATAATGATCTTTGTCGAGAGTTTGCTAAGACTATGCAGGATGAGTTTGAAATGAGTCACATGAGTGAACTCAACTTCTTCCTTGGACTTCAAATCAAACAATTGAAGGAAGGGACTTTCATCAACCAAAGTAAATATGCAAAAGAATTACTCAAACACTATGAAATGGACAATACTACAAGCAAACGAACTCCAATAAGTACTACTATATCTCTTGAAAAGGATGAAAATGATACGAATGTTGATCAAAAGCTTTATCGAGGTATGATTGGATCACTTCTTTATCTTACTGCTAGTAGACCTGATATAACGTTTAGCGTTTGTTTATGTCCAAGATATCAATTTAATCCTAAAGAGTCACACCTTAAAGCAGATATCTTAAAGATACTATAGATTTTGGTTTAAGAATAGCACATTTAATTTAATATCATATAGTGATACTGATTTTGCCAGACGCAAATCCGATAGAAAAAGTACAAGTGGTACATGTCATTTTTTGGGACATTCACTTGTATCTTGGTTTAGTAAAAAGTAAAATTTAGTATCATTATCAACAACTAAAACAGAATATATTGCTGCAAGTTTTGTATGTGCTCAAGTTTTAAGGATGAAACAAACATTATCTGACTATGGTATAGTTTGTCCCACATCCTCCATAATGTGTGATAATTCGAGTGCCATTAATTTATCTAAAAATCCTATTTAACATTCACGTACAAAACACATTGATATTAGACATTATTTCTTACGTGATCATGTGCTTAAAGGTGATATTTTATTAGAGTTTATATCAACGAATAAACAAATTGATGATATTCTAACAAAATCATTAAAAGAAGAAATTTATGTTAAATTAAGAAGGGAATTAGATATATATTCAATTGTATATTTAAATTAATTTTTAAGATCAAACATAGGCATACACAACATTAGTAGTCGACTAATTAGCTTAGTAGTCGACTACTCTAACGTGCATCAAAAATAAAACTTTCTGTCAATTACAGACTAGTCGACTAATAGTGATAGTAGTCGACTAATCTGAGTTAAAAATTAAAAACTAGCCTTATGTCAACTACAATGTAGTCGAGTAATTTTCTTAATAGTCGACTACATGCACAGACTTTTTCACATATATATAATTTTTCATCTGATTGAATCTTTACCCACCAAACCCAAAACCCAATACTCATTTAACTTAAGTTAAATTCATCTCAACCATTCATTTTAACTTGATCAATCCTAGCCCTATATCATATTCTATTTAGATCAAATCTTGACCATAGGATTGAATTTTTGATCTAATCTTGACCATTCATTTTTAACTTAAGAAAACTACCCTAACTCCTCCACCCACTCACTTTTTCACTCTCCCAAAACCGAAACCCCTCTTCCCCATTTCAGGAACACTGAACCCTCATCCTAGGGCATCATTTTTTCTTTCTCTCTTCTCAAAATCTTCCTCAAATTGTCGATTTGAAGACTTTGTACTTAAAAGAACCAAGTTTCCTTGGGAAATTTAAAAAAAATCTAAACTTTTGAGATACTACCAGGTCGTTTTGTTAAATTTGAAGACTTTGTAACTCATAATTTTAGTTCATATTTTGAAAACATTGGACTACTAGAGTTATTCTCATCTGAAAATAAAAAACTCCATTATCCTCTCTTAGTTCAATTGTTTTACATAAATATCACTCGTCTTGAAACTGTTAACAAATCTGAAAAGATCAACAATGTTGTTAAGGGAATTGAGATTAATTTGACTCCTAAAACCATTGGAAAAATTTTCAATATCTCTTACCAATGTGTTAGTCTTCATAGTATTAAGATGAGAGATCAAGACTTGCTTTCGAATCATATTTTTCTCCCAGGTCAAGGAAAACTCTTGAATCATTCTAACAAACTTAGACCTATTCCTAGGTTTATTGTTTGTATCCTTGCTTACAATTTGTTTCTAAAAACCAGGAGTTTTCATTTTATCTCTCTAGACTTAGCAAAAGCCCTATATTCCATAATGGCAAACATTAAAGTTAATTGGGCTAAAGTGTTTTTTGAAAATCTTTTGGTTCTACCTAGAGGATTCCTTCCGTTTGGAGCTTTTTAACAAATTTTTTTTGAAGCCTTCCATGTTGATCTTGAAACTGAAAATTCAATGATTCGTTCAATTAAGTTCATTGATTCAAATGCCCTCACTAGGATGAAGTTAACAAAATTTGAACTTCATGACCAAAATTCCCAAGATGAGCCTGACCCTCCTTAAGAACAAATCCCACAAGAAATTCCACAATCATCTCATCAGACAGGGTGTGCCCTCGTGTGTAACCTCCAGGGTGTGCCAGATTTCCTGCGTAGTTGAACAATAAGATATGAGATTAAATTCAGTATGATATAAAGCACATATAATGGCACATATAAATTTTTGAAGAAGCACTTGTCGTAAAACTAGTATTGGCATGTCCAGCTCTAAGTCTACTTCGCATAGCTTGTGACGGATCTCAAAACGGAGATTTCTGTGAATTTCTAAGTTTTTTGAGCGAAGACTGCACAAGGAGGAGTATCTGCGAATTCTGTTGTATTCTGCTCTCTTTTTTTGTTAATCTCACTCCCTACCATCATTAACAGCCTTCAAGCAGGATTTACTAACCCTAATATACTTAGGGTTTAATTCTTCCCCTTGGATATGACATGTGGCACAATCTGGGGCCATAGAAAAGTCAAAACACCCATAAAACACTCTGTACACATACATGTATAGGACTCTGTATTTGTACCGCCTTTTCTACACTTCATATGCCATGTGGCACGCAATTATTAGCTGAAATATCCTCCCAAGGTCCATTGCCTATTTTTCTCTCCCTTCAACAACGCACCCATGTGAGGTAGGGCCCGCTTTCAGCTGAAATCACGCGCATTTGATGCGCGCTGTTGGATCAACAGGCTGAACGGATCGGAGACACGTGGCCTATAGCAGTGAGATTTGCACAGTAAATCTTAGTTGGGCCTGTTAGTATGGGTTTTTTCCTGTAGACTTTGAACTAGGCCTTACGGAAATCTTGTAAAACAAATTTTCTTGGGCTTTGGAAATAGTATGCACACACACACACACACATATATATGTATGTATGTATATATATATATATAATCCTTTTCCGTTCAACCTGCACAACTCAACACACAGATCAGAACGTTCACAGGGGTTTGTTATTATCAAACAAGGTTCATAGACGGTCATACCCAATATTTTATACTGTTAGTCAAGAGCTATCACAAAATTAGAACTTAGATAATGATACAAAGCTATTTAATTTTTTTCCATTTCTCTATACAAAAATGGCAGTTCTAATCTTTCAAATTATCACAAGTTTTAGGCTAGAAATACTTGGTTAAAAAAATTAGAAGTCTCTTTTTTATTTCTTATTTGTATTTATTATATTTTTATTTTCTCCATCCTCTCTTCCTCCAATGACCATGAAATCATTTGACCATGCTATCAGATTAGACTGCATCTTCTCATACTCCTCTATTTATATGCTATTTTTTATTGAATGTATAGATTTATATAACTATTTTAAATTTAAAATAATCTTAGATGAATAACTTATTAAAAAATTATTGAAATTGAGGTAGGTGGTAGGAGACTTGGGGTGTAAAAAGGGAAGTAATTAGTAGAGAACTTTTTTTTAAAATTTTAGACTTGTACTAAAATAATTCATAAAAATAAAAAAATTATGAACTATTGTTATCAATAACTACTAAGAATATATAATATTCTTCAATTAAAAAGCAATATATAGTATTCTAACCAAAAGTTATTCAACAATATAAGATTATATTAAACAATTATTAATAAAGTAAGTTTATAAACATAAATAGTAATTATATCATCAAAATCTATAAATTATATGCTTCTTGATTATCACAAATTATCCCACATCGTGTTATCAAAACATCTCATTTCAAAAAAATTGTTCCCTATGATTCCACTAAAATATCTCACTTTAACTATTATCACACTTCTTGTAAATATATTCTAATTGACTACCGCCCCTAAGGATTTTGAAATTAGTAACCCCAGATCGTTGTCATATTTTGAAGTAGTCCCACTAATGTGTTGTGTTCTGAAATTAGTCCCCCAAGTCTTTCCAACGTAGTGCTAACTAGAGGGCTAATCTCAAAATACTTAACATATTTGGGAGACTAATTTTAAAATATTGACATTTTGGGGATTAATAAAAAAAGGTTAAAGATTTGGAACGAATTTCAAAACATTAAGATTTGGAGTATTAATTTCAGAATATGAACATTTTGGGGATCAATTAGGGGTGAGCACGATTCGGTTCGGGTCGGTTTTTACCAAAATTTGAACAACCGAACCGAACCACCTACAATTCAAAACCGAACCGAACCATTACAAATCGGTTCGGTGCGGTTCGGTTCGGTTTGTTCGGTTCTAACTTCATCAAGTATAACTTCACTTCAATTTATCTTTTATATATTATTATTACCCTATGCCAGCATGTATTTGTTTTTTAACTTCACTTCAATTTATTATTCTTGATCATGTATGTATACTGTTTTTAAGTGAAGTAACTTGTCCTTTTGGATTAAATACTAGACTCTGACGTTGTAATTTTTTAGTAACGGACTTGCTTTGTCTTTGTGTAGCAAGCTTTGAGTTTGGTCTTTGTGGAGACAAAAAAAGGAGCTGACTCATTAGAACATTGGTTATGTATGAATCAATTCCCTGCAACTGCTATTCATGGTGATCGAACACAGCAATAAACCCACAAATCAAAGGCACAAATATATTCGGTTGGTTCGGTTCGGGTCGGTTTGAAAAATTATCAACCCGACCCGAACCGCCTTACTCATAAAACCGCTTTTTTCGGGTCGGTTCGGTCGGTTTTTCGGTTTGAACCGAACCGTGCTCACCCCTAGGATCAATACACACCTTTAACTAAAACATCCAAACAACCCCCTAATAGGTACAAGGGTAATTTTTACATAACCTTCTGAACTTTTAGGGCTTGTTTGGTATCAGGTTAAAGAAATTAGGTTTAAAGTTTACACATCCTAGAAAATTAATGGGGAAAACGTTCATATGTTTTGGGATAAACTTTCAATAAGAATAAAGCTTAACCTTGCACAGATCTCTCCACTCTGAACCCAAAATATTCAAAAAAATTGCAAAAACACCCTCATATTCATGACATACAAATAACACTAAAATTTCAAATCTTATAAACAACCCCATAAAATTTTTGGGATTTACAAAAAAAACTTCTTGAACTTTAATAAATTACAAAAAAAACTTGAAAATTCAAAATTTATAAGAAAAGCCTAAAAGTTTCAAAACAAACAGAGTACATAGAAAATTTAAAAATTACAAACAACTCCCTAAAATTTTCAAATTTGCAAAAAACACCCTAAACTTTAAAGTTGCAAAAAACACCCCCAAAATTTAAAACTTATAGAAAAATCTTCAAACCTGTGTGTAGTAAATTGAAAATTAAGAATACAAATAGCCTCTTGAAATTTTTTAAAATATGCAGAAAACACCCTACAAGTTTCAAAAGTTGCAAAAAATACCTTCTAGATTTGAAATTTATAAAAAATGTCATGACAATTTCAAACCTACAACCAATATGCTAAAAATCTAGTAATTAGAAGCAGCCCCCTAAAAGCTTTAACTTTATATAAAACACCCTAAATGTTTTGCAAATTGCTACAAACTCCCTCGAAAATTAGAATTACAAGAAAACATCTCTCTATAATTTTTATTTTTTCAGGTTGTTTCTTGGAAATGTAAAAAAAATTTAGTTTTTTTACAATTTTAAAATGTTTAGGATCTTATTTTAAATTTCAAAATTTTTAAGCTGCAATCCTAGATTTTCAATTTACTGTTTGTAGGTTTAAATTTTTCAAAGAGTTTCTAGAAAATTTTGCATTTAAGGAAGGTTTTTCTAACTTTTGAAAGTTTTAGGGTGTTGTTTGCAAATCAAAAATTTGTAAGGGGTTATTTATAATTCTTAGTTTTTTAGTGTACTATCCTTTGTTTGATGTTTTCAGACTCTTTTTACTGAATTTTTTAGGTTGCTTTTTATAAGTTTTAAAAGTTTTAGTGTTTTTATGCAAATCCCAAATATTTTAGGGGGCTATTTTTAATTCTATGATTTTCAATGTACTATTTGTAGTTTTGTAATATTGATATTTTTTGTAAAATTTGAATTTTGAGGGTGTTTATTGCAACTTTGAAAGTTTAGGGTGTTTCTACAAATTCTAAAAATTTAAGGGGCTATTTGCAACTTATAGATTTTCGTTTTCTTTGAAATTTTCAAGCTTTTTCTATAAGGTTTAAAATTTTGAGGGTGTTTTGAGATAATTTTAAAAGTTTTAGTGTGTTTTTACAAATTTAAACTTTTCAGAGCCTAGTTCTAAGTCTTAGATTTTCAGTTTATTGCTTTATGTTTGAATTTTTTACTTTTTTATAAATTTATAATTATTATGGTGTTTTTCGTAAGTTTTTAATGTTTTTAAAGTTTTAGGGTATTTTCTACATTTTTTAACAAATTTCAAAACTTTTGGGGCTGTTTGTATTTCCCTAATTTTCATTGTAATATTTTAGATTTGAAATTTCAGTTTGTTTTTTAATTTGGTTTTTAAGGTTTTTTGTAATTTTCAAAATTTCAAGGTGTTTTCTCTATAAATTCAAATTTTTCTTGTGAAGTTTGAAATTTTCAATATTATTTGTATGTTTGGAAATTTTAGGATGTTTTTATAATTGTTAGGTGTTGTTGGTAATTTTCTATTTTATAAGGAAATATTTGTAATTTTTATTTTTAGGGATTTTTCTAAGTTCTGAAACTTTTTTGGGGTTACGTATAACTGCACAAGGTTAAATGATTGAAGCCTAAACTTCCCTCTTTTTATCCTACCCCTTCACTTAGTTAAAGTTTATCCTCATATTGTTAAACTTTAACCTTAATGAAATTTTAACATGATAATAAACATAGTTAAAGTTAAGAAAAAAATTCATCAAGATAAAGTTTTAACCCCATTTACCATTATACCAAACAAACCCTAAGGGATTTTGCATAACTCCTTGAACTTAGCTTTACTTTGAAATGTCACGGGCTTGGTTTTTAAACAATGTTATTTACACTTTTTCCAATTGTGGTGGTTATGTTTAAAAATGTGTACTTTTCTCATTTTCACGGCTAAATAGCTAGGTAGTGAATTCAAGGCGGCATGTTTTAATAACTTCAAAGTTCATTAGGGTTAAGTGAGGCTTTTACCGCTAATAGGTAGTGAAATAAAGGAGGTATGTTTTAATAACTACAAAGTTCAATAGGGTTAAGTGAGGCACCATAAGTTTTAGGGGTGTTAAATGAAAGTTTAATTGATTTATGTGCAAAAACCCCCAAAATTTAGCGGTTTAGTGAACTTTGTGGTCCCCTGTGGCGCAAGTGGGGATGGACTCCTTGTTGTACTATTTCTGGAGATAGACATTCTAAGTGAACTTTTTTTTGAAAAACTTTTTAGGAGTTCAAAAATAAATACACTCAAGAGTCTTTGCATTTTAAGCAAATAATATAAGGAGTGTGTGCGCATCAATAGAACTATAACAGGTCTATCGCAATCACCCCAAAATTATAAATGTTTCTTGTATCTTAGGTGTTTATTCATATGAAAACTAGCTTGCTAAGGGAGTGTTCTGTCACTTTTGATATGCATAATTCATTTTTCCTATACAAACTCTAAAGGCATATGAATAAAAAATTAATTTATTACTCATTTTTTCTAGCTTATTTTAACTTTGATAACTCAAAATTTACTCTTTCTCTCTTTAACATTTCCAAAATATTTTTCTACCACTTTGATACTCCTCAAGTTCGATGAAATTTCACCTTATACTTCATCAAATTTTATCAGAAATTCTCTTAAATTTGTAATACATTTAGGTTCATTTTAACTAGTTGTTAGGGATTAAAATGTTTCAAGAGGTGATGGTTAAGGTATCATTTGCTAAATACATGATATAAATTTAAACCCAGGATTCTCGGACAAAGTCCCTTTAAGATTCAGATTATTAAGTTAGGAATAAGAATTCTGTGATTTAAAGACTTAAAATGAGAAAACTGAGTTCTCATACATATGTAAAGCTAAGTATGTACATAGTTGCTAATAACTCTCGAGAGATAGTATATTTATGTGAGTAAATTCACTTATGGAGTACAATTTTATAGGGCATAATAGTATGGGATGTTGCAATTGTTAGAAATTTATCAAATAATTAAGAATATAGCATGCAGATAAATCCGAATAAAATAAATAAGAGATTAGAAATTCAGGCCTGACGGAAGCAGTCGTATATTCACTGTCCTAGAAGATTAAGAACCCGCCTATCGCCCTGGCGTAAATGGTTCCCTCCCCCTAGCGGTAAAAGCCCCCGGAAACAACCGGCCTCTGTACTCGGGCGAGAGTGCAGAGCTTCAGCTCAGATGAAGGAAGTTGCCCAAATAAACCGTAGCAAATCAGAAAAGAGGCTTTGGAAGAAAAGAGAGAAGGAATGTTCTTGTTGTTTTTCTTATTATTTTTCCGAGAAGAGAAAGGTCGTATATATAGGCTTTTAGAAAACCGTTACAAAACCCCTCAATAAATTCAGTAACGTTAGCCATAATTGCATTACCGTTACCAAAGTTTTAATTGCATGTTTTAATTACAATATTTATTATTATTATTATTACAATATTTGTTATTATTCATGAAGGCAAATTTGCCTTTTTATAATAAAATATCCAACAGCAATACCTAGCTACGTACTATTGATTCTCTTAGTAATATTGTAGCAAAGTCAACTAGGGTGATGAAAGATTCTATAGAGGAGATTTTATTTAGATTATAGTGCCACGTAGATGATAACCGAAAATTTGAAAGTGTCGAAAATGTGGCCTCTTGAGCTCTATTGTAGTATGCGCAAATCTATTCCTTTATACAAATAGGAGGATCAGATATTCACTGTTCATGCTACAGTAAATGCTACAGTAGCATTATTACTGTAGTACTATTACTGTAGCTAATAATTAATTAAAAATATTACTGTAGCACACGGGTATACTGTAGCGTTTAAAAGGTACTGTAGCAGAGCGGGATACTGTAGCACTTTTAAAAATTCAATTCATGCCATATTAAAAAAACAGGATTACTGTAGAAAAAAAATACCGTGCTTTGCACGGACCGCAAACTAGTGACAAAGTAAAAATACTTCAGATAAATAAGTACAAGTTTTACTTTGAGTTTCTATTTTGGACCTATGATAGTGTAAGAAATCTAAGTTGTACACACTTTTTAGTATCTCAGATTTTTGTTTAGTTTGTAGAACATTGGGGAAAAAAGAGTCAAGCATGTTTTTGGAGCATTTATCAAATTTAGAAAAAGATTTAAGGACTGTTGTATGCACTATAGAAAAAAGTGATAAAATTGGAAAGAGATTCGCCAGCCTCACTAATACCTGATGTGGTAAAAATATGATATATTATTTTTTTTTTGAAAGTTTTCGATAATAACTCTCCCTTTAAAAGATGGATTACTAGAAAAACTTTCATTTTCCAAAATGCCCTTCATCTTTCATGAAATTAACCAATTTACTCTATTGTCATAACTTCCAATCTTATTAAATCACATTTATTAAAAGTTTATACTATAGTATAACTATTCTTTAGATTATTAAATAAATTAAATCTAGTATAATAATTAAATTAATTATCATAATAGTATTAGATTATCAAGTGTATGATGATTTAATATACTGTAGGAATTATTATTTATGTAATAATGCAACTCCAATTAGATTATAATAGTACAAAATTATATTAAACATTAGATTTTAATAGTATAAGATTATAATTAAATTAATTTTTTAGTGCTTATCAGCTACAAATAACGTTTATATCTCATCTAGAGTGGTTTTAAATAAAATTTGAAATAATTAATTATGTAACTCTAATTAAACTAATAAATTAATTGGTATCTAATCGAATTGTTAACAATAAGTTTATGTGCGCATATGTAAAGGCATAGATGAAACGTTTTATTCAGACTTCAATAGTTTATAGTGCATAAGAGACACAAACCAAGATAGAAAATAGTTCACACTTCTCTAATTCTAGCTTAAGTGGTCTCCACAAAACTTAATATTGCTAATGAGTGAAAATTTGATGTCCCTTTAATGGAAACATTTCATAGAGAAGAAAATTAGTAGTTAGGAAAGCTTTTTTTTGTGCATTAACACCTTTAACAAGTGAACTCCTCTTGATACCTCCAACAAATTATCACAAACCCCTCCAACTTCAATCTGTTTCATTTCACTCCCTATACAAATCTCCTTCCTAGGTCCCCCCTCTACCACTCTTCACATAACAAATACTAGGTTAAATCAAATGATTAAAGTGTCCAGGTTCTATTTTCCCCCTCTACTACTCTTCTCTGCTCTGCCAATGCAAGGAATTGAAGGAAGATGGGGAGTTAGAATACTAAAAGACCTACTTTTGCTATTGAGGCAAGTTCGGCATTAGCGATGAGGTGAATTTGGTGAAGGTGGTTGTAGCGAGCTTGGCAATTTTGGTAGTAGGGGCCGGAGATGATGTCAGAGGAGGTGGAGGAGCTGAGTTCGATGTGCAATTGTGGTTGATTCGATAAAGATTCGACAAAGCTGGTGGTCTGACAAAGGAAGTTGTGGCGGGTAATTCAATCGAGGAAGGGGATGTAGATTTGGAGGTGGTGATGAAGGTTTCGGTGGAGAAGGAGGGTGTCGAAGGAGCTCATGATGAAGTTGGGACATGAGTTCCATCCATTCACATTTTTTAGTACTTCTGTGAATGGATAAATGCATTTATATTATCTAAATTGAAGTTCCAGTGTGGTGTGTGTTGTCGTAATAGAAAAACTCATTTCTTATATAAATCTCTTTGTTTCTTTTTCATCTTATATATTTGGGATAAATTGAGACAAAAAGATTTAGGAAAAAAAGATAATTTCACAAAGAGAGAGACTCTTTGCGTGTGATAGTCACCGAGTCTATTCTTTAATGCTAAAAGAATTTTGTCAAGTAGCATTTTCTTTAGGATGTGTAGTTTTAAATATGTTGGTATGTTTCATATAAAATTTTGTGCTACTTATTCTCTATGGTTCACTAATGATCCCGATAAAAGGACAACAAGTGTATCTACATGCATACATACATATACTATATCCCTTCAAAATTTTCACATAACATCTAATTTTATATTTAGTATAATTAGATATATAATTTTAAATACTTTAGGTTTTAATAATTAATGAACTTTATATATGTATATATTATATTTTACATTATACTATAATTATAATTATAATCAAACAAATATGTACACTTAAAATCAATGTATGATATAAATAATTACCATATTTTGATATCTCTGTATTATACTAAACTTTATATCTATAGTGTCGTATACATAAAAGAAGAATGCATACTAAAATATATTTTAATATATCTATATGTAACCATACTATAATATATTTTATAAACTATACCATAACTTTGAATAATATGTTTGTTATAACTCAAAGCATATTGTTATGGACGTGGATTAGCATGCAAAGCCCACTACAGGCTTGAATGTTTGTACGGCTTTAATGTATAATAACACATACTAAATGCAATATAAGTTATATTTTGTTATTAGTCTTTATGTGTTATTCAGTTATTTTGGAATGATATTCAAGAGTCACTTCTTTATGGTTCAAAAATTATTAATGAATTCTGATAGTCTTCATTTGTAGCTATAAATATTCTAAGCATATGATGAAAAGAAGTAGATAATAATAATCTTTAGAGGAATTGTTATTTCACTTGCTTCTAATTCTTTTTTATTTTTTTCCTTTCAGGAATTGCAAATGATGAGGAATTTTGATATAGTATATATCATGCTTATATAATTCTTCCTTCCCTTGATCCATCATGATAAATATTAATCGACTTTATTTTGTCACTTAATTTAATCTCATGTGATTTTTGGGGGATTTAGGGAAATTTTTAGGATCTGTAACTGAGGAGAGATTACACAGTTTTATGTGTGTTGTATCTGAATAATTTAATCTTTTTTTACTTCATCACGCGAATTAAATTACATGCTCATTCTTGAGAAAATTATTATAGTTTGAACTAGAGATAAATACTTTGAGAAGTAAGGCTACTTGAAGATTGAAACTAAGGTTTATGAGAAGTTCCCATACTTAACTCCTTAAACTTCTAATTAATTATTTATCAGAAAGAAATTCTAACCAATGAATCTTATAATTGAACTTCTTTCAAACAAATTCACGATTTGGCTTCTTAACTATCCTTGGCTCCAAATTAATGAATAATTTAATTGATAAGTTAGTGTATAAAGTGAAAGAATGTAGGATAGGGCCTATATATTTTAGTTTTAACCTCTGATCTCTTAAAAAAATTTGTAAGATTGCAAGTCATGGCATTGATTAGAGCTTCGCATGCAGGATCGATGATGGTGTTTAGGCACTCATTAATGTAAGGCCGAAGAAGTTACTTACTGGAATATTTCATCAGATATAGATAAACAACAAAGAAATGTAACTATATTATGAATAAAATATAATTTTAAATGGAGTCTCCTTATTATTTTACTATTCATGGAAATAGTTGAAAGCATAATCAAGTTTGTACATATAAATTAGAAACTCAAAAGTCTCAAACCTTTGTTCTTCTCCCTCTCCTTCGTTACTATTCAGACCCTTCAATGTATCCCTCTCTCTACCTTCATCAATGGGCAATCAATTTACAATGATGGTTATTATTGTCCTTATCATCTTAGATGGAACCCCAAATCAAGTTTTTAGAAAAATACTACACCTTCTCTGCCATCATCTCTTCAAATCTCAAATTTTAGTGCATAGGTTGAAAACAAATTCAGGAAGGTGGTTATCAAAGGAAAAAATTGGGTATGATTTATGTAAATTTTTAACTTTGATTTTGATTTTAAAATTTCTTTGTCTATACCCTCTCTTTCTTGATTCTTACCTTTCTTTGATGTTGTTCCCTATTATCATACATTTTTTCTTGTTAGAAATAGTTGAACTCATGCATACAAGTTGTTTGTTGATATGCTTACGTATATTAGTAATATCCCATTTGTATCCTTAGTTATAACATTAAACGCTAGAGTTTTAATAAAATGTCACGGATATTGTAGTAAATACTATTTCTTTGAGAAGAAAGAGAAGAGCAAGTTATTTTCGCAGAAAGAGCAGAGGAAGAGGGATCTTTGGCAAGTGAGTAAGGGGAAGAACTATATGGAGGAGGAGAAGAGGCTTTTGAGGGATAGTGAGCTAGCTGTATTCTGGTTTTGATGTGTAATTTATGTGATTAATATTAGGATGTAAGTAGAAAATGGTATAGTTTGTGAGCAATGTTACAGTGACCTAATGTTGTTTTAGTAAAATTTAATCAGGTTGGTAGACTGATATATTTGAGAAAGTAGGATAGAAGGGACTTTCCAGATTGATGTAGGTCACATAGAAATTAGGATGTTTCTTCTAAAAGCCTTATTAGATCCGTAAATTAGGTGAAGACTGTAGGCATATAAAATTGCTTATAGGTCCCCTAGCATAGCTCGGCACAAACCGACGAGCCAACGAGGCGACGAGATCGACGAATCGCACGGAAGCGACGGAATGAATCCACCCGCGTGCAGAATCAAGCTAATGAGTTGAGGAATCAACGAGTCATCCAACCAAGAGCGGACTCGGACGAATCACGATCGAATCAAGATCAATTTCGGACTCGAACTCAGAAGCGGATTTACTGCCAAATCAGGAATCCAACTTACTGCCAAATCAGATCATCAAATCAGAGTCTCAGGTCAACCGAAACACGGACAAACGAGACAACGGAAAACGACTCGAAAAAGTCGGAAAACACCGCCCGCGGGGGCTCGGCCAAAGCCGAGCCACCTCAAGGTGGCTCGGCCTTAGCCGAGCCACCTCAAGGTGGCTCGGCCAAGGCCGAGCCACCGGTCTTCTTTGAAATCATATTGCCGCTGGGGGCGTGGTTCAAATTGCCTGGGTTTCGGCTTTTGAACGAACTTTGGCGCCGCGGCAGAGTCTACGGCCATAGCCTCTTTTCCCTTCGATCGAGGAGGGTTCTTTGGCGCCGCTGGTTCTGCTGCTCCCTTTTTGGACTGTGGCTCTTCGGCCTCCAGCCTCTTGATCATATTTTCAACTTGCTCGCCTTGGCGAACAAGTTCCTTCCAAGTCCGGGTTTCAACTGCCCCTATTTTGGACAGGATGTGGATTGACAGATTGTTGCGGCACATCTCAATCAGTGTCGCCTCGGAAACTTGGTCCCGACAGTGGACTGATCGATTTCGAAATCTCTTTACGAAGTCGTTAACTGACTCCGACTTACGCTGCTTCTCAGCGAGGAGAGTGGCCATTGACACTTCCGTGTCGTCGTCGAAGAAGCGGGCGAGGAAGAGCTTTTCGACGTCGGCCCATGCCTTGATGGAGCCAGGCTCCAGTTTGCGGAACCACTCAAAGGCCACCCCCTTGAGGGTACCTATGAATAGTCGGGTGAGAATGGCGTCGTTCCCGGTGAGGAATCCGGTCTGCGCCATGAAGTAATAGATATGTTGCGAGGGTGACCCCTTGCCATCGAACTGCACCAAACTGATTGGCTTGAACTTCACTGGGTATGGGACCGTGTCCCATTCGATAGGGTAGGGACGTACCACCCCCAGCTTGTTCATGTTTTGCTGAAGCTTCAGCGCGTTCAGTTGGTCCTGGAACTCGTCGAATCTTTTGTCACGGGTGCTATCCGCGGTGTGCGACGTTCCTATCGATGTTTTGGAGGAGTAATCGGATTGTCGATCATCCTCCGTCTCAGCCGCTGGACGGTGAGGTGGTACCCATTCTTTATCCCTAGTCTGCCGGGGCAAGGGACGTTGGGTTCCCTTCTTTTTCTTCTTGCTCAGCAGTTGCTCCATCATCTCTCTTAGAGAGTCGATGGTCGCCTGCTGTGCCTCCAACTTTTGAGCCATTGTCTGCTCGTGGTTGGTATCGGTCATGTGCGCCCTCGCCTGCGCGTCTTGACTTGAGCGCGAGGTCTGGGATGTGGCCGCCGCCGAATGAACCTCATCTTCGCCGCAGGAGGGAGGTATTAGGGTGGAATAGTCAAACCCAATACTTACCCCCCGGCGACTACGGGTTCGCTGGAATATGCCTTCCTGCCGGCGTCGGGCAGACCGGGTGTTAGGTCTTAAGACGGAGTCCGAGTCTGGCGAGTCGGAGAGTACCGCCTTCCCTTTATCCGTCATGTTGACTGTGGCGGATGAGAGTTCCAGGTCGTCAGCAGCGCGTCTTTTCTGGTGACGGCGCCTTCGACGGGAGGGCCTCGGTCGAGAGGCCTGTTGAGAAAGCCTCTCAAATACCGAAGGTTTCGCCGTTCCAACGCATTGGCAGTCGGCGAGGACCGTGTGGATGAGTCTCTCGCAATGACACTGAGGATTCGCCTCGTGAATAGTGCGTTTGCGAGTCAAGAATTCTCTGAGGTCTTCTACGGGTGGTTGGTGACAACCCCCGGCCTCAGAAGAGTCGCTCTGGTGAGCTGACGAGAGATTTTTGGGCGCTCTCTCTGGCGCGTGTTGGGTGGAACGCCTTGGTGTTGGAGTCAGGCGATCTCGCCTTGACTGGCGAGTCTTCGCGTTTGAGCGAATTCCAGTACGTGGGCGAGTTTCGACCCCGTGTTTAGAAGAGCGGGTTCGGGAGGAACCGCCTATTTCCTTTCCTTTACGTTTATCCGCCAAATGATTATGGCGAGGCTCGCCAGCCTTCGAGGATTCGCCTACTTGGGTAAGCTCGTATGCTCGGTGTGGTTTGTTCGCATCAGGGATATGACCTGAGAAGCGAAGTCCTCCTGAGCGGATGGCTCTGCTGTCCTCGGTTGACGCTCCTGATTTGGAGGGCCTTCTGAGGTCGGGCAGCTTGCCTTCCCGTCTAGTGTTTCTCGGGCCTGTGTGATGGTTCAGGCCATTATGAGAAATGGAGGTTTGGACCCCCTGTCTGACGGGTGTTTGCCGTCGCTGTTGGTTAGTTCTCCCAGCGGGGAGAACGTCACCGTGGGTTGTGGCATTGCGGTTTGTGCCGGAGTGAACCGGCGCTTCCTCCGAGGTAGGTGTCTGTGTGGACCGCTTGGCGATCCATCTGGCAGACCCTTGCCTCTTGCGTTCGATCTCTGGCTTGGCCTTGATCGATCGCGAGGGAGTGGGCTCCTCCGATGAGACTCGGTTGGAACCCTCGGGTGCGGAGGCTTTGACCGTCTGAGGTCGGCCTCGGCGCACAGCTCTGTGGCGTTTGCGGGACGCATCGCCACCAGAGGAGGAGGAGGACAAGTATTCTTCGTACTTGGCCTGGTCGAACTCGATTTCGAGGGACTCTACTGTCGTCCCGATAGCAACCTCATCAAACTGAGCCACCACCATTTCACTCGATGAAACAGCTTCTCCCACTGTGGTCGCCATCTTCTGTATTTATAAGAAAGGAGTTTCGTTTGTATTTATAAGAAAGCTTATTACAAACTAACAAATCAAATGTTTACAACAGAAGCAGAGGGAAAGCCCTCTTTGTTTTGTGTGGGGACTTTAGGTGGCTATAGGACGCTTCGCTCGATGCTCGGGTCGAGTCTGCTTCCCTTGGACCGTTTGAATGAGGTTGCTGGAGAGCTTCAGTTCGCAGTAGAAGCTCGGGGTAATGGAGTTCGGGTCTGCTTAGTTCGTCGGCGATCGGAGCTCGGAACTAGGCAGCAGTGCTGTAATGCAAGGATTTGCTAACAGCTTGGTCTCAACTTTTTTTTCTCCAAGTTTTTGCGACCCTCTCTTCCATTGTGCTGGAAGGGGCTTTTAAATGAAAGAAGGACAGCTCGACTTCTCCTTGAATTGTGGGATGTGACCACATCCTCTTCAGAGACGTCTCGCCGTTCCTCGATACCATGAATGGTCATTCCAGGGATTGTGCTCTATGTCCTGTCACCTACGATGGGAAGGCCCATTCTTGTGTGTGAGGCAACGAACGACTGCTATCCGAGTGGATTTGACCAGCATTAATGAACCGCATTTATGAGTTCGCAGATCGATGAAGTGTCTGTCCGATCACTTGTACTGTGCGTGACCGCCCGGCGTGCTTTGAGCACGGTGCTTTCTCCTTTCCGGTCAGGAGAGGCGGTGAAGTAGGTGTACAGTACTCGAGTGGGTCTAGCCAGCTTGCCGAGTGCCGGCGGATCCAGCTCTTGGCTCAGACAGCCGAGGTGAGTCGCATTTATGAATGCTCAGGTTGACTCGACACCTGTCCAGGCTTTCGTGCTGCGCGTACTGCGAGCGGCCGTTTGACGGTCCTGGGGTATCGCGCTCTCTCTCTCTTCGGGTCGAGAGAGATGGGAAGGTCCATCTCAGCACGTGGGGTAGTGGATACCCAGCTGTACTGACGGTCTTGGGGTTTGCTGGCGGATTCGACTCTGGACTCGGGCAGGCGAGTTGAGTGAAAGGCGAACTTCCGCCATCCTAATCGATCTTAACTCGTGCTGGCGAGCCGACCGTAAGGCGAACTTAGAATCGAGCATGTGCGATGTCCATGCGATTTAGGCCCGTGCCAGAGAACCGGGCGTGCGAGCTCTTTTCGCAGGCGAATTTCCTGTGAGCCTATAGAGGTATTTTTACCGTCTACACGCATGTGTAGAGAGATTAGATGCACGTAGGGGATTTATGAACAGTCAGTATCCGATGACAGGAGCGTTGGCTCTGTGTGAGATGTGGACCACTGAGCTTAGGTTGGTTAGTATTTGACCCAGTTATTGTATTCGCATAGCTGTATGTTACTATTAGATTTCCATTTGCATGTATCATTGTCTTTCTTGTTGGTATTATTATTGCTATAGCCTGGGTCGTTAGACCATTTTATTTGTTCATGTGAGATCTTGCCGTGTGCCATCCTTTTGTCATTTCTATTATCGTATCGATTTCCGCTTTAGTTTTCATTTGTTCTATTTTCTTTTGTGGGGTCTTGCCGTGTGCCATGCACCCTGACGTACACCTGTTTTCTCTGGTGTACGTCAGACTTAGAGGAAGAACAGGTTCATCTGGGACATCGTCAGGAGCTAGAAGATTCTCAACAGAAGTGTCTTGCAGATAGAGTTGAAGAATAGGCCGAAGCAGTTATCCCTTCTTAGTTGATGATCTCAATTGTTCTTATAGTATTTTCCTTTCCATTACCGTTGAACGATGTAGTTTACATTTTCTTTAGTATTCATTTGTTCAATTTGTATAAGGGCATGTTTGACTGAATATTATGTCTCGAAAGATATTCTTTGTGATATGTATAATTTTATTCTGAGGTTGTCTATTATATTCTTGCTGATTGTGATCGGGGACCTATGACTTCGCATTGTATTTAATTCTAGACGCTTAGCGTATTGGATTGAGAAGAAAAGAAAAGAAGACAAAAAATAGTAGTGTATATTTCTTCTCAATCTAATACATCGCGGGCTTGTTCACGTTCCGATTCCCGGATATTTTGGGAAGCGGGGCATGACAGCCGCTACACTGGATTGGTCAGAGGGCTACACGCAATCCGTTTTTAGCCTGGTTCGAACTCAAGCAAAACCCGGGTGAATATCAAATTCACAGACCAAAGACACTACACTGGCTTCACTTTGACCCAACAAGCTAACCCCAAGCTACACTGGATCATGGGGTGAGCCTGGAAGATACATCAACAGTTATATCCGATCACATGAACATGGACTTCCCCATCGCAACTCTTCTTGTTTTTCTAAATCAACAATCATAATTTCTATTAACTTGGGTTCACCACCTAAACTCAGTCAACACACTCACATATGTCACTAAGTCTGTTCATGACGCACGAGGTCACTAAGTCATGAACTGCTAGGGATTCTCAAACACAATAGAAAACAATAAGTACAACCAATCATGCGCAACGATATCATTACATATCACATAATTAAAATGAGAATTACACATTCAAAAATAATCCTTTAAATTAATAAATTTATTTACTTCAAAGTGATTTCCTTATCCAAAATAAATCCTTTAATTCTTGTTATAATTATCCAAAAATAATTCCATTTTCCAAAATAACTCCTTTTAAATAATTCTAAAAACATTCTTTAAATATTCTTTTTAATATTTCCTCTTATAAAATAATTTCTTTTCTAATTATAATTAATCTAAAATAATTCCCTTTTCAAAATAAATTCCTTTAATTTATTTATAATTATTCTAAAAAGTTTCTTTTTCCAAGATAATTCCTTTTTAAATTATTATAATTATCTAAAAGGTTTCCGTTCTCAAAATAAATTCCTTTAAAATTAATATAATTATCTAGAAATGATTCCGCTATCAAAATAAATTCTTTTAATTTATCATAATTATTCTGAAAATGCTATTTATCATATCATCATGATTTATCTAACATATTTCATCAACAATCCCATTCAGATAATTATATCACAAACTAATCTATATAACCAATTAGATATAAATTTCAAAATGACAAGTCAACGAGCAAGAGGGGTCTTGCCTACGAGGCAAAGGGCCTGATGACGAGCGGCGGTGCCGCTGCTTGCTGTTTAGGCGACGCGCGCAGCAGTTCGAGGCAGCGACGAGGGCGACGGCGACTGCGGCGACAAGGGGGTGAGGAGCTGGGAGTGGAGGGAAGCTCGACGGGGCAGTTTGGAATGTTGCTGGAGCTCGTGGAGGCGCGACGGGTCCCTGGAGGCGCACGGCGTCCAGGGCTGCTCGGATATGGGAGAAGGGGGCAGCAGGTGTCTGGCCCTACGCGGAGGCGTGGGCGGAGGCGTGCGGCGGGGCGCTGAGGGGCAGCGGCACGCGGACGGCGCGTCGGCTCGGGCTGAGCTCCGAGGGTGGAGGAGTCTGAGGGTTGGACGCTTTAAGGGCTGCTCAGCGGTCGCGGAGGTTGGTCAGGCCGCGCCTGGTGTCATCAACGGGGCGCGGCGTTCGCGTCTGGTGGGCGGTGCATAGAGGTGGTCGGCGCGGAGGGCGGGGAGGAGAATGCGGATGCGAGAGATGAACGGCGTAGGTCGAGAGAAGAGGGAACTGGCGGGCTGCTCGGCGGTCGCTGGTCAGAGCTCGGGCGCGAGTGCAGCGACAAGGGGGCGGCGCTTTGCGGCTGAGCTCGAGAAGAAGCGAAACGGTAGCGCGGGTTCGAGCTGGCAGGGCGCTGGCTTCGGGCGGCGCGCCAAAGGTGCGGGGCTCGGGCGGGGCTGGCGCGGTTAAGAGAGGGTGAGGCTGGCACAGAGGAGGTGCGCTGCCTGCGCCAGGCACTGCCCACGGGCGTGGAGCTTCGGCTAGGTGGGTGCAGCGGCTGAGGTGAGTGGAGGCTTTGATGAATTGATGGAAGAGAGAGGCCCGAAGAGAACATCGGCAGAGAGAGAGATGAGCTGGAGAGATGAGAGGAGAATAATAGAGGAGAGAGAGTGTCAGAGAGAAAGATAGATTGAGTGAGAGTGAGTGAGAGAGAGATGCCGTGGGGGATTTTTGAGGAGGAGTTGGGGGAAACACAAGGTGGTGAGAGTGTGGAATTTAGGGAGTGAATTGAGGAAGTGGGGTAGGGGGAGAGAGAGATACAGAGTGAAATACCGGTGAGAGAAAAAACATAGGAAAAAATACCCCTTTAAATAATTTAAAAATATCATAAAATTTATTCAAATAAATATTGAAAATTTATGGTCAAAAAAATAATAACAATAACAATGAATAATTAAATATTAATTCAAAAAGTTTCATCGAAACAATTAAATTTATAATTAGCAAAACCATTAAAATAATATAATACCGTATTTTTAAATCATAGAATTTCTAGAGAAATTAGGGAAAATACAAATATTATTTTAGAAAAATAATATTTAATGTTTAAACACCAGAAAAATTATTTAAGCCAGTATTGAAAATTTACGGTCATTACAGTTTCTTATTCATCACCTTCTTGTAGTGACCGGGTTATCCCTAAGAATATTACATGTAACATTCTTCCGGAAACTTCTCATTACATGAATTATCGACCCTCAGCTTTCTTTATGAAATCGGGTTTAACATTGTACTTAGTTGGATGACCAGGTTATCCTTAAGAATACCAGGCATGGCACTCTCTAGGAACTTCCGGTGAAAGAAAGGAAACAGTTTAGACTCATATACCTGTTGGAGTATTAAGAAGCAGTTTATACTCGTATAGTTTCGCCAAAGAGCTGGGGGTCGAATATCTCGAAGCTTTTGGGGATTCGCAATTGATAGTCAACCAAGTTCGCGGTGAGTATGAAGTCAGGAATCCAGACTTAATCCCGTACCACCAGGAAGCCATCGAAATGGCAGAATCTTTCGAAGAATTCTTCATCGAATATATCCCTCGTCTAAGAAAGGAAACAGTTTAGACTCATATACCTGTTGGAGTATTAAGAAGCAGTTTATACTCGTATACTCTTTGGAGTGTCGGAAGGAGTAGTTTATATTCTTATAATTGTCGGAGTCTTCATTCGGCTTAATTTAGCGTTATGACGCCAGCTTCAACTAGGGTTTGGATGCTATTCTTGAGAGTGAAGCAAACATTGATGGGATGAATGATCCTCCTATAGTACGCACAGTACTTTAGATCCACAGTATTGTCAGCTTCCTCCTGATTTGCGATAGGTGGTAGCTTGATCTTTGTTGTTCTCAAGGAGGGACTCGAAAATAACAGGAATGTCTTCGTCCTTGAAGGAGTACTCTTTTTGAAGTCTCAGACCTGAAGTCTTTTGATGTCCCCGGGATTGCTGTTGTGATGTCTGTTTAGCATCAACAACAGTTGCAGGGGCCTTCCCTTTACCACGGGAGACAAAGCTTGAATTTGGAGGGTTAGCAGTCGGTTGGTTTCTCTTGGCTTTCTTTCTTCTGAGGAAATGCTCGGCCTGCTCTCCGTGCACTTTCAACTCTTTACAAGTGTTGGACGGTGCTACTCCCATAACTTCCAACACGTCCAAAGAGAGGTTGTTTTGGTATGTTTGGAGGATGAAGTCCTCTGTGATCGGATCTCGGCAGTTCATCACCGCCTTATTGCGGAAGCGCTTGACGAAGTCATCGACTGTCTCGTCGTCTTCCTGTTTCTCATCAAAGAGTGTCCTGATTGACACCTCAGCGTTATCATCAAAGAAGTGAGCGAGGAACAGGTTCTCCAGGTCGTCCCAGCTGTTGATGCTTCCAGGCTTGAGACGATGGTACCAATCGAAGGTGGGCCCGTGAAGGGTGCCAACGGATGACCGAACCATCAAAGCTTCATTGTTGGAGATCATGCCCAAGTGGGAATTAAAGTAGATCAGATGTCGAGTGGGCGAGCCCTTCCCATCGAACGGCGTGAAGTTGATCAGGTTGAACTTCGCCGGGTACGGGATCAACTCCCACTCTCTCGGGTAGGAACATAGAATTCCGGCCTTTTTTACCTCTCGAGCAGACATCAGAGCGTTGATTTTGCTCTCGAGGTCTTTTATCTTTTCATCCTCGCTCGTATCCTTCCTTGGTTGATTTTGAGGAGGAACAATGGGGCCACCCCCAGTGTTGTCATCATTGGTAGGACCACCCCCGACGTTGTTATTCTCAGTGGGGCCACCCCTAGCGTTTTGGTCAATGGGAGGGTCATCAACATTGATGTATTCATCCATGTCTGAATTGCTAGCTGCTTGGCTAATATTATTGCGACGACTGGATTCACCTAGCCGATTCAACTAAGCTCGGATTTTGTTGGTCGTGCATTTGTCTCATCGCCTGCATAGTCATTTCCATTTCGATTTTGAATGCTTCTTTCTGTTTGACTAGAGCATCCTCAACCATTTTGGCTACTTCCTTGGTGTTAACCATAAACACTTCGTGGGATTGTCCTAGACTGGATATCATTTTGTCAGAAGCGACTACAGAGTTGGCATCTGATGTTTCATTCTCCGAGGATAATCCTCTATTCATCCTCTGATAGTCCCTACGGCTAGTAGTTCTCATGCGTAACCGAGTTATACATTGGGATATGTCCGAAAAATGACGAGGACTAAAACTTTGTGTTGACTTCCCTTTATCGACCATATTGATAGTGACTTCTGGGAGTTAGTCATCTTGTGCAGCTGATCTTTTTTTACGAAAATGCCTTAGCTTAGTTTTTAACGCTTCAGAGGAAAGCTTTTGGAATACTGAGATCCTCTGTGGAGCAGTCTTGGGGCAGCTACACATTGATAATACTGCCCTGATGAGTTTGACGCACGGACAATGAAAGTCCGTCTCCTGAGTATCTCTCTTTCGAGATCTGTTTGTACCCCCAGCCTGATAGTACAACTTATTGGCATGATGACCGGAGTAATCTATCATGTGTTGGCATGACTTCTCAGGTATAACGTCGTTGTCTGACGAACACGTTTCCTTCTGAGGATTCGTCGCCTTGTTGGCACTCTTAAGAGTCACACGTTTTGAGCTACGCTTTCGTGAGCGTGGGACCTCAACGGGCTCTTAGACTTCGACACGCAGTCTGAGGCGGTCAGTTATAGGAGTTTTCTCCTTACGAGAAGGCTCAGACTTGTTGTAAGGGTGAGTACGACCCTAGCTCGATGAGTTGCTCGGGGTTCATTCACCATGCCCAAGCGTTCTTTGACCACAAATCTGTTTCGATCTTCATGTAGAGGACCCAGGCGATCCTTCAATGGAATCCTGGATTTGGAGAGATCCACGCTGTCGTAGGGCTTCACTGGAGGTGCGAGAGCAATATGTACGGGATCTGAAGTTGACGAAGGCTGGGGAACAGCCTCGGATCTGGAATCGAGCAAGAGACACAACTGGTGTCTCTTGTCGGGTAGAGGTGCTATTTTGGCCTTCAGCGCCCCAACCTGCTTAGATCTTGGTGGTTTCTTAACCACCTCCTGCTGCTACAATTTCTGTGCTTCTTGTACGAGAATCCGTGTATGCGCAAGTAGTGCGTGACGTTTCTAGATACGCTCCTCGAGAGTAGAATGAGTTCGTTTGACACGAACCCATTTGTTAGTTGATGGTTGGGAGGAGGATCATGATGCTTGTTTTGGCAACGGCTTATCCACTTAGCTCTTTTTGAACTCTAGATCCGCTTGGTAGAGAAGTCCATCCACTTGCTCTAAAGCCTTAACAAATTAGCGGGCGAGACGTTGGTGGCGCCTCTGACAAGCCTTCTTTGATAAGGTGTCCAGATCTGCGGCTTTGGCTTCATCGGACGCTAACGGATCGTTGCGAGGTGCAACTGCGGTAGTGGTAGCGGGGAGATCGCCTTCTTGGGTATTCAGATCCGAAGACCAGTGGATCTTCCGGGAGGAGGAGGCCTTTCTACACTTGTGACGAGAGACAAATCTGGAGGAGGAGGAGGAGACGTACTCCTCGAACTTCTGCTGGTCGAATTCGTATTCGACCTCTTCATTCACCGGGATCTTGATCATTGGCTACGGCACGACAGCCTGGCAGTTAAGTTGTTGGCTCCCACTTTGGCCGCCAGCTTATTTTGGGAGAAAATTGATTTCTTCATTGACGAACTCATTACAACTTTAAACGTTACAATGAAATCAAAAAGAGATGGTCTTTTTTATAAGATTTCAATAAAGATTACAACTTTCCTTTTAAACAAATGCAACCGACGTTTATCCTTCGCTGCTTGCGTGGGATCTTAGCCTGTGATGGGGATATTGATATCCATGGACTACCAAATGATCAGATCAGATCTGGAGCTTCGTTGATTCATGAAGGAATCAAGAAACCGAAGCAATTATCTCGGCAACAGCGAGATAATCACTCTTCTCGAGATCACCGTAACAGGACAATCTAAAGGGAAGGAACCGAGAACTATAGATCTAGCGAGTTCCTCTTCTTTATGCTGACAAACTCGATCTGATCTTCTTCTCTCTTCTAAAATTCGTGCTCCTTCAGTCTTCAATCCAGCAGGGCTTCGCCAACGCTCGAGAATTCCAGATCTGAAAAAATGAAGGTCCTGGGGCTGTATTTATAGGCTTTGGGACCTATGTTTTCCAATAAGAATGATCGATTCACTCTTATCTTTAGTTGTAACCACTTTATCACGTTCTTGGATAGATTCAGATCAGTTGGAACAAATCCAGGTGGTTAACGTTGAAAAAATAGCTTAAAACTGCCAAAAATTGGGTTTCCGGGGTGTGGAACACTCGCGGGTGTCTCGGCATGGCCGAGACACTCATGAGTGTCTCGGCCTGGCTGAGACACTCGTTGGTGTCTCGGCCTGGTCGAGACGAGACACCTGAGGGTGTCTCGTTGAGGCCTAGAGCATTTTTCTACGCGTCCCGTCCGTTTTCGTCGTAGTTTCATCCTTCGAACTCAGAATTGCGCGATTCAATATGCGTTGGAAAGCTAACAAGAAGATCTACAAGCTCCCATGGTTGAATCATATATAGAGTATATGGGACATGAGGGGCTCTTTATCTTTTGTAAGCGACACGTAGCTCCCGATCAGTTTGTGTTTTCGTTATTCTGAATTTCCGTTGCTTCACATGGTTCATCGACTCATTTCATGCTCTTGTCAATGTCAAATAAGCTTTTGTGACCCGGATAGTGATGTTCATCGTCTTCTTTCTATCTCAAGCCACGTGCGGGAATCCATGGGCAATTTTTGACGCCTACAGCCGGAGTTGGAGTTTCCGGTTGTTTTTCCGACGATCAAGTCATCACTTGAATTTGAGTGGGAAAATAAGAAATAAGTGGTGATGAAAAGTTCAGAGTTACATGGAAGCTGAAGATGTTAGTTTAGACTACATAGCTTCCTTTTATAGTAGATCGAAAGGACAGTAGGTAACTTTGGCTGAGTCCAGACATGCAACTAAATCGGCATGTACCGTATAGGTGTCAGCTGCTGAAGAAGATGAGTCTTCCAGATGTTTAATGTGAGGGCGACAGTAGGTGCTTAGTGTTGACTATGTCTGATGAGTCATAAAGACTGTAGGGGCTAGAACAATAATGACTCTGACAGCATACTTAAGGAGAGGGTAGTTGGTTGTTAGCGGGAGGTTCGAGGACACACCACCTCTCTAGTCGTCTGGCTGAATGTCAACAAACACCGCTTTTTTAGTCGGCTACGCAAGTTGTCGGCTGGAATGGCAGGCCGAGTGCGGGTGCTTGTAGTGTCATTCTGGTGGGTAGATCGACAAACAACGCCTTTTTAGTCGACTACACAAGTTGTTGGTCTATTGGTTCAGCCGCAGGAGTAGCTCGAGTGGGACACGTGTTGGTCTCCGAATGAAGATTAACACTTAGTTATTTGTAGGCTGTAACAACCTCTAAACTTTGTTTACCTCACATAATGTTCTGAACTTTGGGTGTGTCATGTCTCACATACCCCTATGAACTTCATATTTCCTCACCAAACCCCGTACATGGAATTTATAAGTAACTAAATTGTTTTTTTAGATAAAAATTTCAGACTTTGTCATTTGCCATTTACAAACAACATGCCCCCTCTTTACAAATTTTGAATTTAATTTCTCTCAATAAATTTTAAGTTATTGTAAATTACATGTAGAGGGGTCCAATGAGAAAAGTTTAAAATTTAGTGGTTTTTGTGAGACACCCCAAAGTTCAACGGGGCTATGTGAGATAACAAAGTTTAGAAGGGTTATGTGCAACACCCCCTAAATTAAGTTCATGGGCATTTTGTGAAATTATCCTTGTGTTTCCCTTATCAAAAGTTCATGGGCATTTTGTGAAATTATCCTTGTGTTTCCCTTATCAAAAGTTTAGAAGGGTTATGTGTAACACCCCCTAAATTAAGTTCATGGGTGTGTAGAAAGAAGGATTCAGAGTCTCTCCCTTATCAAAAAAGTAGTGGTCCCTCCATTATTTAATTACAACAATTGATTGTTTAATGTGTGGTTATGATTTTTTTCTTTCTTGAGTGCAAATTAGGAATGAGCATAGCACATGAAGATATGGTGAGTGTTAAATATAGATTGTTTAATAATCACTCACTAAATAATTAATGATTGGTATTAAAAATAATGATATCTCCACCATTTTTCATTAGTGGAATTATCCAAATTGTAAAGAGAAATAAGTGAAGAAAGAGAAAGAAGCACCAAAGGTTCTTTCTCCTAATAGATAAAAATGAAAATTGTAGAGAGACGCCATAGATGAATTCAAAAAAGAGCGTTTGAATATTAATTTAAAAAAAATAATCTGATTATAGGTTTAGTACAAAATTAACAAATCTCCCATTTTCATCAATATATAAATGAATTTGTAAAGGAGTTATGTGCAACGCTAGTGGTTTTAGAAAAACTATCATCACGATTCTTTTTTTCTTGCATGTTTAAATTCTTCTAAATTAGAGAGACTGTACATTTCCACCAACCGAGATGAAAAATAAAACTTGTAATGATATCCTCAAAAGTTCAAGTTGCGCATATATAATAGTAATAGAAAGATTTTTAAAAGAGATAAATAGATTTGTTTCTCTAAAAATCTTACTTCAGATACTTTCTTAAATGTTAATGTAGCGCCTAAAAGACATACTCATTTCCTGAATTTTTTTATTTTTCTCAAGTCTCCGAAGTAGGTCAAAAGCAGATGAAAAATGGGGTCCACATGAAATTACAGATTTTCTAGATCCCAACATTTTCAGATTCAGATAATAATCTCAAGTGATTTTTAATTACATCTTCCTTCTCTCTATTGCAAAACGCCTAACCTTCTCACCGCGTCAGGTCTCCTTCTTCATTGATCCATGCTCTTTTTGTGGCATCAAGCATGTATTTTTACTTGCCAAGAGATTACAAAGTGGCTTCATATATAGATTAAAGTTATGTTAGATGCAATCACAAACAGTGATTCAGTTATGATTATTAATTAATTCCTTTAAGTTGGGAAGTAGATCACTAGAGCTTTGGATACCATGATATTTTTCTTCTTGTGTTTTTGTTAAAAAACACCATGGTGTTGTGTTTTTATCTTAAAATGCTTACAAAACACCATGCTAAGTATTTTTTGTCAACACTAGTTTGACCCATTATAACATTAGTATTAAACATATTATTAATATATTATATATTAACTATAATAAAATATATTATAAATAAAATGTTATAATATTTACTTTACATTATTATAGTATTATAAGTATTAAATGTAATGCAATATAATATTACATAATGTATTATAATAATATATTACACTTTAATGAGTTATATTATATTATAACTATTATTATATTATAATCATTACATATTATTTTTAAATAATTACATATTTAATTATTTTGGTATATCAATTTGTTATTGTTGTATATTATATTAATATTTTTATAATAATATTATTTTATTATTAATATAATATTATACTATTATTAATATAATATAATGTTATGTTATTATTAAATATGTTACTATTATATAATATTTATTTTATAATAAAAAGTTACAATTTATTTGTTAAAAAGTTAATAATATTATAGTGATTATACTATTGTATAGTATATTATTATATTATTATTATTTATTATCAATAACTTTTTTGTTATTTTTTATTAATTTATTTACATTTTATTATTATTTATTTATTATATAATATATTATTAACATATTAAATATTGGTATTTAATATGTTATTATATTATTATATAAGATATTATAATTTTATATTATTTAATAAATATTATTAATATATTAAATTAACAACAATATAGTATGGTATAGTATAGTATAGTATAATATGCACGCTGATAATAACTCTATATTAACTACATTTAATATATTATGTTAGATATTATATTTTATTATATTTTTATATTATTTAATAAATATTATTAATATATTAAATTAACAATAATATAGTATAGTATAGTATAATATAATAAGCACGTTGATAATAACTCTATATTAATTATATTTAATATATTATGTTAGATATTATATTAGCACATTCTCAAACTCAAAACCAAAACACCTAACTTAAAACACCTTTTCAAACCAAAACACCAAACTTAAAACATCTAAAAGGTATTTTGAAATAAGTGTTGTGTTTTTTGTTTGAGGATAATTTAGCTCAAAAAACACCATGGTTTTTAAACGCATAGTGTTTATTTTTGACAAAAACACCATAGAAACAAGTAAAACACCATGGGATTCAAACGAAGCCTTAACTTTACAAAACAATATCCTTAGAAATAGCTCAGCAACGCCCCTCAAATTATCCTGATATACCAGTGAAATATTTTAATAGAAGTATGGAAAAAACAATTAGTAACTCATTTATTGCGTAAAGATCAACCACAGTAATTATACAGACCCGGAAATACATTATCTTGGTGGTTATACTTAAGATGAATGATGATCAATTTAACAAGGGAAAACTGCCTCCAAACCCTTGAGATTTAACATTTCCCCCCCCGCCCCCTCCGCCACCACGAAAAAAATCCTTAAACACTTTTACCCCGCCCCACACCTCAAAGACCTTAAAAATTCTTTGACTGCAAACTCTTGTTCCCCACGAACATTCTAGTTTTTTCCAGAAATACCCCTTTCCACATCTCCTTTAACCTCTCAACCACCCCCTCCTCTCCTCCTCCTCCTCAGTCACATTGCTTTTCTTTACCCCGCTGTAGCCGCCGCCTACCCGCGATATCTAATTATAATGGATCTTAAATCCACAAAATTTGCACATTGAACATAAAATTAATGCCTAAAACACTAATTTAGGTTCCCCAATGTGTTTGAAGGATTTATTTATAATGTCAAAAAATTTGAATCTTTAGTACCAGTCGCTTAGACCAAAAATAGAACAGCTGAAATCAAACCCTTTTCTTCTCCACACAGAGACTTGAGAAAGTGGATCCCTCTCTTGATCAAACGGGCAAGATGGAGGAGCTTTGCCTTTTCCATTGCTCGCTTGGAGAGGATTTGATATGAGAAAAAGCCTAGAGAACTCGATGGAGAGATGTTGTGATGCCATGATCTGGAGGTGTTTAAGAAAATGTTGAGTGATGGCGGCGAATTGAATGGAAAAATGATGCTTGAAGGAAATGTGGAAAAGGGTATTTCTGGGATAAACTAAAATGTTGCTGGGGACAGGGAGTGCAGCCAAAGAATTTCATGGTCTAAGGGGGTAAAAGCTGTAGATTTTTTTCATGGGGGAGGAAGGATGACTTTCAAATCTCAAGGGGCTGGATGCAATTTTCCCTATAATTAATGGTGAGTAATGGAGGCGATTTTCACTACGAGGCAATTACCCACGGCATCTCATTCTTCAATGGCAAGCCAAATACCAATAGTCATAGAAGTAACATGTATTAGTTACTTCCTAACAATAACTGCAATTGCTGTCCAAATGTAAAACGTGAAGGAAGACTCGAAGAGGGAGAAATACTATTCCCACTGCTTTCAAAAACGTGTGAAACAAATTAAAAACGTATAGCTTCCACTACTTCCTACTTCAAGATTTTGGAAGTTACTTCTTTGATCCATCCACTTCTTACTTCTCCTTCTTCTTATCAACTAAACGGGCCATAAAACTAAAACATCATATAAATGAGAGAGGAGAAAACAAATTGAAGAGAGTAATAGCACAGGAAATTTGTTGAATCTACATCAAATTGTTTACAAATCTAGAGGTTTTTGATCTTTAACTAGTAATTTTGGAAGGAAATACATAGATGATAGTTCCTAGGGGTTTTAAAAGTGTTCATAATGTCAACGGTAATACTACAATTACGTTGTTGCCATGGACCACCAAATTTGGTCGCACCATTGCTTTTCAACAACAAAATCACTAGTAAAAAAAGAGTATTGGCGACGGGGTATTGGCGACAGATTTCAAATCCATCATCAATACAAACATTGGCGATGGGAAAAGACCCGTCGCCAATGAATACATTGGCGATGGGTAATGGTCGTCGCCAATGTTTTCATGTCGCCAATTAGTATTGGCGACGGACACGGTCCGTCACCAATAAGTATTGACGACGGACTGATTCTATCGCCAATACTTATTGGCGACAGATGGTATTTCTGTCGCTAATAAGTATTGGCGACGGCTGTGCAACCATCGCCAATGACCTCAACTTTTAGATATTGTAATGATGCATCTTCTTTATGTTCCATACTTAATTTAAATTGGATGAAAATATCAGTTTTTTAATCATAGTAACATATATATTATTTATGTTGTCACGAACCTCTAATTCTTAATAGTATTAAAGTCATTGCTCCCCATTCTTACTTTAGATTTTAGTCAATTAAACCATAACTTTTTGTACTTATAAGATGATTATGATTGAGAAACTAGTCTCTTATCAACGTACAAGATCCCGTCATCAACTTTTCACTAGTAACAAAGAGGATATTGGCGACGGGGTATTGTCGATGGATATTGAATCTGTCGCCAATACAAATATTGGCGACGAGAAATGACCAATGAGGATATGATGAGAAAAGTGAAGATGATGAGAAAATGGTGAGAGACCAATGAGGATGTCACTTTTTAATTATACGTGTTACGAACATGTAACCATATTGATCTTGCTACTGATATACCGGAACTTATCATAGCTCGTTTCAATTAATTAGGAATTCTATATTATTTTTAAAATTTATTTTCTTTTATTCTTTATGCTAGCATATTTGATGACCTCCACTACGCTTGGCTTTATTTACAGATGAACTTGAGCCTGTAAACATCATTAATAAATTTGAGAAGAGCTTAATGAGATTTAATAACTAAAGAAATGGATGAAAATAGTTTGGATAGATTTAGTCACTAAATAAATGGATAAAATACTTTGGATAAAGTTCTCTTGGAGTTTTATAAGGTTAAGAGGAGAAAGAGCCGTCGAAATTGAGTTAGAGCAAAGATAATATTTGTTGGAGAAAAAAGAAGTTTTTAATGAATTTGGGATTTAACATTTTAACAGGTCAAAACTAGGTCCAAATGGGTTGAATTTTTATAATTAAAAGTCAAGGAAAACTGGTAAAAATAGTTAGATTTAAAAGAATATTTGTATAAATCTAACTGGTGTTAATCAGGGGACCTAATAGTATATATTATGATGATTTGAGGGATGTAATAGAAATTTCCATGATTTGAGTGAGTAATTTTGAAATAATGAAGATTTGAGGGACTAATTTGGAAATATTGAAGATTTGAGGGACTAATATTGAAATAATCCAATCATTAACTCTGAACTCAATGATATAAGAGGAAAGTTGGTAATAATAGATATATTTTAGGGTTGTAATAGCAATTTCTATGAGATTTTGGGGACTAATTTGAAAATATTAAATCTTTGAGGAGCTAAAATATAAATATCCCAAGCATTTAGTTAAAAAGCACGGTAACCGCACGCCTCTCTCTCTCTCTCTCCCCCCCCCCCTTCTCCACCCTAGCCCTCTCTCGGCCTGCCCCCTGCCACCCTCGATCGCTAACGCCTTAGCTCGCCTGCCCTCTCCCGCCTGCCCACCTTAATACCTATCTGCCTGACCCCCTAGCCGACGCCCAGTCGTATTACACTGTCGCCCTCGCCTGCCACCGCCATGGCCCGCCGAACGCCCTAGCCCGCTTTCCCGCCGCCCTCTTCCTCCTCCTTCTCGTTGTAAGTGAATTCAAAAGTTTCTGTAATGAGGGAAAATCGTTATACATTTTATTTAACAGATCTTGCTATGCCAAGAATATATATCATTTTATAAAATTATTTTCACCAAAATGCTTAGCATGTTCATTTATACTGATAAGAGTTAAGGTAATAACAACTTGTTGTTGGGTTTTTTGTTTTGATGATGTTTAACAAATAATTTACCACTAATGTTGTTTGTCTATTGTTTGTATTTTCGTATTTATTCTAGGCAAACAACGAGTTGGAGGATGGATGGAATCGAGCCTCAACGATCATATCCAATGGAGGTTGGCGGAATAGTGGAGTGTAGCAATGCAATTCAAGTTGAAGATCTAAGTTCAAGCTTCATCCGCAAAGTGTACCAACACTACTGCATACTGGACTATTGGTGACGGATAAATCCGTCGCCAAAAGTCAAAAATCCGTCACTAAAAGTTTTAGCGACGGAAAAATAACAATTCCGTCGCTAAAAGTCCGTCACTATAACGAGGGTAGGTAAATCAAGTTTTAGCGACGGCTTTTCCGTCGCTAAATTTCAGCGATGGATATTTAGCGACAGCAAATCTGTCGTTTATGTTTGATTTTTTGCGACGACAATTGCTGTCGCTATAGATTTTAACGACGGAAAATCCGTCACCAAAAGTATGTGTTAGTTTCTGTTTGCCGTATCCGTTTTCCGTCGCCAAAAGCCTATTTAGCGACGGAAAATCCATCGCTAAAAGTCAGCAGAAATTTTTAATTTTTTAAAAAAAAAATTAAAAATCCCTGTACAATATATTTCACAATAAAAACATGTACAATAAATTTACACAGCACAAGTACATATAACACATATTTCATTCTCACGCATATATAACACATATTTCATTCTCACGCATATATAACACATATTTCACTAAAAACATAATAAATATCCCAACATTATAAATGTTATTTATACAGCACACCCATTATTTTCAATGTTAAAACAAAACAAATTAGTCCCGATCATCATCATCCTCATCACCAGCTCCACCTTGTCGAGAAGTCCCAGCCTAAAAATATAAATAAAACGTTAACAAGAGTTATAGAGTAATACGTACATCATCAAAAACTGAATTTTGTAGTAAAGTAACAAATTATAAAACAACATGGCATGACATGCAAGTATAACAATAATAGAGTATCATGGCATATTCTTACATGTTATATGTTTTGGAGAGAGTATCATGGCATATTTTTATGTATTATACGCAAGCACGCACATGTTTTTAACAATGCACGCACACACCCTAACCCCACCCGCACACACGCGTACCTATCTCCACCAACACGCACACACGCACATACGAGTACCCAGCTCAACCCAATCCCCACACTTCCCCCTCCCCCACCACGACCAAACCCGACATCAAGCACGAACATAACGACCACGACAACACAAAAAATGCAACACCACAACACAACAATAACAACACCACCACCACCACAACAACAATCCTCCAACCCCACGCACCAACCAACCAAACTCTACCCCCCACCCCTCCCCCTCCATCATCACCACCACCACCACGACGACGACGAAAACAACGACCCCTACGCACGAACGCACCACAACAAAACAAAACAACAACCAACTAACCAACTCACTAACCAATACAACCATCGCTACGCACGCACACACCATCAACACCACCATCACATAAAAACATTAAGTATATATTTTTGGTTTTGTGTTTCGGAGAGAGTTATAGTTTGTGTGTAATAGTTTGTATCAGTGTGCATCGGTGTGTGTGTGTGATATCATTTAGTCACATGGCATACTCATAATTAAGTAAGAATTTTATATTTAATTCATTTAATTAAACAAAGAAAAATATATATATATTACCTGATCTGCCATAAACCATCTCCTATATGCCTCCTGAGAATCAGAAGGCAGAGTCGATATGAACTGGGCGAATTCCAGCTCCCTCTGCTCCCGGCGCCTCCGTTCTTCCTCCGCCATCTGGAGTAGCTCTGACTCCCGATGCGACTGCCAATCTTCCATCGCTTTCATCCGCTGCTCCATAGTCGGGTCTTGAGAAGAACTGCATCCTGGTTATGCTGCAGACTCGTAGGTGCTACTGGACTCGTACGGCTGATGCTCGGATCCTCTCCACCGGTATTTGTTCTTCCTACTCGGTCTAATGACCGTCTCGATGATGCTATCCTCCTCCTCTCTACTTAGTCGGGTCGGAGTGTTAGAATCGACCTGAGTCTGTGATAATTGCTCCTACACCTTAACATGTAATTTCTCCTGCGATATACCAAAACAACCCAGTCAATTCTAACACATTTAAAATGCATTGTTATAACAATTAAATATACAAATGAATTACTACTTATAGCCAGATCTCGGTTCTGCGCTTTCTTCTCTTCATCGGTGTAATTTGGGCTCCATGAAGTCAGAATACGATCTACAATATGCCCGAGATCTCCCCTTCCCTATTTTATTCAAATATATCATTAACTCATAACACATAAATTATACTCAAATTGATAACCTAAGAGCTAATATATTATATACCTCAAGTGCCAATTGATGATAATGCTGGCTGAAGGACCTGGAGCCCCCGTGATGCTCGTAACTGCGGGGCGCATTGCGGTTCCTCCTTGCTGTTTCAGCTTGACCCTGCAAAACAATGTTAAATAGATATAATATAGAATTTCAAACAATAAACAAAAATATATACTTTAATAATACCTGAATTTCAGCCGTGTCCCAGTAATCGCAAAGTGTAAAAATATCTACTCCATCTACGTGCTCGTCAAGATGCCAGTAACACTCCCAATCTTCTGTTCTTTGAATAAAATATTTTTTCTTCAGCTCAAACCGCCACCTCTTGAACGATAGATTGATTTGCGTGAAGCAGTAAGTCCAGGCACATGCGTAATCGTCAAGAAAGAAAAATCACTTCAGCATATAATGAAAAAAGAGATACAAATCAGTGTGTTAAACAAAATAATAAAATACCTAATAATTTTGAGAATTAAAATAAATGACTCACGCGTAAATATCTCCAACAAGTCACCAGCGCATCAATCCGCTGCGACTTCCACGTCAAAACTATGTTCAAGAAATCATGTCTCCTGGCTAAAGCGGCGAGGAAATTGTTGAAAGCGTTAGCAAATGGCCCGACAGGCACGTCATTCTCCCATCGGATCACGGCCCTCCGATGAATATCTGGGATGAGGTTCTGTGTCTTGGTACCACCGCGGCCACGCCTAGTAGGTCACTCGGTACCTACGAAAAAATGAAATTCAGGCAAAATATAAATCAATCAATATCGATAATACAAATTAAAATATTAACAGATAAACTATAAAAATCTATACACACCTTTCAATTCGACGCATCTACGCATTGCCTGTTCGTACCTATGCTGTGCGATAGGTCGCAAAGCATGATAAGCATCCCAATCCCCCTTCACCTTGGTCGGGCTGTGAGCTCGCTGATCTGTAATAAAATCCGGTGGTAGTGGCGTAGCTTCTACAGCTACGCTATATGGCTCATATCGGCGTTCCTCCAATGCATCTGCATGCGGAGGAGGCGACGGCGGCATCTCCGCATGCTGGGTAGGATAAACGAGTGTCTCCACATCAGGTGGAGCATCTCCTCGTCCTGTGTCCTGTGGCGGCGAGTCATGTGTAGCAGCGATGCGTCCTGTGTAGGAAATGTTAAAAAATAATGTTAGGCTCATATTAATAGTTTATAGAAATGTACAAATATAATAAATAAATAAAAATACCTAATGTAGAGCCATGTGCGTCGCCTTCAGAATGTCTACTAAAAAGTCTCTCAAGCGCTCTCTTACGTAATCCTTTTGTCATCTATACTTTGAAAACATAATGAGTATCTAACAAAACTATAATACATGACACAAACTGATACATGATAACCAGTCAAACAGATAATATAAAGGCAATACTATAATACATGACACAAACTGATACATGATAACTAGTCAAACAGATACATGAATGTTCTTTTTAAATCATAACCAAGTATTATATTATTATGATGATGTTGAGGCTCTACTCTGCGACCGTGTGCGGTAAGCCTGCGACCGTGTGCGTGCCGACAAAATGACTGTCCTTATAGTTTTATCGACTCTACCGTGGGCTCATTTTTTAACTTTACGCATTGGCTCACATATAATCGCAGGTACATCAGGGCGCGCCAGTGCAATTTCATCCACCAGATTATTATTTTGTGTCAAGGAAAACTCAGCAATTGTTTCGTCGGCCAAGATTACCTCTTCGTGATCTTCGTCAGACACGGCTTCATGAATGTAGGATCTAGGTGGATTCTTAAGGACAACCCATTCGTCATTTTTCATTATATCTTTGACATAAAAGCACTGTTTGGCGTGAGCAGCTAACATGTACTTTTTAGTCTGATATATTTCCTTGTTAAGATTAACGAGTGTGTAACCATAGTCATCCTTCACCTTTTTCAGCTCACACCAACGAACCTTAAACATCACATGTCTGACTTTATTATTAATCCCATAGAAAATCTCCATGATATCTTCTACCTGACCGTAGAAATAGATTTCACCTTATTTTGGATTTAGATCTTTTGAACTAGCGTATGACAGTTGCGAGAAGGAGCAGAACACACCGCTATTTTGCGTTTGTCATCTCTCTTCAAAACCGATGGTGTTAAACCTAAAGCCGTTGATACAGTAGCCTCCATAACGCTTAACCACATTAGAAGGACCTCTGACATATAAACATATTTTCTCAGACAGGTTAACCTCATTCGTAATCCGTCGGTCAACCTTTAAGAAAAGAAACAAATAGTTTAAATATCTGTTGGCAGGCACGTATATTTGATATACGAATAAAAAATATAAATAAATCTTACTTCACCCTTCAGCCATGTAGGGAATTGTCTAGAGTGTGTATCCATAACTCTTTTATTTTTTGTTTTGCATTTAAGAATAGTCTGGACATATCGGATGTGAAGCCTAGAATAAAATCATTTATAACAGTTAAATAGAGATAGTTATTGTGATGTGATATGATCCGATTCAAACAGTTAAATACTTACGCCGCGTATATGATAAATATAGTATCATTGCTCAGGATATATGTGTGGGCTTGATCTAGCTCCATTCTGGGGAATCTAGTGTCCTCCCCACGATCATTATAGAATGTTTCGTCAATTATTCATTAGGGACGGTTGAGCCTTGTCTCCACACCCCGCAAGTAACGAGAGATGAAATTCAAACTCTCATTACTTATATAGTTCTCTGCTATCGATCCTTCAGGACGTGCACGATTATGCATCAAATGTTTCATGAAACCCAAATACCTACAAGCATATAGTTTCATGATTTGTGACAAAATAAAACTGAGTAACGTAATTTGACAAATATTAATTAAGCATTATAATAATAAATACCTCTCCACAGGGTACATCTAGCGATATTGAACTGGTCCTGCGATGCGGGCTTCATATGCTAAATGTATTGTGAGATGCATCATGACCGTAAAGAACGAGGGTGGAAATAGAATTTCCATTTTACACAGTGTATTGGCTACACGTCTCTCTAATTCTTCAAACTCCCTGACATCAATCACCTTGGAGCACAATTGCTTGAAGAAACCGCAATATTCTATTACCACCATCGCGAGTTCCTTCTCAGCATGTCGCAACGCAACCGGGAGAAGTTGATGCAATAGAATATGATGGTCATGTGTCTTGAGTCCCAAAATTTTCCTGTCCTCAATATGCACATTTGCTGAAATGTTTGAAGCATAACCATCCGGTGTCTTCACGGACTTTAGAAATAAACACATATTGTGGACCTCATCCTTCGACAGTGTGACACGGGAGGCTGGGAGTTCAAACTTTTCGTCACCCTTATCTATACCTTGCAGTTCGGGACGGATGTTCAATTCTGCTAGGTCTCGACGTGCCCTTAAGTCATCTTTTGATTTTTTTCCCGTCCTGCAACAAAGTGTTCAAGAGGTTCTCGCATATGTTCTTCTCGATGTGCATGACATCCAAGTTGTGACGTATTTTTAAACTTCTCCAATATGGCAATTGATAAAATATGCTGAATTTTGACCATCCATGCGGAAGTTCAGTACCCTTAGAGACACGCCCATGCGATCGGACATTGCGAGGTTTATTTCCTTTCGAATTGCCTTTGAGAAATTGCTTACCATTTCCCTTTCCCTTCCAATTTTGCTTCAATCTTTTTCTCCTAACCCCAAATAGATTTTCTTTGTTGAATCTTTTCTTTCCAAATATTTTTTTAGGTAGAAGATGTAGAAGCTCAAATATTTCTTCCCCGGTCAGCCTTGGTGGTGCCGGTCTGTTTTCTAGATTGCCGTCGAACTTTCCTACTAACTTTCTGAACTTGTGCCCTGTAGGCAACCATCTTCTGTGTTGCCAATAACAGAACTTACGGCTGTATTTCAAGAACTTTCCCTCATAATCTGACATGCAAACCAGACAAGCAATCTGACCCTTCGTCGACCATCCAGACAAGTTAGCATATGCTGGGAAGTCATTAATTGTCCACATGACCATTGCACGCTCTGTAGGGTGAATATTTGATTTCCCGAAAAAGGGAGTTTCGTTTGTATTTATAAGAAAGCTTATTACAAACTAATAATCAAATGGTTACAACAGAAGCAGAGGGAATGCCCTCTTTGTTTTTGTGTGGGGACTTTAGGTGGCTATAGGACGCTTCGCTCGATGCTCGTGTCGAGTTTGCTTCCCTTGGACCGTTCGATCGAGGTTGCTGGAGAGCTTCAGTTCGTAGTAGAAGCTCAACTCGAGGGAGTTCGGGTCTGCTTAGTTCGCTGGCGATCGGAGCTCGGAACTAAACAGTGATGCTGCAATGCAAAGATTATGCAGAGAGCTTGGTCTCAACTCTTTTCTCTAAGTTTGCGACCTCTCCTCCAGTGTGTTGGAAGGGGCTTTTAAATGAAAGAGGGGCAGCTTGACTCCTCCTTGAATTATGGGATGTGACCATATCTTCTTCAGAGACGTCTAGCTGCTCCTCGGTACCATGAATGGTCATTCGGGGGATTGTGCTTTATGTCCTGTCACCTAAAATGGGAAGGCCCATGAGGCAATGGCCGTCTGCTATCCGAGCGGATTTGACCAGCATTAATGAAATGCATTTATGAGTTCGCGGATCGATGAGGCGTCTGTCCGATCACTCGTACTGTGCGTGACCGCCCGGCGTGCTTTGGGCACGGTGCTTTCTCCTTTCCGGTCAGGAGAGGCGGCGAAGTAGGTGCACAGTACTCGAGTGGGTCTAACCAACTTACCGAGTGCCAGCGGATCCAGCTCTTGACCCAGACAGCTGAGGTGAGTCGCATTTATGAATGCTCAGGTTGACTCGACACCTGTCCAGTCCTTCGCGCTGTGCGTACTGCGAGCGGCCGTTTGACGGTCCTGGGGTACTGTGCTCTCTCCCTTCGGGTCGAGAGCTGCGAGCGGCCGTTTGACGGTCTTAGGGTATTGTGCTCTCTCCCTTGAGAGAGAGGGATGGGAAGGCCCATCTCAGCACGTGGGGTAGCGGATACCCAGCTGTACTGACGGTCTTGGGGCTTGCTGGCGGATTCGACTCTGAACTCGGGCAGGCGAGTTGAGTGAAAGGTGAACTTTCGTCATCCTGATCGATCTTAACTCGTGCTGGCGAACTGACCGTTAGGCGAACCTGGAACCGAGTATACTCGACGTCTACGCGGTTTAGACCCGTGCTAGAGGACTGAGCGTGCGAGCTCTTCTCGTAGGCGAATTTCTTGTAAACCCATAGAGGTATTTTTTACCGTCTACAAGACGCCCTTCAAAGTTTTCGGACCTAAACTGGCTTGCGTGTGGTCTGGAATACTTTGAATGAAGAAATTGTTAGCGTAGCAAGTGCCTTCGATTCCTTTTAGGATTTTTAGCAAACCCTCAGCTATCAACGGGTTTGAGGTGCCTTTACCGATTACCGTTTGAATCGGGCTAGCCATACTATTCCCCTCAGTATGATGAGTTGCTGAACAGTTTCTCTTAGACTTAATGCTAAGATTTCTGCTCTAACCCTTAGCCGTCTGAGGCGTGGGTTTAACCATTTAAGCGAGGTCAATCTACGGGCTTCATTCGTAATTTTACCTTTGAGGGCGAATGAATCGTCAAGGTGAAATTAGTCTTTGGGAGGAAAATTTCGCGCGACTCGCGGGGTCGGGCCAAGTATTTGTAGGCGGAATCCCTCCCTTTTGAGGCGGAACCGGTTCTGACGGGAGATAAGCCACGTGTCTGCCGATATAACTTCGTGCTTTCCAGCTAAGGCGGCGCGGTCTCGTCGGGTCGTGGCGATCGTGACTTGACAACATGATTTTCATGTGTTTCGCCCCACGACGCACCGTGGCCGTGGTTTTCGAACTCAACCGTCAGATGTAACCCCCAATCTCGGTTCTTTCGATATACCGAGGGTGATCTGGGCCGTCGAATTTGATCGTGGCCACGTCTCCTGCCCGTTAGGGTTTTCGCCTTTCGAGGGTAGTCGTGGCCACGTGGATAACTCTGCCCTTCTAAATCAGCCATTCTCCTCCCTTGGGAGTTACCGTGCTCTCAAATCTCGAAAGGAACTTCTACGAAAAGAATTCCCACTTCCTGCTGCAATGGCTCCGAAATCTAAGAGGTGCAAGGTGAGGGGTGCAGGCCCCGGACGTTACTCCGACCGTCTCTCCACCGGGATGCCTGTCGGTGCCCTGGAGTCGCGCCCAGGTACGTCGATGGGTTCGTTGGACGATCTCTTGTAGGTCCTAGGCGTCGGATTTTAGGGAGATGAGCGTTGATCATTATGCTTGGTAGCTTCCCCGATTTGGGGCAAAGTTTGCCCTATTTGCCCTTAGAGGATGATTACTATCTCTGCGGGCGAACCCTTCAGTGGGAAGGAGGCGAACTCCCTTTTCGTAAGGCGAGTTCGGCCCTTTCCCATTAGAGGGGAGTATAG
>NC_033800.1:64946614-64967984 GCF_001876935.1 Asparagus officinalis | reverse complement strand
TCCCTCCTAGCTACCTCAAGAAGATAGTTTGAATGAAAAAGTAATAAATACTAACAATTTCATCTAACCAAATAACAAATTAACATTAAATACAGTTCCGAACAACCATAGTCATTAAAACATACTCAACATCCAACATAATCACTGTATTTCAAAAGTTGGTAGCTCTCCTCCTGTTGGATATCCAATAAAAAAAAATGTAATAAAATCCATATATAGATTAGAGATGTAGGGAGCTGGTGATGCAAGTAGTAGACCAACAATATTGGCAAAGTTGTTCGTGGCGGTTTAGACGGCGATATTTTCGGTGGCACTTTGGAAAACAGGCGGAGGTGACCAAAAGAGCAGCGATGAAGAGCCACTGCTTGGATGGCGTGAGGAGAGAGTTGAAGTGGGGTTTGGATAACGGGAGGGAGTAGGTTTTCTTTGAGGAAATGGGGTAGGATTTAATAGAGGCCAGGGAGAATTGAAAGGTCATGAGAACTGACGACTTTACGAAGGGGAATGAATAATTAATGGGGAGTGAATGGATAGTGGTGAGTTAGATTGAATAATGGAGATCAATGCAATTTAAAAAATATTGAAATTAAAAAAAAAAGAAAGACGAAAATCCTAAAGCCAACAGTTGGAGTTTAGGGGCTCATGCAATACTTATTTCTCATACTTTTAATTATAAATGAAATTGAAAATTTAACACAATTAATTATTAAGAAGGATATAATAAGTAACATCAGTTATGTATTTTAGTGAATTTAATGAAAGACAAAGCGAATTTTTCAAAAAGAAAAGTTTTTATTAACTCCCACTTTTAAGGGGACGTCATATGGTTTAAATATAATTAAATTAAAAGTTTATGCATGGATTGAAGCTATATACATTGTTTATTATGTCGATATATATGATTTTGGATGTTGATCAACATTCTAAACAGGGAAAAGGTTATGATACCACGTGGCAAGGAGCATATACTACTAGAAGGTGAAGGATCAAATTCGACGATAATTGGATGGGGAGACTACATCAATAATGACCCGGAACCAAATTCAACCACGATTACTTCAGTAGAGCTAATGGCCACTGCTACCGTCACTCTCTATGCAGACAATTTTGTTGCTCGGGGCATCCAGTTTCTGGTATAATTAAGCATGGAAATGATGTATAAGACATAAATAATATTCATGACATACTTTATTAAAAACGTTTTCTACAATTGGTACAAACTTTACTGTTAGTTATAACTTTAGGCTTAGCATTTTTCTACAATTATTAATCACGAATAATGGGTCTAATGAAAAATTTCAAAATCTTTTTCATCTATTAAATTTGCACAAAAGTTTTAGTGTTGATATTTATCCTTTAAATGCTTGGTACGCTGCAGAACACGTACAATGTGGGGAACAAGAATCCTTTAAGACGTGCGCTAGCAGCATTAGTTGGAGGAGACAAGGCCTCATTTCATAACTGCACCTTCAAAGGCTCTCAGGATACCCTCTGCGATTATCTTGGTCACCACTACTTTGAGAACTGTTGGATCGAAGGCTCTATGGATTTCATATTTGGCTATGCTCAGTCTATGTATGAGGTACACATGCGTGAGAGCCAAAAACAATAAATAAAACGACTCATCTAAATACGTCACATTTACTCTTTAACGGTTAAGATATGATCACGTCAGTACCACAGATCAATATTGTTTTGATACCAATGATACTCATTTTCTGTTTTATGTCCACTAGTATAATGCACGTGCTTTGCACATGGATTTTTTTATATTTAATATTATATTATTTACTAAATTATATATAAATATTTTACAAAGTTAAGTTTATCACACTATGATTAAAAATTTTTAAGTTATACTATTATTAGTACTTATATTATTATTAACATACATTTAATAGTAATTCAAATTTTCTTATTATTATGTTATTAAAATTTTATTTAAAAGCTTAATTATTAAATAATAATGTAATCATTAGTTTAAGTAACACTATTGAAATAATTAAACCATTTATATTATTAAATATATATGTTATGTAGATATTTTATTACAATATTTATTAAATAATGGCAATAATTTTCATATTATATGACTTTATATTGTAAAGAATATTCCCTTGTTTGATAATTAATATCGTCTCTGTAATAAAAATTTGGATGGTATAATTTAAAATTACTATTATTTAGGAAAAAGTGCATGTCTCATAAATTTCAAGGATCCAATATTTTTATATAAAGTAATTTTCCTAAATAAAATTATTTTTAATTCATAACATCCAATTTTTATTACTAAGACAATATTATAATATCAAAAAACACAATATTACTAACGATATAAAGAATTAATACCTATTTATACTATTATTAATAAGTATAGTTATGTACGATAATTCATTAAATAAATAATTTTACTATATCATTACAACTAATTAATAATTCTTTATGATGAACTATAATATATTTATTAATTTTATTATTGTTATAAATTACTAACTTATTCTAGTGAATGACCAAATAATTTGGAAAAGAAGAGAAAAGTACATGTCTCATAAATTTGAAGGATCCAAATTAAATTAATTTTTCAAAATAAAAGTATTTTTAATTTATAACATCCAAATTATTATTACTAAGACGATATTAATTATCAAACAATGTGATATTCTTTACAACATAAAAAAACCCATATTTTTAATATTATTAATAATTATAATTATTTACAACATTTTTAAAAAAAAATATTTTTTACTATTTTATACAATTAAAAATTCTTTACAATAAATTATTATATATTTATAAATTTTGTTATCATTATAAGTTATTAAAATATTCTAGTGAATTATCAAATAATTTGAGAAAATGAAGAAGTGCATAGTTAATGAGAGGTTATGGATAATTAGATTTATAAATAATAACAATAATGGTATTATTGTGAGCTGTTAAAAGTTGAGAGGGTAAAAAAGGAAATCAAAAGTTTTGATATGGGTATTCTCTTTTATAAGTAGTATAGTAAGTAAGTATAAGTATAGATATAAATAGATACCCTGTTGGATATAGATACACATACATTTGCTAATATCTTTTCGATGAATATTGATATTTTTTTCGTGTTTGGTACGTAGAACTGCATTCTTTCAGTGGTGGCCCCGGATACGGAGGGGAGTGTAAGCTATATAACCGCACAAGGCCGAGGCCCTACTACTCCAGGTGGGTTTGTGTTCAAGGATTCACAGGTGATCGGAAGCAATAAGGCCTATTTGGGAAGAGCCTATGGCCCAATCTCCACTGTCATCTTCCTTCACTCGTATATGTCGGGTATTGTTGTTCCTGAAGGATGGTATGCTTGGTACTATGTCGGCCATGAGTATGTATCTCTCTTCTACTTGATTACTCTTTTAAAATCTTTTTCCAGAGTCAGTTTTATATATAATTTGGTAGCAAAAAACTGATAAAAGACTGAAAATCCTTTAGATACTACGACGTAATCATTTAGTGTTCCTGGGTCATTGAGGAATTTTTCAAAACATAATACCTCTGAGAATTAATGACGAATTGTGCGATCCAATCTGTAAACTACTATCATAAAACTGCCAAAAACATTTTTTTAAAAAAAGAAGAAAAAACCGTGTCCTATGATAATTGATAGTGGATTACGAGAACTAAGATCAAACTAATTTTTCTTGTGTCTGTTTCAGGCAAACATTGATATACGGAGAAGATAGTTGTTGGGGTGAAGGATACAAACCTAATCAAAGAGTAAAGTGGGAGAAAAAACTATCTCCAGATGACTTGCACAAATATTCCAGCATAAGATATATTGACAGGGAAGGATGGCTACCAAATCAACCGTAATTTAGAAGGGTCGTCTCGAAATTATGTTTCTTTCATACGTTTTGAATTGCTCGCTGTGCGCATCTAGATTGTTGATGCTGAATAAAACATTATGTTTTTCTTGTGCAAGCACCGGTGCTTTCCATGTATTACATGTGCCATTCTTTTGTATAATCATCTGATGATGTTCTTGAACCTAAAAAAGATGAGGAGTTATTGGAAAATGAGGTTCATATATAGTTTTAATAAAAATGAACGGGGCCTATGTGAGAAAAAGGAGATGAAATGGAGCTTCCTGAAAGGGGCTTAGTCCAGAAAAATCAGTGGGCTTGCAAGCTAGCCGATACGGATTAACATAAATAAAGATCATAAAAGAGTGAGAAGAGATAACATTACAGAATCATAAAAAAATCAGTGGGCCTGCATGCTTAGCCTATTGTTTCACTATTTTTATATTTGAATACCCTAAATAGTAAAAACAACTATTTTGATATCATGAGTTGTGAAAGATCTGCACTTAAACACCCTATTGTTCCACCAAATTTATACTTAAATATTCTAAGTTGTAAAAAATAGCATTCTAGTGCTCTAACTTATAAGATAATGACACTTTAATATCCTATGTTGTAAGAAAATAGCGATACTTTAACACTTTCTGTCAATTGTTAATATTTCTAGGAACACTCGCAACACAACTAATAGAATGTACATATATGCTAAATCTTTTTCTCCAAAAAAAGCTAACTTATTTACAACTTAGTATAGTAAAATGCTACTTTTTACGACTTGGGATATTTAAATGTAAAGATGGTGAAACGATAGGGTATTTAAGTGCGGTTTAGCCAACTCTTAAACTCAAAAGGAATGAGGACATGCAACATCTCCGGCCAAAGACTCCTGCTACCCGAGACCATTCCCTGAGCCAAGAAGCAAAACCCTCCATCATCATACAAATACAATACGTATGAAATATCCCACCAATTCCTCCACTGATCGATCAAGCCAAAAAACCAAAATCCAAAAAGAATAATCTAATCCCAAATCCTACAGCAAACCCATTACTAATGTAACTCTTCTCTCCAGGGAGAAGATTGCCCTCTTCTCAACCTCCTCGTCGAGCGCAAAAAGAGAAGGTAATGGAGTACCGCCTTCAGTGCTTCCTGAAACACCATCACCCCTCCTAACGGCCAGGTCATCACTGCAAGCACGTCGAGTTTCAGTCCAAATGTCACCCGAGACCTATGAGTCACTATGAGTCACTTTGGATATTTGGGTGTCCTGCTTATTATCATATTAGTAATGGTAAATTGAATCCGAGGGCGAGGAAGACAGTATTTGTGAGATTTAGAGATGGAGTTAAATGCTTCAAGTTATGGAATCCACATAACAAGAAGATATATAGTTATTAGCAGAGACGTCACATTTGATGAGGCGCATTTGATGAAGCCTCAAGTTCCTCGGCAGGTGGAAGAAGACTAGATTCGAGAGATATCACAGCAGGTAGAGGATGATGTGACTTCACTCACTCCAGATAGTATTGTATCCATTGAGGCTCCTACAGAGGTGATACTAGGAGGAGATAAGATGGTAGCCGAGCAGATAAAGGATATAGTGGATTATGAGACTCAGGAGTAGGGTCATGTTCAGGAGTCTATTGCAGCGAATAGACCTAGAAAGGTGATTCGTCGACCAGCTAGGTATAATGATATCATGGTCACATATGCATTATCAGTGAAGGTCATTGATGATATGGTTCTATTCATATTCAGGGAGGAAGAGTCTAGCCCCGATTTGATCAGGTGGAGAAAAGCTATGGATGAGGAGATGCAGTCTCTTCAGAAGAACGATACTTGGGAACTTGCAAAGCTACCTAAGGGTAAGAAAGCTATTAGTTTCAAGTAGGTATATGCGAAGAAGGAGGGATCTTCTATTGGATACATTAGGTACAAAGCCAGATTGGTTACCAAGGAATATGCACAGCTTGAGGGCGTTAATTACAATGAGGTATTTTTACCCGTTGTGAAACATTCGTCGATTCATATTTTATTAGCATTGGTGGCATAGCAAATTTGGTCCAGATAGATGTGAAGACAGTCTTTCTACATGGAAATTTAGATGAAGAGATCTACATGACATAACCCTTGGGATTCAAAACTGTAGGAAACGAAGATTTAGTTTGTAAGCTGAAGAAGTTTCTTTATGGTTTGAAACAATCGCCGCGACAGTGGTACAAGAGATTCGACAGCTTCTTGATTGGCCATGGGTACACGAGGAGCTCATATGACCCATGTATTTACATGCACAAGCTACAGGATGGTGAGCACATATATTTGCTTTCATATATTGATGATATGCTTATTGCTTCTAGGAATTCTTCGGCTATTCAAAAGTTAAAAGATGAGCTGTCATCCGAGTTCGAGATGAAGGATCTTGGAGAAGCAAAGAAGATATTGGGTATAGAAATCAAGAGAGACAGGGTGAAGGGGAGATTTAAGATTACATAGAGGAGTTACTTGCAGAAGATGTTAAAGAAATCCAGCTTTGATGGTAATGCAAAAGCAGTTAGCACTCCATTAGCTCCCCACTTCAAGCTTTTAGCTAATATGTCACCAGTTTTAGTTGAGGACAGAGATTACATGTTGAATGTTCCATATACCAGTAAAGTGTGTAGCTTGATGTATGCTATAGTGTGTACGAGGCCAGATTTATCACAGGCCGTGAGCATGGTATTGAGGTACATACACGACTCTAAGAAGGGTCATTAGGAGGCTGTAAAGTGGATTCTACGGTATATTAAAGGCACCATAGATGTTGGATTGATTTTCCAGAAGAGTGAGAAGAATGGGCAGGATTGTATTGGTTACGTGGATTCAGACTATGCAGGGGATCTTGACAAGCATCGGTCTACTTCAGAATATGTGTTTAAATTGGCAGGAGCACCGATATGTTAGAGATGCATACTTCAATCTACAATGGCCATCTCTACTACAGAGGTGGAGTATATGGCGGTGACTGAAGCTATTAAGGAGGGTTTGTGGTTACGTGGACTGTTGAAGGACTTGGAGATTGCACAGGAGACCATTCGGGTATATTATGATAGCATGTCGGCTATCTATTTTGCGAAGAACTAGATTTATCATGCACGCACTAAGTATATTATGTGAGATTCCACTTTGTTCATGATGTATTGGATGATGGAGACGTCATATTGGAGAAGGTCCACACGAAGGACAATCCTACGGATATGTTGACCAAAGTTGTTTCAGGTGTAAAATTTGGTCATTGTTTGAAGCTATTGAATATTCTTCAGTGTTGAGGGCCTTTGGAGGTCATTTGGGTGAACTACGTTCGGCTTGATTCATTAGGCAAGAGGATACGTAGGCAGTCTTGTTTGATGCAGCCGGTTGGATTTGTTGATTTCGATGGGGGGAAGTGTTTGAGCTCTCGTTTGGGTTCCAGTCTTGGTCTGAGTCTGTTGAAGTGAGTTGTTTTTACTTCATCCTGGATGCAACAAGTGGGATATTTGGATGTTTTGGTGTCGGCTATGTTTTGGTAGAAACGTTCGCCGAGGTGGAGAATTAAAGAAATGACGAGCACAACGACGAAAACCGCAGACAGAAGACATTCTGGCAGTTTCGCGGTCAACCACGGATGACGCGGCGGTCGACCGTAAACATGCACACGACTGAGAAAAGTCTCTGGACTTTTCGCAGTCGACCCTGATGGGTTCTACGGTCGACCGGCCAAACCCTGTGGGGGTTTTTAGTCTCGGTCGTTGGATCCGGGTCGACTGCGCGTGGTTCTACGGTCGACCGCGAATCGGGTTTGCAGTTGAGTTTGGTTTTCTGACCTGTTTCGTTCTGAATTGATATATAATCTTAATCCTAATTAATTATGGTTAAGCAAGGATGTTTTGAGCAGTCTTTGAAAGAGGATTGCTGCATCCAATTGTGGGAGAGTTGTGAGAGATCTAGAGACTTTGTTTTAAGGTTTATTTGGTGAGATTTGTAACACTATTTGTATTCTCTTGATTTCTAATAGTAAGAACTCCCCCCTCCTTGCCTCGTGGACGTAGGCAACTTGCCAAGCCACGTAAAATTCGTTTGTTTTGCTGTAGTATTATGTTTGGCTTATTGGTTGTGATTTATCTCGTTCTTGCTCGTGTGGCTTCGATCTTCCGCCGTGCACAACACAAAATTAAAATAAATAAATAAACAACAAGCTCCGTCACCCAATCATAAAAAAAAGCTGTTCGAGAAAATCACTGAACTAATCTCATTATCTAGACAAATTATACTAAGTTAGCAACTCAACCCTCGGCTTAATTGGGCTCGCTCCCCTTAGATCTGATTCTAGGTCTCTGCTGCCATCCTCTTTCAAGCTTTGCTCCATTTTGCTTTGGTGGAGATTCATTGAATGCCCATCCATAGCATCATCTATAGGAACTCAACCTTGAGTGCGAAGTTGATTAGAACAGCTCGAATGCGAGTTAACTGTTTGTGTCTGTACAAGGGAATAATTGGTGCGACATAGGAATTGTGTAAGGGACTGGTTCCATCTATAATATTTATTTAATTAATGTCAATAATTATAAATTCTAAATAACGCCCTGAAGGCGAACTACACATTTGTGATCCAAAAAGTTCAATTACTACCAACGAAACAACAAGGTGCAATATACGAAAGCAAGACAAAACATCAAGTTGATATGATTGACATCATGCATGTTACGGGATTAAACACAAATATAATACTAGTGTAATATAGTATACCCTTGCACATCCAATGCAACTCATATAATATTTTTAAATATTGATAAAGATTTTATTGTTGCACTTATTTTTTTGAATATATTACATAATTGTTATATTATCTTTAGAAATTATATTGTTAGATCATTCAATCTAATGATCACTTGTTTGGAGATGTGATCTAGCTTAGAGATTTTTAAAATTAAGAATTAACATATAACTAATAAAGAATAACAATGTCATAACATGTTCTTATGCATGACACATGCATGTGAGATGTGGTGGAGGGTCTTAACCACCGAGAATGGTGATTCCTCGGGTATATGTCATAAGCTCACACTGTGATGTGTGTAGCACTAGACCAAATTTAAATTCTCAATAACTTGTCACCCAAGAGATGGAGAATTCAAATTGTAACATAGTCACTTAGACTTGATGATATTGTCAATTTTGATTTGTTAATTTAGTATATTTAGATGTGATGTTTAAACTTATTTTACAAGCGGTATGAAACCTAAAATATTGAGTTACTAGATTTTATTTAGGAAAATGCTGAATATCTATAAAGAATCCAGTATGCTTATTATGATGAGTATAATTTATTATACATATTCCATGAAGCTGCAAAACCCTATCGGCAGATGGCTCTAAAAATATAGTTATTCATTATATATTGATATTTTTAAATGAATTTTTGTCCATGAGAATTGTCATTTTAGACATGAGAAAATAAGTAAATTGTCTGGGAGAAATTGAGTTATCCAAAGCATTCATTTATCTTATGGCTAGCAGTCCAGGATAAGCTTCAAGCACAGGATAGATTACTCAAGCATGGGATTATTCAAACATCCATTTGTGGTCTGTGTGATGGTACAAGCTTTGAAAGCCGAAATCATCTCTTTTTTTACTGCACCTTCTCAAATTGTGTTTGGAACAGTATTATGGAATGACTCCAATATAAGTGGAGGTCTTGTGATTGGGCTTCTCTCTTGAACTGGTACAGTTTCAGGTTGAGGGGCAGTGGGTTCAAGCAAAAAAATTAAAAGAATGGCACTATCCGCTACAGTCTACAATATTTGAAGGCAAAGGAACGCTAGAATTTTCAAGATGAAGAATAGAACCCCTGATCAATTGATCAAGAACATCAAGATTGATATCCTCACTACTATTCTAAACAACTCCCAGTCGGCTGAAAACAAGGAGTGGATTCTCTCTTTATAGATCTTTTTCTTGTTATGGTTTTTTTTTCAGTTTTCATGATATCTCAGTTGTTTGAGTAGCAGGATGTTCATAAAAGTTTATTTTGGTTAGGAATAAAGTTTTTCATTGATAAAAAAAAGTAAATTGTCTTGCTCAATAAAATTGTCTAAAAAAATTAATTGATACTGAAGGGGATTGAATGTAAGAAATATTTTCTATTAGTTAATATTATGAAAGAGCTTTTATGACTAGTTGGTTAGATAAGAATTTGATTATTAAATTAAAATTATTTTTTTTGGTAAATGAAAAGCTTTATTCATCCACCAAGTATGAAAAAATGTTTATACATCAAGATACTCAGTGAATTAGTTACTGAGATCACAAAAAAAAAGAGAAAAGTTACAAAACCTGCAACTAAATCTTCAAATCAACCTGACCCCATAATGAGACGAAGGATCATTAAGTATTATGGTTGAGATTTCAAATTTGATGACCTTGACTAGATGCTCCGCAGATTTAAATTTTTGAGTGAAAAGCCTTGCATTCCTCTCTTGCCATAGAATATATATTGATGTCGTCAATGCCAATCTCTTGTGCTGTGTTTGTATTCCTTTGCCTCTTGATTTTGTGAACCAGTTCAACAGCAATCTCAAGTTGCATGATTTCCACCGAAAATTCAACCATTCCATGATAGAGTTCCATATGTAGCAAGAGAATGTACATTCAAAAAATAAATGGTCCCTCGATTCCATATTTGCACCTGAGCATAAGCAGCATGAATTTATACTGATGATCCCCCTCTTTATCAGCCTGTCTTGTGTAAGAAGTCTGTTTTGAACAACTAACCAACTGATAAATGAATGTTTAGGAACATTCAGTCCCCCCCAAACAGTTTTATGCCATGGGTCAAAATTTGCTTCAGAGGAGAGTTTCCTATATAATGCTGAAATTTTTAGCTTTGAATTGGAATAGCACGACCTGATAAGATTTGCTACATTGTCAGCACCTCCAAAATCATTCATCACTTTATCCCTTGCTTTGATCACTTGTTTCCACATCCAAGAGTCATCTGGTGTTGCTCTAATTTGCCATATATTCCCATGTTTAAGATATTTTCCATGGATCCATTTGACCCAGAGTGACTCCTTATTAGTGTGTAAGAACCATATGCTTCTTAATGCTGAGGCTATATTCCAGGTTTGAGCTGAAAAAATCCCCAAGCCACCTTGATTCCTCCCTAGGCACACTTTATCCCAAGCCACAAGAGAGCTCCTGGGGGTTTGATCAGTAGCACCCCATAGAAATTTCCTGCAAATCTCATCAATTTTGTGAAGAACTTTTACAGGAAAGATGTAATTTGATGTCCAGTAGATAAGCACTCCAAGAATTACACTTTTAATGACTTGTAACCTGCCTGCATAAGATAGTTTCCTGTTTTTGGTCCAGCTTATGAACTGGCCTGTGATTTTCTCAAACAGAGGGTTGCAGTCCATGAAAGAAAGCCTTTTAGATATAAGAGGTACTCCAAGATACTTGATTGGGAAGTTCCCCTCTTTAAAACCAAGAGTATTTGCAATATTTGCCTTAACTGTTTCCTCCACCCCACCATAGTAAATAGAACTTTTTTCTGGATTTGCCTCTAAGCCTGAGACAGCTCCAAAATGTTTGATGCACTGATATAACTTTTGAACAGAACCTGCTTCACCTTTAGCAAATAAAAGCAAGTCATCAGAGAAAATTAAGTGTGTGATTTTCAGCTTCTTACAGTTAGGATGAAATTTGAAGGATCTTTCTTCTTTTAGTGAGATCATGCTTCTTGAGAAATACTCCATACCCAGTATGAAGAGATACGGAGAGAGGGGATCCCCTTGTCTCAATCCACGTTCCCCTTTAAAGAATCCATGGAGTCCACCATTGAGGGAAATAGAGTATTTAGGTGTAGTAATGCAAACCATAATCCAATCAATCAACTTGTTTGGAAATCCCAACCCCATAAGCATATCTCTGATGAAACTCCAACTAATAGTGTCAAAAGCTTTCTTGATGTCAATATTGAGCATAACCCTTGGGGAGATTTTTTTCCTACTGTAGCTTTTGACCAACTCATGCGCTAACATGATATTGCTGGAGATCTGTCTGCCCTTGACAAAAGCACTTTGTGCTTCATTCACTAGATGTCCCATAACATGTTTTATCCTATTTGCAATTACTTTTGATATGCATTTATATATACAATTGCAGCAAGAGATAGGTCTGAAATCAGAGGGGGTTTTAGGACATTGTACCTTTGGTATAAGTGTGATTGAAGTGGAATTTACAGTCCCCAGTAATTTTCCAGTTTTGAAAAAAGTTTCAATTGCCAGAGTGATCTCTTCTCCGATAACAGGACATGCATTTTTGAAGAAAGACATACTGTAACCATCAGGCCCTGGTGCTTTATCATCAGACATTGAGAACATTGCATTTTTAATCTCCTCTTTAGTTACTGGATTTGACAGCTCCCTGATTTGAGATTCATTCAGGCAAGGTCCTGCTTTGATGATATTCATGCTTGGAGGGGAGGTGCTAACTGCTTTGCCCATGAGGTTTTTATAGTAAGATACAAGTTCCATCACTATCTCATCTCCATCAATGATTTTATCTCCCTTATTATTGTAAAGAGCTACCACTCTATTGTTATGTCTGTTAGATTTGGCAGCTGCATGAAAGAACTTGGTACATCTATCTCCATTAATACTCCAAGCTATCCTGGCTTTTTGTTTGTAGAAAGAAAGCTCACAATCAAGAAGTTTATTGTAGGTGTAGAAACATTCCTTTTCCTGATCAATAAAAGCAGAATTGAGAGGGTTTGATTGCAGAGTTTTTTGTGCATCCTCCAAAGCAATTTTTGCCCTTTTCACTTGTTCACTGATGTTATTGAAGTGTTTCTTATTCAGTTCCTTCAGAGCTCCTTTCAACATTCTAAGCTTAGAGTAAACTGAGAACATGGTATGTCCTTGGACAGGAGTTTGCCATATATCTGTTACTATGGGCAAGAACCTGTCATGCTTGATCCACATCTTAAAAAACCTGAATGTCTTTTTCACCTGAGCTTGATCCTCATATACAGATACAATGCCTGGGGAGTGATCAGAAAAGCTTGGAGTCATGTACTCAACATGGCTGGAGTTGAAATTATTAATCCAAGAATCATTTATCAGGGTTCTGTCCAGTCTACTCCAGATCCTGGAGTTTGCCCCCTGCTTGTTATTCCAAGTGTAGAAACAACCTATTGTTTTCAAGTGGTTTAGAGAGCAGCTTTCAATAAATTTGTAGAAATCTCTAGTGTCCTCTTCAGTAAGGTTTACTCCCCCTAATTTTTCTTCATCACTAATCATTGTATTGAAATCCCCAGAAATGATCCATGGCAAATTCCCTATTCTCTGAGCAGTGCTATTAAGATCATTCCACAATTCTTTCCTAGCATCCAAATGGTTGAAGCCATATATAGTAGAGATAATACAGTCCAATCTTCCATCTATTGATTTGACAGAACAGTCAATATGTTGATCAGACTTGTTAGTGACTTGTATATCAAAATAATTTGGATCCCAAAGAATGATAATCCTGGCTTTACTTGCAGTCCTGACATTAGACACCCAGCTCCAGTTGCTTGCAATCCTCTTGGTAATAGTGGGAATTAAAAATTCCTTAATTTTTGTTTCAAGAAGAGCTAGAAAGGATAAATGGTATTGCTTTATGTGGTTCCTTATCATGTGTTGCTTGGAGGATTTATTCAATCCTCTCACATTCCAGAAGGACAGATTCATTTAAAGAACCCCCTGTCAATAGTAGAGGGATCTCTTCTATCAATGTTCATACCTGAGAATTTTGAGGTATCCTTCCTGACTTTATTTCCTTGAACAAGAGTCCACATATTATTCATGTTGATGGGACTAATATTTTCTTTATCCTTGTAGTTTTGCCCTTCCTGTAACACCTCTTTGCAGAATGTATCACAGTTGCCATGTTTTTCCAGGTTCACAATATTGCTCCTCATTTGTAGGACACTTTCCTTCCCTTGCTGAGATATATCCTGATACAAAATATTTTCATTTATCATAGGCTCTTTTCCTTTTGTCAGGACTCTCTCCTGATTTGGAGTAACATTCACAGGCTGTTCAACATGTACAAGCTGATGCTGATTCTGTACATGATTTTTAGCATGCACAGGTTCCATAACACGCTCTTGCATCATGTTCTCATTCCCCTTTGCCTGAATATCTCCCTGTTGGACATGCACAGCAGTTTGTGCATGCACTGCAGGTTGCATTATATTGACAGTATTACTGTTTTTCTTAGGAACCCATTTTTGAAACTGTCTTCTACAGAGATTTGTTTCATGACCCACCACTCTACAGAAGTTACACCATCTAGGTTTCAATTCATAGAATACGTTTTGCAGATAATTTTTCCCATTTGGACCCTGAATAAGGATTTCATCTGGTAGTTTAGAGGGCATGTTCACTTCAACTAACACCCTTGCATATGCAAGCCTTTGCCTATTGGCTGTAAGCTTGTCTGTGGCAATTGGTTTGCCAATAATACTAGCAATTTTGCTAATACTTTTTGCATTCCACAAGTTGAGTTTCAAGCCTGGTAAATGAATCCATACAGGATACACACAATCATTTCTCTTTTCTATCTCATCATCCACTGACCAAGGCTTCAGAAGGATAGGCCTGAACCCAAAAAACCAAGGGCCATTCTCCAGGATGCTCCTCATATCATCTGTGCTTTTAAACTTGAACAAGAAAAGACCAGGCTTGAGGAGGCAGATTTCAGGTATTGCCAAATTCCCCCAGACTTTTAAAACATAAGTTTCCATTGCTTTGAATTTGGCATTTAAACCCAAGACTTGTCCAATAAGTGAAGATTTCCAAATAGAACTTCCTTCATTCCATTCATCATCATCAAAAATCACTGAATCTTCAACACTTGGTGGCACATAATTCAGATTGAAACCATTCCCAGGTTTCCTATTGTTAGCAAAAAAACTCACCCAGCTTTTCTTGGCGATAACAGGATCTTGAGGATCTTGAGAATTCTTCATGGAATCCTGTAGGGGAACACTGGAAGATTCTAAAGGAGGAAAATCCACTTTATTTTCATCAAGAATCCTGACATCAGATCTATCTTGAGATTTCTTGGCAATACCAGAATTTGGAGTAAACTTCCTGGAATCCTGAGGGAGAACCCTAGAAGATTCTAAGGGAGGAAAATCAACTTTATTTGCATCAAGATTTCCAGTATCTTGAAAAGAACACTCTACAGCTTGTGAGAATTTCCCAGTAGACAATGGAACAGTGACAGATCTCAGAATCGATGAAGAATCCGAAAATTTTTGTGGAACAAGATCTGAATTCCCATTAGAATTTGAAACACAATGCTTAGATGAGAAATTTGATAATTCATTCTCTAAATCAAGATCGTCAGCCCATGAAATTCTAGATCCAGAGTTCAGAGATTTATAGGATTGAGTTCCTACAATCACCGGAGTACTCTGAGATTGATTTTCTTCCACAGAGAAAGCTCTAGAGTTAAGAATATCAGCCATAAGTACCTTCTTCCTTTCTCCTCTAGGTCCGGTTGATCCCATGACCTCCAGATCCAAATCTTCATCTTCCTCAGCCAGAATTGAACCAGATTGATCACCGCAAGAATTTGAAGCTTTTGATCCAGTGTTGAAGATCTTCTTGCTATTACTCCTCCTCTTCCTTGCCATCTAAATCCAAATTTTCTTCAGCGGGGGCGCAGGTTAGAAAGGCGGAGATCGCCTTCTAACATGCACCGTGAGAACCGCTACTGTGTGTCTTTACAGAAATACTAAAATTATTGATCAATATTAACTGAGAGTTAATTTGATTAACAATTGGCTCTCGATATGAGAGCACACTCGGACTCAATAATATTATTTGGAAGGATAAAATGCAATACGAATACTTCTATTTGTAGAAATATTAAAGTATGCAATTCAAGGAGGGTTTTCATGTAAAAGTTTCTTATCTTACCACGGAAAATGTCATTTGGTTGACACTTGTTCATTAGCTTGTCTCAAGTGTTGTTTGTTTTGATACTTGCTCATTATGCAGGTCACTTGTCCCTTGGCTTGACACTTGCTCTATTTTGAGAATAATCCCATATTAGAAAATTAGTCTTCCAATATATTGATTAATTTGCTAGGAATTGTTAATAATATCTCATCGAAGGAAGATGAGTATGTTAGAAGCTGGTATTTTGAGAGAGTAGAAGTATTATTTTCAGTTAAGTCGTTTTATCAAATTCTAGTGGATGGTGGTTGCGTGTGGTATTTGCTTAGTTCATGTTCCTTTAAAAATTAAGATTTTGAACTGACTAATTGCAAAAATAAAAGGAAAAAAGACTTAATATTAAAGATATGCTCAGATAAACAGATTGTGCAAGATGATAAATATGTTGTGTATGATAATGAGATACAGAGTCATGATCATTTACATTGTAGTTTTGTTGCTGCTGCTGCTGCTTGGAATTCTCTATCACATAACTTACGTATAACTAAGAAACCAAGTATAGTTGATAATTTGTGGTCTCGATCGGTGGAGAATAAATCATGCTTATTCACAAAGTAGAATGAGGTGTGATGTAGCTGTGTGCGCTCTTCTGTGGACTATTTAGCATGAAAGGAATAGAAAAGTTTTTCAATAAAAAGTTATACTTAACCTTCTTTTGGGCAATGTAGGCGTGGCTGGGTTTTTTTTGGACTCCTCATCTATTTTCTCCAAAAAACACACTTTATTACAATATGATCGTGTACAATCCATGAATTTCAAAGACACACTTTGTTTTATAATTTTCTCATCAGCAAACATCATCTAAAGTAATATTGATCAAATAAATCATTGTAATTATTTTTTTTTTCAATTTTACACATTGAAATGATCATTTCTTTCACTTAATCAAATAATCATTTCTTTTTATTCTACATTTATTCAATCACAACCTTATATTTTTCTAGTCAATGTATTGCAAAAACAATCAAATACAGACCAAATACAGAAAATTAATGGAAATGATTTCTTTTAATTCTACGCATTCACTCCCGTCCAAAGATGATGGCTAATACAAAATTACATAATATTTAAAGAGAAAGAAAAATGTCTTAGGGACCCAAAAACATGTGACCTTACATGAGACAGGTGAGGTGTCGGCTCCCTATCCCATGATGCACTGTTCATGAATAGCGCATCATGGGACATGGAGCCGACACCTCACATGTCCCATGTAAGGTCCCATGTTTTTGGGTCCAGAAATCTATCCTACAACCCTAAGGAAAGTATTTAAAAGGAAATCCTACAGTCTTAAGGAAATTTAAAACAAAATTACTAAACCACCCTACATGAACTAAATAAACAGTAAATCGTAGATTTAAGGCCCTAAATAATCTCGGATGGCCAAAAAACAACGAACATCATGGCAAAGTGATGAGTTTTGCTCGTTGGTCCCTTTTCTTTGAGCGGTGCAAATTTTGGCCTATTTGGAGACTTTGACTTTTCGAACCTATATAGCTCTTTGTCCTGCATCATTTATGGGGAATTGGTGGTGTTTACTGGGGTTCTTTGATTCCCTAATGAAAACAAAAGTGCATTAAAAGTTAGTACAAAGTCCATTTGAGACACAAGTCACTCTTATATGTTTTCCATTATCTTGATCTCTCATCTTGAGTTTTACATCAATGTAATTTGTTGTACTTATTCATATTGATGTTCATATTTCATGTCTATTTGTTATTGTTGTTTGGTTGATTTTATTTTTGATTTTTTTTGATGTGGATTGTATTATAAACACGATTTTTTAAAAAAATTGTAGTCTCACAAGAAGGCTGGAAGGTTGAGGAACAAGCATTTCCCTCACTATGAAAACCTATGGAAATTTTTTAGGAAAGATAGAGCAACTGGACAAAATGCTAAAGCAGCAGCAGATATGCTAGAAGATTTTTATATAAAAGATATTGACGATTGTGCATCTACTTCACCCTTAGCCTTTATCATCTGTGACTCAAGCAAGAAGAAGAGGATTAAGAAGGTGATGGAAACTATGAGTTAGAAAGTGCTGCTATTGTTGTTGGCTACAGCATTGAGAAGTCGGCCATACAACTTTTCTTCAAGAGATTTTGAGTTATCGAAGAAGAGGACTAATGTTGTTAACGAAGTCATGAAGATGACTTCCTTGACTGATGAAGCAAAAGCTAGAGTTTCTGTGAAGCTTATAGTGAAGCAAAAGTGGGTTGAGATCTTTTAAGTTTGCTAACAGTGGAGATGAGGGGAATTATATCTTAGTGGGTTGAGCTCTTTTTAAGTTTGCTAAAAGTGGGTTGATATATTAGTGCACAATAATACACATAGTGATATACATAATGAATAAATTGTTATCATCAAAATTATATCTTGGGGACATGATATCCAACATTCTTTCCCTTTTTGATGATGACAAACAATTTATGCATATGTAAGTAAATTCTAAAATAATAAACATTTAGGAACAAATATACTTACTCTCCCTGCATAAAAGCATATTAGAGTCTATAATTCATGTATATAGCATAACTAATATTTATACCATATACCATATACCATTCTCCCCATTTGTCATTAACAAAAAGAAATAAACATCTATTCTAAACATGTCATAATTTATTCTTCATGAGCTAATACTTCAAAAAGATCTTTCAGATTGTGAACATAGTCCATTACTTTACCCATCCATATGGGTAGGCAAAAAACTGGCCATTGTTGGCCTCTTTATTTTGATGATGTTTAACAAATAATTTATCACTAATATTGTTTGTCTAGTGTTGTGTATTTCTATTTATTATAGACAAACAATGCATTGGAGGATGGATGGAATTGCGCCACAACGATCATATCCAATAAAGATTGGCGGAATCGTGGAGTGAAGCCTTGCAATTCAAGTAAAAGATTTAAGTTCAAGCTTCATCCGTAAGTGTACCAAGTAGAGCTTATTGAAGATTAAGATCATAGCTTGGGTAATATAGTATATGTTTTATATTATGTATGTTTAATACTTCAAGCTCAAAATTATACACACACACACACGTTTTCTTGGTTTATCCATTTTTTTTGTTTTATCCACAAATAATGTTTTTCCAAACAAATATTTATATACATACATGTTTGTTTATGTGGATAAGTTGTTTTGGTATAGCTATATAGATATGAAACAATGTTTGTTTATGTGGATAAGTTGTTTTGGTATAGCTATATAGATATGAAACAAATATACATGTTCATATGCATACTCAAGTTGTTTTGGTATAGCTATATAGATATGAAACAAATATACATGTTCATATGCATACTCACTTGTTTCACATTCTATATATCATGTTTGCAAAATATTTTGTATTTTTGTATTATAGACTTAATAACAATATTTCTGTGACGCCCCTAGTTTCAACAAGGCTGCAGTCCGAGGTGGAATCAACAATAGGTGTAGGTACAAAACAGGCAAAAAAGGGTATACAGAAAGGAAACTAAACGACAAATACTCAGAAGAATAATCACTACCACTGATATAAATGGATAAGTCTCCAAAAAGTTAATATCTGAACTAAATACAAATGTCTCGACATAAGAATCAAATAAAATGACATTTAGGCACCTCGCCTTTACAAAACTAGAAATAATATCTCAATGTTCAAAAACAAAATCACCGTGGAGTCCTAACAATAAACTGCTAATAATATCTATAAATAGTTGCTAAAATAAGTTCATCAAGTTACTGCTCTCCGTGCACTTAGCTCGTTACCTGAAAGTGGGGAAACAACGAGCATCAAAGCGCTATAGCGAGTAACATCTCAACCAACCCTAAGGGGAAGGGTTAGTTAGATAGAAAATAACTATTAATACATATAGATAGTCAATCAAAAGCTCTGAAATAAAATAGAAGTTTGATATTTAGGAATTTGCAACATGTGTGTGGGTAACTCACAATCCCTTAAGCTCATATTATAAATAACTAACTATCAAATCCAAACTACAACGTGAAGTAATGACTCCATCTCCAACTATACCATAAATAATCTGTCATACGTCAAATATGAAATCCTGAAATAGCTTAAGGTCCAACACGAGGACTGATACCATAAATAATCTGTCATACGTCAAATATGAAATCCTGAAATAGCTTAAGGTCCAACACGAGGACTGTAGTGGATTATAGTCCAACACGAGGACTATATGAAATCCTGAAATAGCTTAAGGTCCAACACGAGGACTGTAGTGGATTATAGTCCAACACGAGGACTATAGTGAATTATAGTCTAACACGAGGACTTAAATAGTTTATAGTCCCTCATAAGGATTTCAATAGCTCACAGTCCAACGCGAGGATTTCAGTAGCTCATAGTCCCTCACAAGGACTTCAATAGCTCACAGTCCAACACGAGGACTTTAATAATTTATAGTCCGACACAAGGACTCTCATAACTTATAGTCCAACACGAGGACTGTAACATGTGAATGATGTCAAACAAACATATAATTGTTCACCCTCATACCCCGGTGAATAAATCTAAGACCTATGTCTATAGTCAACTCATGTACACGATTCTTAGGGTATATCAAACCCATATAACACAGATATTATGCCAGTCACACAACTCTAAGTACAACAGGAAAAAAGCAAAAAAATCCCCAGTGGTCGACCGCCGCGGTTGACCACGACTGGAGCAGAAGCTTACTGCTTCTGTGCACGACACGTGGTTGACCGCCACAGTCGACCATGTAAAAGCAGAAACCCTAGTTTAGGTTTTTGTTCTACGTGGTTTGATCCAAAATCTTTCGTGCGATGGTTATATACATTATTAATCCTTCATAAGTGATTTAGCATAACCAGAACATATGAAAAATTTTAGTCTAATCATTATCGATAGAATGAATCAAATTTTAAACATGTAAATTTCGTGTCGAAAACTTCGAAAACAAAAATCTTTCTTACAAAACTCTTGTTAGACATAAAATCAGATCTAGTTCTATATTAAGAATTTCATGGGTGAGCTTTATTAACTGAAAACTTATTTTCTTTGCAAAATACAACATATAGATCTATTTTTATACAAAAACCAGCATGTTAGGCTCACAAAACACATGAAAAACATTATTAAAACATCTAAAAAAATGGGTATAGGGTTGGGCGAGATGAAACTCGCCTGAGAGGTGATGAACTACTGTGGGTAAGGTCGTGAGAAGGTTCTCCTTTGCTGAACGCCGCTGGATCTCGTTCGAACTCCCAAAACTCACCGAGAAACGCCCAAAAATTAGGGTTAGGGTTTGCAAGAGGGTAGGGGGGAGGCTGCTAGGGTTTTCTGAGATGATGAGGAGGCTCTCTCGAATAGAATAATATATATATGAGCCCTCCAACCCGACCCAAAAGCCTAAACTGATCCGAAACAGATAAAACTGGCAAAACTCCTAGCGATCGACCGCCATGGTCGATGGCGCAAGATGCAGAGGTCTCCTGCCACAACTACGCATGCGACGGTCGACCGCCACGGG
>NC_033800.1:64864813-64946604 GCF_001876935.1 Asparagus officinalis | reverse complement strand
GCGGTCGACAGCCACGGTCGACCGCGTAGGTTTTCTCCTGTTTGTGCATGTTGTGTGTGTGCTAGTCTTGACACTCGATTCCTCTCACATAAATATACTTGCTTGATCCCCAAACACTTGTCATCATACTCATCTATGATATGAACATATATTTCATAATAAAAACTCATTAATCAAATTCTACAGGGTTTTACATTCTCCCCCCTAAAAGAATTTCATCCTCGAAATTCTGAAATCGCATTTCAAACATTAATAATCTAATATGAGAAAATCACGTCATCTCATAACATATATTTCCAGATAGTACTATTTAAAGTTAACAACTTAGAATGCAAATATTCGCATCTTAATCCTTAACTAAATGAAATTAGTACATCAAGCGAAATAATACAAACAAGGAAACCCTCATGTTTATACCATATATTTTTCATATGATTAAGGACTAGGTGACAATACCCCCATTCTAGTGTTAAAGATGAATATAACTATCTCAAAATCATCATGATTAAGGACTAGGTGACAATACCCCCATTCTAGTGTTAAAGATGAATATAACTATCTCAAAATCATCATAAATCATAAGAAAAGACAATACCCCCATTCTAGTGTTAAAGATGAATATAACTATCTCAAAATCATCATAAATCATAAGAAAATAAAATCTAAATAATTTACCTGCTCAAACGGGCGTGGGTAGTCACGACGCATATCCTCCTCGCGCTCCCAAGAAATCTCCTCAGATTCTCTCCGGTTCCATTGGACTTTCACCAAAGGAATCACTTTATTTCTAAGCTTCTTATCCTCTCTAGAAAGTATATAAACTGAGATCTCAATCGTAGTCAAATCATTCTGAAGCTCGATCTCCAGAGCATCTAATACTCGCTGTCTCTCCTCATCATGAAGGCGCTTCCTAAGCATAGAAATGTGAAATACGTTGTGCATACTAGACATCGATGCTGGAAGATCTAGTCTATAAGAAATAGCCTCAATACGCTCAACAATCCGAAAAGGACCAATAAATCTCGGGGCAAACTTTCCCCGTCTGCCAAATTGCTGCACACCCTTCATCGGCGATATCTTCAGCATAACATAATCTCTCACCTGAAACTCTAAGGGTCGCCGTCTATGATCTACGTAGCTCTCTTGTCGATTCTGAGCGGCTAGAATATGCTCCCTAATCAATACTACCTTTACGGTTGTCTGTCTCACCAGCTCTGATCCAAGCAACAAGCTATCCTCTGGCTCTGCCCAACATATAGGGGATCTAAAAAGCCTCCCGTACAGTGCCTCATACGGAGCCATACCAATCGTTGCTTGATAACTATTATTATAAGCGAACTCTATCAATGGAATATGATCCTTCCAGCTGCCCTGTAAATCAATAACACAAGCCCGTAGCATATCCTCCAACACCTGGTTCACTCTCTCTGTCTGACCGTCCGTCTTAGGGTGAAATACACTGATGTGCAATAATCTACCGTCGAATGAATTCTTGAAACTCCTCCAAAAGTGCGAGGTGAATACTGATCCTCGATCTGACACAATCGAGTCTGGAACTCCGTGCAGTCAAACTATCTCCCGATTAAATATCCTCGCATATGCCTTGGCAGTATAAGTGATCCTCACTGGAATAAAATGTGCTGACTTCGTCGACTGATCCACTATCACCCAAACTGAATCGTTCCCTTTCTTCGACTTCGGCAATCCCATAATAAAGTCCATAGAAATTTTCGCCCACTTCCACTCTGGAATGGGTAAAAGCTAAAGTGTCCCTGCTGGTCTCTGGTGCTCTACCTTCACTTGCTGACAGGTGAAACACTTAGCCACATAATCTATAATGTCTCTACGCATACCACTCCACCAGAAATGTCTCCTCAAGTCTTTGTACATCTTGGTGGTTCTTGGATGCACTATATATCGGGTACGATGTGCTTCATCAAACAACTCCTTCTTCAGCTTCACACTGGCTGGCATAACTAATCGACCCTTTATTCGAAGGCCTCCATCTGCTCCAATGGTCCAATCATCCTTGGGCTCCTTGGAAATCTACTCCTTCCGGATTTGAATCCAAGAGTCATCTAATTGAGCTTTGACTACTCTGTCCCTCCAAGATGGCTGCACTGATATAGCTCCTAAATATGTGCTGGTCCCGCCAAACTCTAGCCTAAAGTTGAACTGGTTAAAAGTGAGAAGATCTCTATACAATGAGCACCTCAAAGTCGCAACTTGATGTCGATGCTTCCTACTCAAAGCATCTGCTACGATGTTCGCCTTCCCCAGATGATACTGAATCGCAAACTCATAGTCCTTGATGAACTCAATCCATCACTGCTACCTTTGATTAAGTTCCTTCTGGGAGAAAAGGTACTACAAACTCTGATGGTCTGTGAAAAGCTCAAACTGCACTTCATATAAGTAGTGTCTCCACTCCTTCAGCCCGAATACAACCGCTGCTAACTCTAAATCATGAGTGGGGTAGTTCTGCTCATGATCTCTCAACTGCCGTGAGATATATGCTACTACCTTCTGAGTCTGCATCAGAACACCTCCCAAACATGTTAATGATGCGTCCGTGTACACAACAAATATCCTGTCACTGCTCGGAATAGTAAGAACTGGCGCCGTAGTCAACTTAGCCTTCAAGGTATCAAAAGCCTTCTGACACTCCATGCTCTAAATAAACTGTACACCCTTCTTTGTAAGGCGTGTATGTTTTCGTCGAAAGTTGTCTTCATTGATGATTCCATTAAAACTTAGATTGTTTACAGAGAATTACAATGAAAAATTGAGAAAATTACAACTCTCTTGGAAAATAACACAAAAATCGTTTATCGGTTTTTGTTTTGTGGGACTTTGCCTGTGCCGGGAGTGCTTTAACTCGTGGACCGTCGAATCACAGATTGTGAAGGGGGCTTAATGATTCTTCCTTCGTTTATCGAAGTGAGAATTTGAAACGAAGATCTTATCAAAGTAAGATAGTCGTTCTTCTTAAGATCAAGTCAAAGCTCGAATCTCAAGGGAATCTAAGAACAATAGTGTCTGCTCTCTCTCTGCTCTAAATTGCTCAATAATGTGCTCGATCCTCGTCAGAAATGACCCTAGGGGGGTATTTATAGCCTCAGGGAAATAACTGCAAAAACATCAACAAAATAACACGTTAAGGCTGCGAGACAGTGTTTACTGTCTCGGCGGGCGAGACAGTGTTTGCTGTCTCGGCCCGTGAGACAGTAAATACTGTCTCGGAAAAGGCATATTCCTGGCAGTTTTCGCTGTAACTGCTTTCCCACGTTTTAAACTCCGTTATTTTGGTAGTTATTCACATGATTTTTGCCCACGATGTTTTCCATGTCCTTTGACAGTTAATAGACACGTGGGGGGCAGTTATCAAGGTGGTTTTTGACCATTTCAACACTGTCTCGCTAGCGAGACAGCAAACACTGTCTCGCTGGCGAGACAACAAACACTGTCTCGCTGCGAGACAGCATACACTGTCTCGCTGGCGAGACAGCATACACTGTCTCGCTGGCGAGACAGTTCGTATCTGTCTTGATTTCTCTCCTAAGACAGTATGAGGGGATTTTTTGATGATCTTCTCTATGTTTGGATATCTATTAGCACTTTTTAACGCTTACAGATACCCTCTCCAAAGTATTCCAGACGCATTCTTTTATAGAAGAGTCTGGGATACTTTGGATAAGATAGATTTTACTTACGATCCCTTCAATGCTTGGTTGAGTAGATCGTGTGGAAGGACTTGCAAATGGCTTCAACCCTTTATCTCTTCTTCTTTTAGTCTATTCAGTTCTTTGTAGAATAGCTAATGTTGTCCCGGCATCGCGTTTATCGCTTGACCGTTGTCGAGATCTTGAATCGAAGCTGGTATTTGTTCTTGTGGGTTCATCTTTTGTCACTGAATTGATACATCCATTGAGAGCTCACCAGGTTATTCTTAAGAATATTCAAATTAATATTCTCAAGAAACTTTCTGTTGAGGGTAGGGGAACAGTTTAGACTCGTGTACCTATAGGAGTATTCATGTGTATCAAAATACTATGGCATCAAAACGATCGTTGCCATCTTGTGATACGAGACAGCTTATATTGTCTTGCTGTGCGAGACAGTAAATACTGTCTTGCTGTGCGAGACAATATATACTGTCTCGCACGGCGAGACAGTAAAATCTGTCTCGCTCGCCGAAGTCGGGGCTATAAAACCCCGACTTAGGGTTTTTTTCTGAAACTTTTTCACGTCGATTTTGAGGCGATTTTTGGCGATTTCCTGGGCAATTTTCTGTCAGTTTTCTGCTACTTCTTCTCCTCCTTGTTGCCGACTTGGGTAGAGCTTTGTTTGGGGGAGATTCCCTTCGGATTTTGAAGAGTTCTTCTAGGTTTGTTCTCCCTCTCTTCTTTAAAATTTTATCTTCTTTGACTTCAACCTTGCATGCACTGTTTCAGTCCTATATTGTGATATTTTGGTCAATTTCATGTTCAAAACCCTAACTTTCTCGTTGGATTTTACTGTAGCTTGTGTACTCATCATGTCACCGCGACGATCTCGCGCTTCCCGAGGCCATGCGACTGTTCATTCCCCTGAGGGGGCTGCTCCCGTTGCCGCTTCACATGGGGGTATACTTCTCACCCTTTCATCGATTTATATACTATATTTTGTCAATTTCATAGGTACATTATTGTATTTGTATGCAGATCCTCGTTTGTATCCTTTGAGATACCTTCGAGAAGAGTCAGTATCCTCCTTTGAATGGAACGACGCTTAAAAGTGTTTGTTTTGCTTGGACAAAACGCACTTCAGAATACACATGGGCGATTTCGTATCATCCCACGTGTGTTGAAAGGTTTTGATATGCCGTTATAATGCTCGCGCATAGTAACGCATATCTCCTTTATACACGTGGTGGATGAGAAATCATCACACCTGTTATGAGCTAGCGATTATATCTTATGGAGTAAGATATACCACTTTCTCTCAAGATTTTAGGACTATTCTTACACAATTTATGTGTATGTTTTCTTTATCATTCCAATTTCCTTCTACCATCTTTAATGCTGATGCGGTTACGGGCCAGAGTAGCGCTACCCACTCTTATTATGAGGGGCTCCCATTAATCGAATCAGCTCCCCAATTCAAGTCAGATTATAGCGAGGGAGCCTGAGAATTGATTCAGCGAGGTAGTTGTCGTATTCTGCGACGGATAATCATGGACACCACTTTAATTTCAGAGCAAGACTCGAACCAGTGCATAAGGAAGCCATACTTTTTATTTGGTGACTCCGTAAAAGATCCGGAGATCGTTGCCTGCAGGTCTGCACAGTGGTTACATGAAAGTGGTTCGTTATTCTTGTATTTGCCCTGGATTCCTCGGGAGCATTCACTCTTGAAGTTCAGAAACCTGTCTGTTGGACGTGAAATGTTCTGGAGGTTAACCGAAAACCACGAAAGTATTCACTGTGGTTTCATTGGGAAGGAGGCCACCCCAGGTTCTAGTGAAAGAGTCTCTGTGCGGGGACTTCATCCAGGCATCTTAGGTCAGGACAATATTCCACAAAATAAGACGACAGCACAGGCAAACATCATGAAGAATCGTTTAGCTGCAGTGAAGAAGAAACTATCCAACCAGTACTTCAGATGCTATGGATGGGTCTATTATTTTGGAGACAAGTGGTGGACCAGGATGACTCGATATGTGTTGAACCGTTGGGGATGAGAATTAGCAGAACTAGGGTTGTCAGTTCCGATCCGGTCTACAATATATGGTCTGCAGATCAGTGTGGGTCATTTCCTTTATTTATTCAATATTTATAACCCTGATACCAACACATTCTTCACCAAGAATGGAGAGCTTGGATTACCATTACACGAAATGATGAAGGTTTCCGGTTTACCCATAGGTGATGTCCCGTATCAAGAATTCTTCCCGACTGCCAGTCAGTTGAATAAGATGAAAGATCGATCAACTGTGACCCATGACACTCTATGAGAACTGACTTGTCATTATCACATAGCCATGGCTGAGATGGAGACTAAAGCTAGGAAGAAATCAGGAGCATTCAGCGAAGGACCGGGGGAAGGAACTCGAACCTCGGGAACCTCGGATTCGTCTAAACCAGTGTCAAGACCCTCGGTGTCCTCAACTGGATCCTCCGAGAACAACTCCCTAGCAGTTTGATGGCCACTTCGCCTAGAAGAACGGAGAGAGCCCCTGGTAGGACGATCGCGTTCCGCCAGGCAGGAGTTCTGGAACCAGAAATTAGCAGGATTGGCACTAGAGCCCCGATACCAGCGACAATATAGGAGCGTGTGATGTAAATCACGATCCCTCGCGGGTAACTCAAAACGAGCCTGGGTGCCACCAGAGGTACATGGATTATCTCCTTTGAGTCCGGGTGAAATCAATCGGCTGTTGGAGAAAACGAACGCACAATCTTACACCTCTCATTCAGAAGACGAGTTTCCGCATGGTACTAAATTCCGCTCTTATCTGTAGCAAGCTGGTGTCCCGATTCATTCTACCATCCTGCTAGCTAGCTTTCTGGCCTTATGGTTGAAGAGGTGTGTAGTTCCCCACCAGTCCTTATATGCTTTGCCAATGGAAGTGTTGTATCCAGCCGTCCAATTGGCTACAGGTCGCAAATTATCCTTGCTTCCTGCTATGGTGGCGGCTATTCACAGTGGATTACGGCAACGACAATATAGGAGCGTGTGATGTAAATCACGATCCCTCGCGGGTAACTCAAAACGAGCCTGGGTGCCACCAGCATGGGTCCAGAACCACCCCCGAGCGCTGTCAACCAGTCCTCCTTCGAAGTGTAGGCGGGGGTTGGCGTTGCCCACATACAGTTGATCATACCCAAACGGTCGCAAATTATCCTTGCTTCCTGCTATGGTGGCGGCTATTCACAGTGGATTACGGCAATTAGTTTCCATATTCACACAAGAGAAAAAGAAACCTTCCGCCAGTATATCTGCTCTGAAGCTAGAATTACTCTACACTTATTTGATGACATGGTTGGTTATTCACCGGCCAGATTTAATGGAGGCTCCTGAGACGGTGGATCCTAGTCTTCCTCTTTTACAGACCCTTGATTCTCCATATCCGCCCCCGCTGAAATAGGGGAAGTAGCGGCGAAAATTATAATGCCCGAAGTGGGAGAGCGTCTTCCTTGCATCAGGGATGTCCTTACATTTCCAAGAGCACCTCTCTAAGCGCTGGACGAAGGGGACAAACTTATCGCCCTGAAGCGCCGCCGGGGCGCTCATCAAACATTCGCAGACATCGATGGCCGGACATAACGAGGCAGTTAAAAATTCACAAGTGTTGGGAATTCTTCCCCTGCTTCCCTTGATTCTCCGGTACGTACAACACGACTTTATTAGATGCTGAAGACCAAGGCAGAATCGTACTATCTTGGACGTCGGGTGTTTCCGATGGTTGATGAACATTCGACCTAGATATCTATTGTTCAGGGTAAGAGGAGCCCTCGATGAATGCACGCTATCGTCGCCGATACCAGGGAATAAGACTTCCCGTGAGCTAAGCAAACTGCCGGATACACGACCTCCACAGGAAGAGCCTCGAAGGAGTGAGTGGGGATTATGCACCTCTTCAACCATAACACGAGGTACCCCGCGAGCAACGCCTTCCCCGAGATGAGAAACTTCGCCTGATGATGGAATGAGTGAAGGATCGTACCAGACTTAAATCCGCCCTCGTCGCGGTCAAGAGTCATGGTGCTTCCTTCTTTAGCTGCCCTTGCCTCCACTTCGGGCTGGTCGCACGCGCCTAACGGGAGAGCGGGCTTCCCCTTGACATCGTTCCCTGGGAACAGATAATCAGCCCAATTCTTGTGGCTGATCCCCGGGGTCTTCTTCTTCTTCCCTTTGTGATCCGATGCCCCTAAGGTACTCAGGCAGATGTGGTAGTGGCAGAGTAACTCTCACAGAGTTTCAACCGCCAAAGGGGAATGGTTTGACAGCTGATCGATCTCATCTTGATCGAGGACGTACTCCTCGTAAGGAAAGTCTCCCAGAGGCAGCCCCGACGTCGGGTGTTTCCGATGGTTGATGAACATTCGACCTAGATATCTATTGTTCAGGGTAAGAGATGTTTTTCACATTGAGCCCTATCTTCCATGTCGATTTGCTCGTCAATTCGGCTATGACCAAATATATATCGGTAACCCGAATCGTCACCTTAGCTTTCGAGGTGGACTTATTGATGGGGCGAGAGCTTGGTTTTGGAGCATTGCCGGCTGCACAAATGCTGAATTTGATCTCCCTTTAGAAGTGACACCTTTACATATGACCTTCCTGTATTGCAAGTGGTTGATAGCCACCAATATCGTCACTCGACGTAGGAGAATATCAGACTCAGAGGAAGAGGTAGCTCCAAGGCAAGCAATAGAAGTGACCCGTGAAGATGTGATGTCGCCCCGACGAAAAGAGGCTGCTGAATCTTCAAGAAAAGGAAAGGAACCGACCCTCCCAACTGGTAGCGAAGAAGAGTTTGATTCTGAGGAAATAGAAACCTCTGAGGGGGCGGGCGAGACTGGTTCAAGTTCTAAGGAAGCAACAGGTCTCCCCGACTCTTTCTTCGAGAGAGGACTTGTAAAACCTTCCGTTGCTCCTACCCAACCGCAAGATGCTCCGAAAAGAAGGAGAGAGAGAGAGTCGTCATGACCTATCCTAATCGGATGACGGTAGAAGTTCTCAGTGGGGATGAAGAGGATGAAGAGGATGAAGTGCCTCTTGCTCGTCGGCAAAGGTCGCGACCTTCCACTCAAGCTCAAACCCAAGCCCTTCCCAGAGTTGAATTGCGCACCAAGCATCACCATGAAGGATCTGGAGTTCAGGATGAGGTGTGTCCATTAAAAAGACGGAAGAAGGCTGCCTCTAAGCCACGTGTTCGTCTTCCCGCTTTAGAGGAGACATCTGCCCGTAGCGCTTCTTCAGATGAACAAGGTAACAAATCGTCTTTATTGCTCTCAAACTTCTTAACACTCGAACTTACTCCATACTCGACTTCTGTAGGGAGTCAAGAAGAGGGAGAATATCGAGCTGGCGCTACTTCTCCTGGCGGGATGGAGGCTGAGGAGTCCAGCTTCGTCCAACAAATGCAGGATGCTATGAAAGACGAAACAGCTATTGTTCCACCAATTTCTGATATTGATCCATCGGCTTCAGACACAGGTACTGATCTTTCCCCATTCGTGTGCCTCCTCTAATGACTTGTGCGCTTTGTCTCCTTTTAGTCAAACTAAAAGAAGCGGGTGCAGATAGTGGAGCTCTCGAATCCGTCCCGGTTGACAAAGGTAAAATTAATCTTCATTTTGGGCATATTCGTCTAAATTCATATGTTATTTATGACTCAACACGTTCTGTAGATGCCATAATGAAGGAATCTGTTGGAGGAGAAACCACACATGCAATAGAGGTCGAGGATTTCAACGAGCATCACCTCGATCTCGATCTTTCAGAAGGCGACCATCAGTATATCTCCGATTTATTGTCGGGAAAAACTCCTGGTGCAGCCACAGACTCAACCATTGGTTTTTAATTTGATTAATCATGTAAGTGTTCGAATTATAGGACCAGTTGCCGGAACTGATACAACTATAATCACTGGGATTCGTGATCAACCTGAAGGTCGTGACCACTCATCATGGGCGGGAACCGAAGTTGATCTTCAATCATTCATTCCCGAATCTTAACCTACTACTCCCATGGATCCCATGATGATAGAAGTCACTGTCACCCCTCAAATTAGTCCGGTCGTAACAAAAGTGAGACCAACTGAAGAAGTTGGTATGTCGGCTGATGTTGTGCCTAGAGTTGGTGAGTTTTACCCATCATTTGTTTCAAATTTCTGATTACCATTCCATCATACTCATTGCGATTCTCTTGTTTGCAGAATATTCTCCCAAAGAACCTCTTAACTTGGACCTGAAGTTCTCTTAGGTTGAAGTTGAAAAATCTTTCGATGTAGTAGGTACGTCAAAGGCTGCCATTCCTGAACCAACTTTGGCTGTTCAGGAGGCCGGACTACCATTATTGGGTGAACAAAGTCACGCTGAAGGCTCTTCTGTTAAACTTGGTATGATTCAACTCGCCGTTATGCATGCACACATATATTGTGTACTAACATCTTTGTCCTCATCGCAGCTCCTTCCTCAGCATTATTAAGTCAAATCCAGGCTTTATTGGCAGACGAAGACCCGGATAAGGCTGTCATTTGCTCTGATCTTCAAGGCTTCATCTCTTTTTTAAATGATATGGTCAATCACATTCTCTTCAAAGGATCGTATTTTAAGAATTTTAAGAGACCCCTTGATCATTACATATGGGAAATCCGAGAGGAAGGATGTAATGAGTTAGCCGATTCGATCAACACCTATTTGGTTGACTTGAAGCAACATGTTGAACTTCTGAAGGATCTTCGCGCCAAAAGCGTACCTTCCTATATTGCTTCTCACATGGACTCCAAGTTGCAAGCGTGGCGTGATTCTCAAAAATCAGCTAACATAGAACTCCAAAAGCTAAGAGCCCGCAGTAATCAACTTAGGGTGAATGTTGGCAGGAGAACACAAGCTAAGGTTAACTTGCGCCGGGACTTAGAGTCGAGTCGAGCGGAAATAGCTCGCTTAGAAGAACAACTTGTAAATGCCAAGGATGCTCATAAAATTTTGGAGTCTGAGTTGACGAAGGTAACTCAAGCTGAAGAAGATCTGTTTCAGCAACTGAATCTTCAGGATAAGATACTTGCCGAAAAGGAACAAGAGGTTGCCGAGCTTCAAAGTGTTGATGAAGAAGCTTTCAAAATTAAATTGGTAGCTGAGCTTGAACAGGCTTATGCATTAGAGCTTTCACAGCTTGAAGATCAGATTTGTCAATATAAACTCTTGTAATTAGAGAACATATATTTTTGTAGCTTTGTTTGAGCACTCTTGGTCAATATATTGAATCTTTTTCTTTTTGCTCACTAAGATGTTATTATGATTACTCATTCTTGTTTAGAATAAATAACCATAATACTTATAGGATTTTTGGCAAATCCTCAGCCATCAACGGATTTGATATGCCTTTACCAACTACCGTTTGAGTCGGGCTAGTATGTGAATTATCTAGGTCCGTTTCATATATAACGTTGGGCTAAAAGAATTAAACTCTTTTAGGCTTTGAACTACAATATTGAATATGTAGGCTACATGTGTTAGATGTAGACTTATCTCTAATAAGGAATTGAGATAACGTCCCCCATGCATGAACGACATGGATTTTAAAATGTAAATAGGTTGTGTTTCCTATGTAGGATAACAAACCCGATATTATAAAGAAAGAATTGTGTATTCTATCTTTCAATGTCTTGTTTGTTGGTAGAGATAAACCCAAAATCAGAGAGGAAGAATTTTATATTCTATCTCCTGGTCTCTTGTTTGTTGGTAGAGATAAACCCAAAATTAGAGAGGAAGAATTTTATATTTTATCTCCTGGTCTCTTGTTTGTTGGTAGAGATAAACCCAAAATCGGAGAGGAAGAATTTTATATTCTATCTCCTATTGCAGAAGAAGCTCAAAGTGGGGTCTCCACTTAGAGAATCTGGACTGGTTTGAATAATCCTAACTGTCATAAGGTTTGATTATTCAATTCAAAAGTGGATCTTTCGTTCAGAAAATGAATCGAAAGGAGATTTTGGTTGTGGTCCTAACTGTAGTAAGGTTTGACCAAGTGAGAGTTTTGAGACGATCCTAACTATAGGAATGTTTGATCGCTCGATTTGTGAGCCTCTCGTTCATTGAAGAAATCGAGAGGGGATTTTGGCTTTGGTCCTAACTGTTTAAAGGTTTGACCAAAAAGTGGTGGGAGTTTGAATGATTTTAATCCCAGACGGATTTTGGTGTACCCTTCGTCGATCGATTTGATCGATGAGGGGTTTTGTGAGGAAAGATTAACTGTTTACAGATTTGAATCTCATCTCAACAAAAGCTGTAAAAGGACTTTATGATAATAAAAAAAACAGATTATTTGAATGATCAGTTTCATATTTGGAACAATTAACTGATCTCGGGTTATCCCGAAATATCCTATATAGGATTTTCTAGGAACTTCCCGTTTTACATAGGTTATCCTGAACATATTACAGATAATATTTTTTTAGGAACTTCCCATTTATTGGCATCATTAATTTATTGCCATCCTGGGTAATTGTTTGCGGAAAAAGTTGCTGTATTCATTGCTGCATTCATTACAACTTCAATCATTACAATGAAATAAAAAGATAGTCTTTTTATAAGACCGGTACACAATGAAAACAAAAGAAATACAACTCTTCTCAAACAAACGCAAGATCTGTTTGTCATCTCTTGCTTGCGTGGGTCTTTTGCCTGTGACGGGGATGTTGATATCCGTGGACCACCGGGGCACTCAGATCTGGTCCGAGAAAATCGGGCAGAGCTTCGTCTATCCGCGGAGGGATTTAGAAACTTCTGATCCCGAAAAATCGGACAGAGCTTCGTCGATCCGCGGGGGATCTAAGAAGCTATGAAGCTTATATCTCGGCTAAAGCGAGACACCAGCTCTACTTAGTATCACCGCTAAGGGGCAATACTAAGGAAAAGAAAGAAAGGGAATGAAGAAGAAGGCTCCTTTGCTGCAGAAGGCTCGCTCACTCCTCGATCCGGCAGGGCTTCGCCGCTCTCTTAGAAAACCCCGACTCCTTCCTCCGGCAGGGCTTCGCCGCTCCTCTCTGGAATTTCAGATCTCAAAGGCTAGAGCTCTAGATCTGAAATTCCTCTCCCAAAACCAAGGCCAAGAGAATGGAGGCCCTAGGGGCCTATTTATAGGAAAACAAAGGGGGGGTAGGGGCTGGTTGAGGACACCCCCTAGGGGGGTGTCTCAGTCTTGGAGCGCCTCGGTCCACTTCCTGAGGAGCGAAGCAAAACTCCAATCCAAGAACGTTTGGGCCCACTAAGAAATCCCCAAACGACGCAACATGCTGGGGGTCGCCGCAACCCTCAACATGACAAAGAAATCATGGCACCCAAGCGCACTATGCTGCGCATTGAAGTTCAGGAGCCCGCTGAGAATTCACGCCCAAAAAGGCAGGTCTCAAGGTGCGTGACTCTTGAAAGTCCAAAGAAGGCAGTTCTCCCTCAGAAGGAAACGTTGTCGTCTGATGATGATTACGTTATACCTGAGAAATCGTGCCAACACACGATAGGTTGCTCTGACTTTCAAATAGACGAGCTGTACTATCGTGCTGGGAGTACGAGCGAAGCCAGAAAGAGAAGTCCTCGAAGACTAGAAACTCAGTGCCCTTGTTCAAAGCTCATTCGGGCAGTACTGTCTGAGTGCAACTGCATCAAGGTAGTCCCCGAGAGAATTTCAGTGTTCGAAAGGCTTAGTACCAAAATGCCAAAACCAAGGCGTAGGCGTTTTCGGCAAAGAAGGACGGTGGTTGAAGATGAAGAATTCCCGAGGGTCACCGCTAATATGACAAGCAAAGAGACCTCATCACGGGATAATCTCGAGTCGATTCTGAAAGCATCCCGGCGTCTAACCCGTCTGCAGTCTGGAGCAATCGCACGAGGAACTTATGGTAGGGTTCGGACAAGAGTACCTTCAGAAGGTGAAGAGTCGGATACCTGCTCAACAGTCGCATTAGATAATACAGTGTCCAGTGAGGGGGAACCCCGCGAGTCACTGATGATAAGCACGGAACAAGTGGCCAAGATGCTCGAAGATGCCATAGCCAAACAATAGGAAAGCTTTAGGTTTGAGATGCAGATGGCCATGCAGACTATGAGAGAGATGCATGAGCAGCAAATTCAGGCACTGACGAATCAGCGAGGTGAACCAAGCCGCCGTAACCAGGTTGTTCAGGAAGAGGAGCACACGGATAGGGATGAAGCTCACAATGCCAATAACCCTCCCGTCAATGCAGGGGGTGGTAACGAGGATGCCAACGAAGATACAAGTGAAGACTTGAAGATCAAAGATCTCGAGAGCAAAATCAACACATTGATCTCCGCTCAAGAGACGAAGAAAACAGGCATTCCCTGTCCATACCCAAGAGAGTGGGAATCGATCCCATATCCAGCGAAGTTGTTTGATGGGATGGGTCCACCCACTCAGCATTTGATTTACTTCAAATCGCACTTGGGGGTAATCTCCGGTAATGAGCCTCTGATGGTGCGGTCATTCGTTGGCACTCTTCGCGGAGCCGCCTTCGATTGGTATCGCCGCCTCAAGCCAGGTAGTGTGAACAGCTGGGACGTCATGGAGACAAAATTCCTCGCTAACTACTTCGACGATGACACAGAGATATCCATCGGATCGTTGCTGGACGAGAAGCAAAAAGACGGAGAATTAGTGGACACTTTCGTCAAGAGGTTCCGGAACAAAGCGATGAACTGTCGGGACCCGATCATCGAGGAATTCATCCTCCAGACTTGCCATAACAACCTCGCGCTGGACGTGTTGGAAGCAATGGGGACAGCACCGTCTGACACTTGGAAGGATCTGAAGGTCTGAGGGGAGCAGGCTGAGCGATTCCTTAGAAGGAAGAAGGCCGAGAGGAACCAACCGACGGTTAATCCGCTGAACTCAAACTTCGCCTCTCGTGGTAAGGGCAAGGCACCTACAGCTACTGGTGGTGCTAATCAAGCGTCACAACAGCAATCTCGAAGGCAGCAAAAGACTTCGGGTCCGAGACTCCAAAAAGAGTACTCTTTCAAGGATGAAGACGTTCCAGCCATCTTCGAATCCCTCCTTGAAGGTAACAAGATCAAGCTACCACCTATCACAAATCAGGAGGAAGCTGACAACACTACGGACCCAAAGTACTGTGCATACCACAGGAGGGTCGTTCATCCCACCAAGGATTGCTTTGCTCTCAAGAATAGCATTCAGACTTTGTTTGAAGCCGGCGTCATATCGCTCAGATAAGCCAAATTAGAACGGCAAGACTCCAAAGAGTATACGAGTATAAACTGTTTCTCAATCCTCCAACAAGTGCATGAGGTTAAACTGCTTCCTTACAAACTCCAAAGAGTATAGGTGGATGATTCATGTAACGGGAAGTTCCCAAAAGAAATCCATATAGTGTATTCTTAGGGATAACCCGGTCACCACAGCAAGGTAATGAATAAGAAACTCCCATTCAAATTCTCACCGCATCTGTGCACTCAATACTCTCCCCCTCTCGATTCCCCCAATGAATGAGAGGTTCATAGATCGAGCGATCAAACCTTCCTACAGTTAGGATCGTCTCAAACCTCCCAATTGGTCAAACCTTCTTACAGTTAGGATCACAGTCAAAATCCCCTCTCGATTCCTCCAATGAACGAGAGGTCCACAGATCGAGCGATCAAACCTTCTTACAGTTAGGATCGTCTCAAATCTCCCGATTGGTCAAACCTTCTTACAGTTAGGACCACAGTCAAAATCCCCTCTCGATTCCTCCAATGAACGAGAGGTCCACTTTCAAATCGAGTGATCAAAATAAAATTCACTTCCATGGGTTCATCAGATGGATCACTAGGTTGTCTCCCTAAGTTGAAGATATTGAGGACAACAGTCATATTCCCAAAAGATAGTTTTATCTGACCGGTTCTATAGTTTATCAAAGCATTTGAGGTGGCTAAGAACGGTCTTCCTAGAATGGCGGGCATTTGAATTTTGAGATTAGAAATGGGCTGCGTTTCCAAGACAATAAAATCAACAGGGAAAATGAACTCTCCAACTTTAATCAGAACATCCTCTACCTCTCCTTTGGGAATTTTTACAGATCTATCAGCTAACTGTAGAGTGCATCTTGTAGGTTTAAGTTCTCCTACACCTAGCTGTTGATAGACCGAATAAGGAAGGAGGTTGACGCTAGCTCCCAAGTCTAGAATCACCTGGTCAAACCTTCTTACAGTTAGGACCACAACCAAAATCCCCCTCTCGATTCCTCCAATGAACGAGAGGTCTACAAATCGAACGATCAAACCTTCTTACAGTTAGAATCGTCTCAAACCTCCCAATTGGTCAAACCTTCTTACAGTTAGGACCACAGTCAAAATCCCCTCTCGATTCCTCCAATGAATGAGAGGTCCACTTTCAAATCGAGTGATCAAACCTTCCTACAGTTAGGGTCATCTCAAACTCCTGCTTGGTCAAACCTTCCTACAGTTAGGACCAAAACCACAATTAACTCTCGATAAACGAGAAATTCATCTTTAGTTCGGTAATCAAACCTTCCGACAGTTAGGGTTATCCGAATCTTTTCGATTCTCGGAGTGGAGATCCCACTCTCAGTTTCACCTTTCCGGATTCTGGAGGTGGAGATCCCACCTCGAGTCTCCTTTCCAGCTGAAGATAGAATATAAAATTCTTCTTCAGTGTCGGGAGATAGAATATAAAATTCTTCCTCTCCCATTTCGGGTTCGTCTTTGCCCCAAGAGAAGACACCACCTTTTTCAAATCCCAAAATTTGTGCCTCACAGGTACTAGGAAGTTTATCCCGAATCCTAAGCAGGGATAAGTCTGCGCCTAACACGCGCTGCCGGTTTAGTCTTTTTCCGCACAAAAAGACACCAGAGTTCGATTCTGGGGTATTCTATCCTGAAACCTAAGCAAGGATAAGTCTGTGCCTAACCCGCGCTGCCGGTTAGTTCTTAACCGTTGAAAAGAACATCCGTCCACATATTCAACATTGTGGCAGGTTGTTATTAATAACACCAAAATCCATGCCTTACACGCATGGGGAATTTCATCCTGAATCCTAAGAAAGGATATGCCGACGCCTAACACGCGTCGCCGGTTTAGTCTTTCTCCGTGGAAAAAGACACCAGAGTTCGATTCTGGTGTATTTTATCTCGAAGCCTAAGTAGGGATAAGTCAGCGTCTAAAACACATTGCTGGGCAGCCTATTCCCATAACAATGACGAAGTCTACGTATTCGAAGTCGTAGCATCAAGTCTAAGGGAGTTCATTCCTTTAGCACAACGTTACATGCGGAACGGATTTAGACAATTCGCATGCTAGCCCGACTCAAACGGTAGTCGGTAAAGGCTCATCAAACCCGTTGATGGCTGAGGGTTTGCCAAAAATTCTATAAATGCGAGTCATTGACGCATCAACTTTATGAGCCGAAAAGTATACGAGTATAAACTGCTTCTTAATACTCCGAAAAGTATACGAGTATAAACTGCTTCTTAATACTCCGAAAAGTATACGAGTATAAACTGCTTCTTAATACTCCGAAAAGTATACGAGTATAAACTGCTTCTTAATACTCCGAAAAGTATACGAGTATAAACTGCTTCTTAATACTCCGAAAAGTATACGAGTATAAACTGCTTCTTAATACTCCGAAAAGTATACGAGTATAAACTGCTTCTTAATACTCCAATAAGGTATATGAGTATAAACTGTTCCCTAATTTTTGTTGAGAAGTTCCTGGAGAATGTTTTTATAAACATTCTTAAGGATAACTCAACAACACGACGCCGGACAACGCGTTGCAGACAAAGATTCGACGCCAACAATCGATGGTCAGCTAAAGATTAGAAAATCAAGAACCGACTTCAAGTTTAAAATTCCGACAACGGTCAAACAATAAATGCAGCACTGGAACTCTTACAGACATTCGACAAAGCACCGAATAGCCTGGAAGATTGAAGGAATCAAGAACGGAAGTCATTCCAAGGTCCCATTACACCGACTGAAGGTGGGGACAATCATATCCAAAGTATTCCAAACTCTTCTATAAAAGAACGAGGCTGAAATACTTTGGAGGGGGTATCTGTAGGCATATAAAATTGCTTATAGGTCCCTTAGCACAGCTCGGCACAAACCGACGAACCAACGAGGCGACGAGATCGACGAATCGCACGCAAGCAACGGAATACATCCATTCACGTGTGGAATCAAGCCAAGGGTTCGAAGAGTCAACGAGTCATCCAACCAAAGGCATACTCGGACGAATCACGATCGAATCAAGATCAGTTTCGAACTCGAACTCAGAAGTAGATTTACTGCCAAAACAGGAATCGGGCCGAGCCACCCTGAGGTGGCTCGGCCCAGTGCCGGCCACCCAGAGGTGGCCGACACTGTTCCGTGCGCGGGCACAGTAAAGGGTGCCTATAAATAGGCCACTTGGTTCATTTGTTCAAGGGTTGGAAATTTTGGAGGCGAAGCTCTGCCGGATTCAAGACTCGAAACTTAAAAAAGATTGGAGCTTTGGGACTTCGGGGACTCACTCTTCCAGATCTGGTGCTCAGCGATCGTCAACGCCAAAAAAGGCAGGTGTTCGAGAGGACTGGATCTCAGATCTACGCAGACGTACTCCGGATCTAAGCTTGGTCTTAGCTCCCGAGACTTGGACGATTGTTTCCTTGGTGAATCAATCCTCCCCGGCTATTATTTCCTTCGTGGAATAATACCCGTCGTACTGCTTAGATCTGATCGGATCTAGATCTCGCTGTGGTCCACGGATAAACCCCGGCGCAGGCAAAGAATCCACATCAAGCGAGCGACCGCAAAACAGGAGCTCGTGATTTGTTCGACACAAAAGGAGAAAGTTGTAATCTTTGTTTATTTTTCTTTGATTTTCATTGTAACCGGATCTTATAAAAAGACCGGATCTTTTGTAACCACAAAAAGTTGTTATTTAAATATAGCAATGAAATCAATAATGAAGAAAGAAACGATTTTCCCCGCGAACAACCCTCAGACCGTCAAGCAGCCGCTCACAGTACTAAGGCCTGGACAGGTGTCGAGTCAACCTGAGCATTCATAAATGCGACTCACCTCGGCTGTCTGAGTCAAGAGCTGTGCACCTACTTCGCCGCCTCTCCTGACCGGAAAGGAGAAAGCACCGTGCTCAAAGCACGCCGGATGGTCACGCACAGTACGAGTGATCGGACAGACGCCTCATCAACCTGTGAACTCATAAATGCGGTTCATTAATGCTGGTCAAGTCCACTCGGATAGCAGACGGCCGTTGCCTCATATACAAGGATGGGCCTTCCCATTTTAGGTGACAGGACATAAAGCATAATCTCTCAAATGACCATTCATGGTATCGAGGAGCAGCTAGACATCTCTGAAGAAGATGTGGTCACATCCCATAATTCAAGGATGAGTCAAGCTGTCTTTCTTTCATTTAAAAGCCCCTTCCAGCACACTGGAGGAGAGGTCGCAAAACTTGGAGAAAAAGAGTTGAGACCAAGCTCTCTGCATAATCTTTGCATTGCAGCACCACTGTTTAGTTCCGAGCTCCGATCGCCGGCGAACTAAGCAGAACCGAACTCCCTCGAGTTGAGCTTCTACTACGAACGGAAGCTCTCCAGCAACCTCGATCGAACGGTCCAAGGGAAGCAGACTCGACACGAGCATCGAGAGAAGCGTCCTATAGCCACCTAAAGTCCCCACACAAAACAAAGAGGGCATTCCCTCCGCTTCTGTTGTAACCATTTGATTATTAGTTTGTAATAAACTTTCTTATTAATACAAACGAACACTCCCTGTTTTCGGAAAATCAAATTTACACCATACACTACAGATGCTCCCTCCAAAGCGTTCCAGACTCGTTTCTTTTATAAAAGAGGCTGGAATACTTTGGATGCGATTGGTCCAGCCTTCAGTCGGCGTAGAAGATCTGTAGTTAGCTTCAATTCTTGACTCTTCTGATTTTCGATCTATTCGATGCTTTGACGAACAGCTGAAGTTCTTCCGGCGCTGTGTTTATCGTCTGGCCGTCATCAGAGTCTCGAATCTAAAACTGATGAGTTGGGTTTGGCTCGTGTCATTGAGTTGACTTAGAACTGACTATCTCTGTCGCATCGTGCTGACTTAGGGTTTTAGATCGCCATACGTTAACTTTTTGTCACAACGCGTTGACCGGCGTTGACCTAGGGTTTCAGATCGCAACATGTTGATTGGCGTTGACCTAGGGTTACACGTTGACCGACGTTGACCTGGGGTTTCGGATCGATCGCCGTTAACACAGTTTATACTCGTACGTCTGCTGGAGTATATACAGTTTAAGCTCTTAAGATATTGAAGCATGGCGGTCCCAACAGTTGGGGCTGTAGGACCAACTATTAAAGCTGATTCGTCTGTAGATATGGATCTTATTCCGAAGTTTGTTGAATGCTTGAGTCATGAGACCAGTTAATAAAGCTGGTGCGTCAATGACTTTTGTATATATAGGATTTTTGGCAAACCCTCAGCCATCAACGGGTTTGATGAGCCTTTACCGACTACCGTTTGAGTCGGGCTAGCATGCGGATTGTTTAAGTCCGTTCCGCATGTGACGTTAAGCTAGAAGAGTTAACCCTTTTAGCGTTACGATGTTGAATACGTAGACTTCATCTTTCTCCTGTGAAAAGACTAAACAGCGATGTGTATCAAACGTTGACTTAGGATTTTTGACAAATCCTCAGCACTCAACGGATTTGACGTGCTCTTACCGATTACCGTTTGAATCGGGCTTACATGCGAATTGTTTAAAGTCAGTTCCGCATGTGACGTTAAGCTAGAAGAGTTAACACTTTTAGCGCTACGATGTTGAATACGTAGACTTCGTCTTTCTCCCATTAAAAGACTAAACAGCGACGTGTATCAGACGTTGACTTAGGATTTTTGGCAAATCCTCAGCCCTCAACGGATTTGACGTGCTCTTACCGATTACCATTTGAATCGGGCTTACATGCGGATTGTTTAAAGTCCGTTCCGCATGTGACGTTGTGCTAAAGGAATGAACTCCCTTAGACTTGATGCTACGACTTCAAATACGTAGACTTCGCCATTGTTACGGGAATAGGCTACCCGACAACGTGTGTTAGACGCTGACGTATCCCTACTTAGGCTTCAGGATAAAAGTCCCCAGACTGGAATTCTGGTGTCTTCTTTAATCGGAGAATGACTAAACCGGCAACGCGTGTTAGGTGTTGACTTATCGCTACTTAGGATTTAGGATAAATTCCCCATGCGTGTGAAGCACGGATTTTGGTGTTATGAATAACAACTTACCACAATGTCGAATATGTGGGCTTTTGTCCCTTTTTTACGGTTAAGGACTAACCGGCAACGCGTGTTAGGCGCTGACTTATCCCTTCTTAGGCTTCGGGATAAAATTTCCCATACTGAAATTCTGGTGTCTTTTTCAATCGGTGAAAGACTAAACCGGTAACACGTGTCAGGTGTTGACTTATCTCTGCTCAGGATTCAGAATAAAATTCCCCGTACCTATGAGGCACGGATTTTGGGAGTTGAAAAAAGTGGTGTCTTCTCTTGGGGCAAAGACGAACACAAAATGGGAGAGGAAGAATTTTATATTCTATCTCCCAACACTGAAGAGGAAGAATTTTATATTCTATCTCCAGTTGGAAAGGAGACTCGAGGTGGGATCTCCACCCCCAGAATCCGAAAAGGTGAAACTAAGAGTGGGATATCCACTCCGAGAATCGAAAAGATTCGGATAATCCTAACTGTTGGAAGGATTACCGAACTAAAGATGAATTTCTCGTTTATCGAGAGTGAATTGTGGTTTTGGTCCTAACTGTAGGAAGGTTTGACCAAGCGGGAGTTTGAGATGACCCTAACTGTAGGAAGGTTTGATCACTCGATTTGAAAGTGGACCTCTCGTTCATTGGAGAAATCGAGAGAGAATTTTGGTTTTGACCCTAACTGTAAGAAGGTTTGACCAGGTAAACAGTGGGAGTGGGAGTACAAATCATAGTAGAAGTGTTGATTTGTACCGATTACTCAATGGGGATTCTTGGTATTGAATGATAAGAACTTAACACGAAGGGGTTTGACAATTTATCAAGGATTAGGACATTAAAATCCCGAGTACCATGTCCGGACTCTAACGATTAGGACGCTGAGTGCACAGATACATTGAAAGTTTGAGTGGATTAAACAGGAAAGAACTTTGGTGGTCCCATCATCAATTAGTCTGATCGGTGGGGGATTCTGTGGTGGGAGACTGTGAGTCGTCAGACACCAATGAGAGTTTTGTGAGGGGAAATTGATCCAATGAAGTGATCGAATCTCATCTCAGCAAAAGAGTGTTCGGAAATCATAATAGGAGTTTAGTGTTTATCACTTTGTATTCTTCCGGGAACTTCCCTTTACATGAATTATCCACCCCCAGCTTTCTTTGCAAAACTGGGTGTAACGAGGAGTACGTTATCCTCAGTCGCATGTTCGGATTATCCTTAAGAATATAAGATTCTCTAGGAACTTTCCGTTACATAAATCATTCATCCCCAGCTTTCTTTGCAAAACTGGGTGTAACGAGGAGTACGTTATCCTCAGTCGCATGTTCGGGTTATCCTTAAGAATATAAGATTCTCTAGGAACTTTTCGTTACATAAATCATCCACCCTCAGCTTCCTTTGTGAAACCGGGTTTAACATTGTACTTAGTTGGATGACCGAGAAGCAGTTTATACTCGTATACTCTTTGGAGTGTAGGAAGAGCAGTTTATACTCTTATACTTATCAGAGTCTTGCCGTTCTCATTTGGCTTATCCTAACGTTATGACGCCAGCTTCAACCAATGTCTGGATGCTATTCTTTAAAGTAAAGCAAGCCTTGGTGGGATGAAGGATCCTCCTGTGGTACGCACAGTACTTTGGATCCACAGTATTGTCAGCTTCCTCCTGATTCGTGATGGGTGACAGCTTGATCTTGTTGTTTTCGAGAAGGGTCTCGAAGATAGCTGGAACGTCTTCGTCCTTGAATGAGTACTCTTTTTGGAGCCTCGGATCTGAAGTCTTCTGCTGTCTTCGGGGTTGCTGTTGCGACGTCTGATTAACGCCAACAACTGTTGTAGGTGTCTTCCCTTCATCATGAGAAATGAGACTCGGATTCAGAGGGTTAGCCATCAGTTGGCTTCTTTCGACCTTCCTCCTTCTGAAGAAGCATTCGGCCTGCTCTCCGCGAACCTTCAACTCTTTCCAAGTATTGAGCGGCTCTACTCCCATAACGTCCAAGATGTTAATGGACAAGTTGTTATGACAGGTCTGAAGACGAATTCCTCCGTGACGGGATCCTTACAGTTCATTGCCTGATTGCGGAAGCGTTTGATGAAGGTATCCACCGACTCTCCGTCTTTCTGTTTCTCATCGAAGAGTGTTTCTGATTGACACTTCAGCGTCATCATCGAAGAAATGAGCGAGGAACATGCTCTCCAGATCCTCCCAGCTGTTGATGCTTCCGGGTTTGAGACGTCGGTACCAATTGAAGGTAGGCCCACGAAGGGTGCTAACGAATGACCGAACCATCAAGGCTTCATTGCCAGAGATCATACCTAAGTGGGACTTGAAGTAGATCAGATGCTGAGTGGGCGAGCCCTTCCCGTTGAACGGTGTGAAGTTGATCAGGTTAAACTTTGCCGGATACGGAATCGAATCCCACTCTTTTGGATAAGGATACGGAACGCCGGTCTTCTTTACCTCTCGAGCAGACATCAGAGCGTTAATTTTTCTCTTGAGGTCCTTTATCTTTTCGTCCTCATCTATATCCTGTTTTGGACAATTTTTGAGAGGAATAATGCGGCCACCCCCAGTGTTATCATCATTGGTGGGTCCACCCCCAGTGTCGTTATTTTTAGTGGGACCACCCCTAGTGTTTTATTCATCCACATCTGAATCTCTACCTGCTTTGTTAGCAGTGCTGCGACGGATGGACTCACCTAACTGATTCGACAAAGCTCGGATTTGTTGGTCGTGCATTTATCTCATCTCCTGCATAGTCATTTCCACTTCGATCTTGAATGCTTCTTTCTGCTTGGCTAAAGCATCCTCAATCATTTTGGCTACTTCCTCGGTGTTGATCATAAACACCTCATGAGATTGTCCGGGACTGGATACAGTGGCTTCTGAAGCGACTGCCGAGCAAGCGTCTGATGCTTCATCGTCCGAGGATAGTCCCCTGGTCATCCTCAAATAGTCTCTACGTCTAGTAGTCCCTGGATGTAGCCGAGTTAGACGATGTGATATGAGGGGGTCCGAATCAGAAGGTTGGGTAGATTTCCTCTTATCAGTCACGTTGGCGATGATTACGGATCGTTCAGGCCCGACGGCTTCTATATTGAAGCCGAGACATTAGTTGGGCTATCCCTGAATTGGCTCTCTTTCCTGGGGAGAAATCGGGGTTAGAAGTAATCGGAGATTTCCCCTTATCGACCATATTGATGGTGAATGCTGGGAGTTCGTCATCTCGATTGGCCGATCGTCTCATGCTAGAACGCCTAGATTTGGGTTTCAATGCTTCTGCGGAGATACTCTCGAATACCGAGACCCTCCGTGGAGCGGTCTTGGGGCAGCTACATACTGATAATACTGTCCTGATTAGTTTGGTACACGAACAGTGAGAGTCCGCTTTCCGGGTACCTCTCTTTCGAGATTTATTCGTACCCCCAGCCTGATAGTACAACTCATCGACGTTGCGGTCTGAGCAACCTATCGGCTGTTTACATGAATTCTCAGGTATAACGCGTTCATCTGTCTGACGTGTTTTCCTCTGAGTAAACATCGCCTTGTTGGCGTCTGCGGGAGTCACACGTTTGGAATCACACCTTTGTGAGAGTGAAACCTTAACGGGCTCCTGGTTTTCTGTACGCACCCCCAAGCGGGCCGTTGCAGAAATAAACTTATTCGGAGGTCGCGTATGACCCCCAGTCTGGATGTTTGCTCGGGGTTCTTTTAATGGTCCCCAGCGTTCTTTAACAGGCGCTTTGCCTCGATCTTCGGGTAGAGAACCGAGGCGATCCTTCAGAGGAATCCTGAACTTGGGGAAATCCACGCTACGGTAGGGCTTTACCGGAGGTTCGGGATCTGAAGTTGACAAAAGCTTAATGATAGTTCCGTTTGTTTTTGCCTTAGGCGCTGATTTAGCTTTTGGCATCCAAACTTGTTTAGATCCTGGCGATCTCTTAACTGCCTCTTCCTTTTGCATTTCCTGTGCTTTTCGCACAAGGGTCCGGGCATGCGCAAGCAAGGCGCGACGCTTCTGGATTCGCTCCTCGAGAGTAGAGCGGGTCCGTTTGACACGAACTCATTCGTTAATTGGAGGTCGAGAGGAGGATTCTGATGCTGGTCATGGCGACAGATTAGCCACTTGGCGCTTTCTGAACTCTAGATCTGCTTGGTAATGGAGTCCATCCATCTGATCCAAAGCCTTGGCGAATTGACGCGCGAGGCATTGGCGTTTCCTTTGACGTGCTCTCTTTGATAGAGTTGGTGCGCCTTCAGCAGTCGGCTCCTTGATCACGAAGGAGTTCAGATCTACAGATCTGGTCTCATTGGATGCCGGCGGATCGTTACAAGGTGCAACTGTGACAGCGACGACGTGGAGATCGACTTCTTGGGTCTTCAGATCTGGAGACCGGTGGATCTTCTGGGAGGAGGAGATCTTCATGCGCTTATGAGGAAGAGCAGATCTAGAGGAGGAGGAGGAGATGTACTCTTCAAATTTCTACTGGTTGAATTTGTAGTCGACCTTTTCAGCCACGGGGATCTTGATCGTCGGCTGCGGCACGACAGCCTCGGCAGCAAGGCTGTTACCTCCCACTGTGGTCGCCAGCTTGTTTGTGGAGAAAATTGTTTGATTCATTGCGATGTTCATTACAAACTTCAGACATTTACAATGAAAACAAAAATTAGTCTTTTTATAAGACTTTTACACAATGAAAACAAAACAAAAGTACAATTCTCTTCAAACAAACGCAACGGGTGTTTATCACCCGCTGCTTGTGTGGGATCTTGGCCTGTGATGGGGATGTTAATATCCGTGGACCACCGTCGATCAGATCTGATTACTAAAAAATCGGGCAGAGCTTCGTTGATTCACGAAGGAATCAAGAAACCACAGCGCTTATCTCGGCAATGGCGAGATAATTTCTCTTCTTAAGATTATCACAATGGGATAATCTTAAGGAACGGACCCAGAGAACTGCAGATCTGACGAGCTCCCCTTCTTTATGCCGACGAACTCGATCAGACCTCTACTCCTCCTCCTCTCTGAAATTCGTACACTTTTGATCTTCAATCCGGCAGGGCTTCGCCAACGCTCGAGAATTTCCATATCTGAAAAAATGAGGGCCCTAGGGCTATATTTATAGGCTCCAGAGAATCCAAGCGGTTAAAACTACATAACAGCGAAAAAAAAACTTTTTAGGGCTGCGGACACCCTTGAGTGTCTCAACGAGAATGGAGACACCCTTGGGTGTCTCTGCCCGGGACGAGACACCCTTGGGTGTCTCTGCCTAAATAGAGACACCCTTGGGTGTCTCGGCTCAGGCCGAGACACCCCTTAGGGTGTCTCCCACCGTGCCGAGACACCTTGGGGTGTTTCGGTTAGGCCGAGACACTTCGGGGTGTCTTAACTTAGGCTAAGACAGTCCATTTTACGCGCTTGTCCATTTTCTCCGTAACTTCTTCATCCGAACTCGGATTTAAGTGATTCAAAGTGTGTTGGAAAGCCGACGAGGAGATCTATAAGCTTCGATGATTGGGTCATTGTGGAATAAACTGGGATATGAGAGACGTTTCCCCTTTTGTAAGCGATGCAGGGCTCCCGATCAGTTCGTATCCTCGTTATTCTAAAATTCTGTTGCTTCACCTTGTTCGTCGATTCACTTTAAGCGTTCATCAACGTCAATCAAGCTTTTGTAACTTGGATAGTGACGTTCATCGTTTTCTCTTAGCTTTGAGCTGCTCGTGAAGACCTATAGGTAATTTTCAACACCTACAATCACCTGAATTGACATTGATAAAAAGCATATCGAGAAAAGAAGCATTAACCGAGTTCTTCTTGAAGAACATATTGAATAATTATGTCCTAATTAAAAAAACATTATTCATGAAAAGTATAAAAAAATTAGTAAGTACTTATAAATTTTCATACTTTATTCTAAAAATACTAAAGGAATCCATAAACTTAATATAAAATTTCATATAAATAATTTTGCAATAGAAACTAAAGTGAAGCTTGGAGGCGTCTAAAATTACCTATGAGATCCCGCACGCAGCTCAAAACGAAGAGTGGACAAGTCAAGAAGGGTTATCCAATCGGCCGTCACGGACGTTGGTCAGCGCGCGCACGTCAATCAGCTCGCGCGCGTCGGTTAACACGCGCATGTCAATCAGCTCGCGCGCGTCGGTCAGCACGCGCACGTCAATCAGCTAGCGCGTGTCGGTCAGTACGCGCATGTTAATCAGCTCGCGCGTGTCGGTCAGCACGCACACGTCAATCAGCTCGCGCGTTCGTCAGTCAATCTCAGCGAAGCGTACACATCAATGAAACACCGAAATGCGAAAAGGGAGAAGAAGTCTCAACTCGTGTGTGCACGGTTCACACATAAGTGAACCATGGCCGCGCGGTTCACACATAAGTGAACCGCGGCCGCGCGGGACATCACGAGCTGTTTCGCGCAGGTTTGACCCGAAAACATGTTTTGACGGTTTTTAACGGGTTTTCTTGGGATTTATCTATTCCTGGGGTTCCCAACTGACTTGATATCATCCACAAACATGGTTAGGCTATTGTTAACTGAAGATAAGGCTAAATTGCTCATTCTCATCCGAATACCCGCATCTGAAGCCCTATAAATATGAGCTTAGGGCATCCATTTTACTGATCTGGAATTTTATCAAGAGGACGAAGTGTTGCTGGATTGAGGAGTCAAAGGAGCACCAATTTTCAGCGAAGGCGAGTCAGATCCCAACGAACTTCAGCAAAAAGAGGAAGGCTTTCGAAGGACCTGAACTCATTTCCCCCGTCCGTTCCTTGAGATTAGGCTTGGTCTTAATCTCGAGAAGAGCTACTGATTTCACTTGGTCGATTTTAGTGCTTCAAGCGAATACTTCCTTCGTAAAGTAGGACCTCTATCAATTCTTCGACTAACCGGATCTGATCTGTAAGCGGTGCACGGATAAACCCCGGTACCGACAACGATCCAACACAAGCAATAGGAGTTAGAACTACTATTGTGTGTAGTTTGAAAGATAGTTATAATCATTGATTGACAGTCTTATAAAAAGGCTAATTTTTTTTGAATTTATTGTAACGTTTAAAGTTATAATGGATTTTTCAATGAGATCAACTTTCCACCCAAACAAAGCTATTGATCAACTATATTACGAGATATAATAAACCAAGATGAGAAAAATCACTATAATGGACAAAAAATATGCACATGATACTTAGTTACCATAGTGTAAGTAAAAAAAAATTAAAATTGATATTTTTCTTTTCTCTATATAGTGGCACGACTCTGCAAGTATCCTTATTTGGGGATATGACTACCAACGAAAGATCATTTTTTTAAGAAAATGATCAAAGATAAACATGTAATAGCACTGTTAGATTTCAAGATCTTTAAATATGAAGGTAACATATTTTACAACTAAAATTCTTATTAAAGACCACTAAATATAAAATTTATCTTATACCTATCTCAAATTTGTATGAAAGATATGCATGTCATCGTAAATTGGGTTAATAATACATCAAACATCCATATAACACAATAAAGCAGACATCCATATAACACGATAAAAAAAATATTACACTTTAAAGCTAATATGCAGGGCTCATTCAGAACAAGCTGCTAAAATAAAAGTATCTCCAGCAAGGCTTTTTATAAATAAAACACAAATTTAAATTATTTAATATTTTTAAAAATAGCTTAATTTTTTTAAAAAAATCAGGAATCTTTAGAAGTGATTTTCATGAACTCTTTTAATTTTTTTATATGGTTATGTGAATACTTTTATCATATAAAAGTATACTAGAGTTAGCATTAATATTTATTTTATGATTTTTTCTAAAGTCTATCAGTGATTAGCAAACAAAATTTATATTCTCTTTAGTTTCATTCTAGCCCACTTTTAATTAATCATCTTGTCTTATTGGTTTTAATTATTCATCCTTCTTTTATAACATTGTCTTTTTAAGTGTTTTTCATTTTTACAACATTATACCTTCTTAAGTCAAGCTTGGTTTCATGCCAATCTAAATAACGCGAAAATTTAAATTAGCTTTAGATTATAGTTACTTCTTGCCAATTCAATTATTACATAAAAATTTTAAATTTGGTGTAGCTCATTCAAACAAACATTAAAAAAAAATAATTACAATAGTAAAGTTTAAAAACATAAGTGAGAAAAACAATCAAAGTGGAACTGAGAAACAAATTTTAGTAAATAAATAAGTTAAAAATACTTAATCATAATATTTAATCAGTATACACACACACAAGAATTGCTCTATAAGAATATAATAACAATTTAAATATGTGAATCCCTTCTAAACTATTTAAAGTAGACATGAACAATGTCGGCGTGAAGGGTAGAAAAATTCAAACTATCCATGTTACTATTTTTTCTCTCCAAGTTAAACTTTTTTAAGTAAAATTAAAATTGTATCTAAGGAAAATTATTTAAACCGTGTCATACACAAAACACATGATATGGCTTTGTTCAAATTTACTGTAGGTTTCTTTATAGTCTTTGGTTGATTCTTGCCCTTTTTCTCTTTCTATTGGTTTTCCACCTTTCTTCTATTCTTCTTTTTCATATATTTTATGCATCTATTTCTCTATTTATAATTCTATAAGGCTCTGTTTGGTTTGGAGGAAAATAAAGAAAAGAAAAAGAAAGTGCAATAGAAAGCATCTTTACATGATTTGGTTCGAAAGAAAATTAAAAAGAAAACGAATGTTAAAATCACCGTAGAAAGTCTCATTATGTTCTCAGTTCTCTTCCCCTTTCCCGACTCAAACGGAGCGAAAATGAGAGAGAGGGAGAGAAAATCTCGCCCGACGCCTTCTTTGAAAATTCCCGACTCCATCCCCGACCTCGTCGACTCCATCCCCCTTATGATTTTTTTATTCATCTATGGTTTGGAGTTAGGGCTAGTTACTTCTCTTGTATGTACCGATGTAGAGAAGTTCAAGAGACTGACCATTTTATTTTTTAACTTTAATTTGAATTTAACAAGAATTTAGGCATTTGAGATGAAGCTTATCATTCAAACCTGTAAAGGATGCCCATGTAACTCTTTTGATGTTTGGGGAAAATGTCTATGGCCAAAATACATATCGGTACTAGGAGGTAATTTAATTTACACTCTAATTACATGTTTGCATTTTACCACCTAGTTCATAAGTTTAAGGAATTGTTTTCATTGTTAAAACTAATAGAAACTCAAAAAACTGCGCATTATTAGAATTTGCAATTTCCTTGGTTTATGCCGACAAGAAGGTGAGTTCAGAGCTTGTAACCACATATATAAAAGTATAAATTTATAATCTACCTTATTAGAGCACATAGTTTGAAATATCATGTTCAATGAAAACCTTCTGGAAGAGCAAAATATTCTCAAGTGTCTGTTCGAGGTGGTGCCCAGATCAACTAGCCATCAGTAGGGAGTTTAGCCCTTGTTCAGTGATTTTATACTATGACTTGGGCATTTTCCTTTGATTCTTTGTCAAATGTACTGGTTGCCTCTTGTTTGTCACCTTTGACCAGTGAATGAATATCATTTTGCACTAGAACAATCAATCCTTCTACTGTGATTTGTAATCTTAAACTGAGAGTGAAACATTAGCTATCACTGCGAGTTCTTCTGACTAAGGTAAACACTAATTTTGCGCATAAATTTCATGAAACCCCTCTAAACTTTAGGATGCTTCGCATAGAACCCCAGAACTGGTCTCACTTAAGTGCCATGCCTGTGACAGCTGACAAGTTTATCTTCTGCTCAATTTTAATACATTAATCTTTTCAGTAAGGATAGGCAAAATGTGAAAAATGGTAGTTTAAATTTTTTTTATTTTGCCTATTGACATTGTTTATGAAATTTCAGTACTACAGAAGAGTTTAGTATATTTTTGATTGGGGGCTTTTTGCCAAAACCCCAAGGATTTAATGACGTTTACCCTACTTTTTGTAATATCAAATCGTTATCGGTAATTTTTGTTCTATAGGTGCTAATGGAAGATGAAAGTAATGCAAACAATGCTGCACTGAAGCAATATCAAGCTAAAGCTGAGTTCTTCTTATGTGCATGTTTACAAAAGAACAATGGCTACAATGTTGCAATGACCCCAGGTTTGAATTTTTTTTAATGCGAACCTAAACTGGCACTTATTATTAGAATCTAATATTATTCTGGTTTGTTCTCAGGTGGCTTACTCTACTTCAATGAGTGGAACAACATGCAATATGTTTCATCTGCTTCATTTCTTATGGCAATATACTCAGACTATTTATTGATGGAGGGTGCGAAGCTTAACTGCCCTGATGGACAAGTTCAAGCTATAGATCTTCTAAAGCTTGCACAATCACAAGTAAAATTTCTGAACTGAACTTGCATTAGAATTTGATTTCATGACCAAAACTTATAGTTTATTGAAATATCCTCAGGCACGTGAGTGTGCATGTATGCATGTATCTGTGGCTGGAACTCTTTGAGCTTAATGTTACATTCTGAAAAGAAATTAACTAACCCTCCAAATTTTTGTTGCTAATGCTAATATATACCCTTTTATTTGTAAATATCAAAACAAACCATTGCTAATGCTAATATGTACCCAATACAGGATCTTGGGTACAGGTCTATAACAATGGGGATGTGTATGAGGGAGAGTTTCATAAAAGGAAGTGTTCAGGGAGCGGGGTGTATTATTACTATATGAGTGGGAGGTATGAGGGGGATTGGGTTGATGATAAGTATGATGGGTATAGGGTGGAGACCTGGGCGAGGGGGAGTCGATATAGAGGGCAGTATAGGCAGGGGTTGAGACATGGCTTTGGTGTCTATCGGTTTTATACGGGGGATGTGTATGCCGGTGGGTGGAGTAATGGGCAGAGCCATGGGTGTGGTGTGCATACGTGCGAGGATGGGAGCTGGTATGTTGGGGAGTTCAAGTGGGGAGTCAAGCATGGGCTGGGGCTAGTTTGATGAACTTATATTTGGTTCTTATTGCTTGTAGTCGTTCTTTTTTACATTGAATATGGTTATTGGAGCATATTCTATACTACGCTGCGACTAATACTTTCTGTCTTGAACTTAACTTATTTACGTTTGGGGCAGGCATTTCAAGGAATGCTGTATTGTTAAATCACATATTTTATTTTTTGAACATCCTCCATTTAGTTTTCTTTGAAGATTCAGAACACCTAGCAAGTAGCTATATACTTGGTAGGTTAAAACAAATATACTGGGGAATACAATCATACGGTAGTTTCATCTTTGGATATGGCCATAGATGTCTTCCAGATTCAATGCATAACTGTATTAGTTAAATTATTCAAAAATTTCCTTATTTCTTCTTTACTCCAAATATGAAGCTTTACAATTGCCAAAGGAAAATCTTAATATGCAACAATACATTCCTAAACATTTAATGATATGTTCATGGTGGAGGGAAGGTTATGACTTACTTGGGTGAGCGAAAATCCTCCCCATGTCCCCTCCAATGCAGAGGAAGGTCTGTTCATGTCCTTTTCTCCATTATCTGTCACCTTGGAGAGAAGCCAATAATCATTAATGACAAGCCATTCTGCTACTAGAGAAATGGCTACAATAACACTGTACATACACTTCCATGTTTTTCCTTGTTCCCTTTTTGCTGGCAGAAATAAGATGTTTATATTTAATATGTCAGCTTATATTGGGATCCATATCGCAAAGAGTCTACTTCTCTCTCAATTCAATATTCTCCCTTTATATGGATCAGAGCTTTGTTTGTAAGGTGCTCATCTGGGGGATTGAGGGAATTTTTGTGTTAATAAGAGGAGAGTTTCTTCAGTGTGAATATTTTGTTTGGGAATTAAGAGGATATTGATGAGGTGTTTGTACACTGGCAGCCAATATTTTGGTTTACTTCTAAGTTATAACTATATTGGAGCTTATGTTGGTTTATAGGCAGAAGTGTAGGAATCTTTCTTCATTGTGATAGAGAGTTATGTTGGTTTACTTCTAAGTTATAACTATATTGGAGCTCACATCTTCGTTTATGTTTTACTTTTTACAGTATTAGATATAATTTGTAGCAAATTCTAAGTTATAACTATATTGGACCTTTATATTCTACTTATTTGAATTTTTTTGAATTAATTTCAGGGGATGAAGGATGCGAGATTGATGTTTTGATGGGCTCACTAAAGTCAAAAACCAAGGACTTCGGCATATTTTTCTCTCTCTTTAGTTAATATTCTCTATATACGAAATTGATTGTAATAGATTTTGTTGGTTAAGATTTTTTATATGAAATTGATTGTAATAGACTTTGTGACTAGAAATTGATTATACTTTATATTAGGAATATCATGACATTTGCTTTAGATTTGTTTTGGTTCTTTCATTGACATTTCTTTCTGCAAATATTATGTGTGAAAATTATTGTTCTTTAATTAGCGGAATTGTGGCTGTGCTTCTGCTTGTTAATATTTACAAACTCGATGTTGATGGCCACTCAACATCTGAATCAAACAATATGAATCTAATTCCAAAAAGTATGAATTAAAATTATGTTGTGATAATTTTCTTCCTCTTTTCTTAGAAAGGTAACCAAACAAGAGAAAATGACTTTCTTATGAATTTTCTTCTAACTTTCCTTATAATATTCTTTCTAACCAAACAATAAAAAGAATATCATTTTCTTTTCTTTTCCTTTCTTTTTACTTTCTCTTTCTTTTTCTTTTCTCTCCCTTTCCATCAAACCAAACACAGCCTAAGTGTCTTGTCCTCGCTGGGAGCAGAGGTCGTTTCGTTACTATTCTTAAAATCTTTTTTCTTGTTGCTTCGTAAGAAAAGGTTCTAAATAGTTTCTACCTTTTTAGAAAAACAAACATATGTATTTTAACAAACAAAGACTAAAACCAACAAGTCTAGATTCTTTCCATTACAAAAGACTAGCGGAGAGATCATTACTTTTAATCTCAACCGCTGATTATCTAATGGATAATTGTGATACATTCTAAATTTGACACTCACAGTACCCCGTGTATTGTACTCGTTCCTAATTTGTACTCAAAAAAAAAAAAAAAATCACAACCACATATTATATAATCAATTGTTGTAATTAATTAATAGTGGTCTTTTTTTATAGTGGAGAATATCCGAATCCAAAATCAACATAGCTAATGAATCTTTAAACTAAAACAGAAACCAAGCCATAATCCTATCAAGGTGAATTTTCCATATTTAATATCCAAGACTCTAAAAATTAACGAAAGAAAAGTACAAATTCAAACTGAAAAATATATTCATGCAATAGAACAAATTACAATTTTGTTACACGTGCATACTTAAATCTTGATTTATCCTTTTACTTTTCTTTGAAAGGGTACATCAATACCAATTTGTATGAATGTTCTGGTAAGATTTATATATAGCCAATAAATTGCAATCAAATCGTATGAAATTAAAAAAAATCGCAATCAAATTGTATGGAAAACTACTATTCCAGTGAGATTTATACTGATTGAACAATGGCCGTGTCCCTACATACAGGACACGACCAGTTATCGATCAGCCACTCATCGACACAACCTCGATGGAAAACGTGTTCGCAAATCGGTAGCACCCGAATCTCTTCCTTCAGCTCGAACTCCTTCAAGCATATGGCACAAGGTTCATCCATAATACGTGAAACCATACAAACGATTAACTCTTCCAACTTCTTTCTATTGCGTTCACGCACAATAAAAGAAGGAAGCTCATCGTCATCGTCTTCGTCATCATCGGAAACTCCATAGAGACATCCGCATGCCTTGATTATGCAATATAGGGCTCCCCCAAGGATGCTGCAGGAGAGGAGGACGATGCATATGAGGGTGAATTCATTGATTCTGTGATTACTTTTAGGGAGTAATCTCATGGTGGGATGATCGAGATTGGATGATCGATGAAGTATGTGAAAGGGTTTTAGTAGTTGGATTCGTAAAGGAGAGATAATATTGTAGAAATTACGGAAGGGCTTTAGTTATATGAATCTTATAATATGCTACTTGAAATTGTTATACGTAAGTGTTTTCTTTTACTAGAACTTCTTTTTTGTTACACTTTCCCTTTCTTATTAGAGTACGTTCATGGTGTTTTATGTAGGTATCCAAATTCTTGACAGTAATTATATATGACTGTTATGGAAATATTGGAAGTGGTATGGCGAGTTTACCTAAGATTTTAAGCTCCCTTTATTTCAATTATTGTTCGGCTTTTGGTCGGGCTGAGCCAAGCGAGTGCACTTTCTATTAGAACACCGCGCTCTGCAATGAGATCAGAGCTACAGAAGGGAGCTAGTAAAATATCTAAATAGTCTCCTTATGTGTTATCTCAATGGCACAGAATGTCTTGCACGGCGCGAGGCGTTATGATAAGCTATGCACTAGCCCAAGGCCCACCCACATCCACCACAATAAGTTTAAGCCCATAACCACTGTTGTTAATTAGCTTTCTAAACCAAGTCGAAGTCAACGTGAGAGAGAAAAAAGTTGTTATTTGATTGTTTTTCTCCCTCACATTGTATTGTTCCAAAACTACAAATTGTTGTTGCCAATCGTAAACGCTTGTTGCGCTTTCGTGTGCTATGGCGACATCTAATTTTTTACTTGCTGAACTTTTATGTTATGTCATGTGGTACATAAGTTGCATGAATTCCAGCCCGTTAAGGTAACAAAAACCTGCATTTTGCGACTGCGTGGAGGATACCAGTGTCATTCTCACGCCCGAGCTAAGATAAAAACTTATTCCGTAATAATAAAATAGCGACATGTAGCAGTTGGCCTCAAATTCTCTTATCAATAACTTCAAAAGTTTAACTACAATATATTCTATACGTACATTTTTTTTCACACATGATTATTGATGTTGTCTTATTAGGGCTACAAGCATTGTTCGGCTCACACCGAACAAACCGACCGAACCGCCCGACTTTGGGCAGTTCGGTGTGGTTTTGAGAAAGCTTCGGTTCGGGCCGGGTTCAAATAAGTACAACCCGATTAAACCGACCCGACCGAACTTTGTACACCCGCCCAATACCCGCGTAACCCATACCCGATACTCATTACCCGACTAATATAATTCCCTCATTCAGAACCCCGACCCTAAATCTCTCTCTCTCGATCAAATCCTAAATCTCTCTCTCCCTCGATCTGGTCCCCACCGCCACCAACCCCCTCTCTCTCGATCAAACCCATTACGAAGCCTCTCGCCGTCAGCCCCCAAAGGGGTCTTCGGAGGAGTAGAGGGAGCCGAGGTGGCGGCGGAGGAGGGTTTTGAGGAGGGAAGGGGAGAGGGGGAGGTCATCATCGTCGGTGAAGGGATGGTCGTGTTCTTACTGCACCTAGATACTTCTAGTCCCTTTATTTTTTGCGTTTTTGTTTTTGAGTGCAGCTGTTTGGCGAGGGCGGCACTCCGAAGAATTTGCTCTCTCAAACCAAGCTAATATGAAATACGTTTATTTTCTACGTGAACTTTCAACGTGCCTAGTAAATAGGCTGTACATGTTCTTTAATTTATGGTTCATGTTCCAATAGAGTTTGTATTCAAGGGACAATCTTCATGTCTTGACAAAGCGGGCACAACCAGTTCTTGATTAGCCATTCATCAACGCATCTCCGATTGAAAATATGCTTCCACAGTGGTAACATCTGAACATCTTCCTTCAAATCGAACTCACTCGAACAAATCAAACTGTGTTCACCATCAACACCAACAATGCATGAATCAATGTTACTCACCGATACCTTTTCCAACTTCTTTCTATTGCATCGACAATCAAAATAGTCCATGACGTAGAGCAGTATTATAAGAAGTACTTCACTGATGAAGACGAGGATTAAGCCGATAGTATTGCTGATTTCATCATCCATGAGATCTCCGAGGATAAACTTAACAAGTGAAAGGGAGAGCTAAGATTTTTGAAAAGCGAGAATTCCATAAATAGAGTTATTAGAGTTATAAACAAAATTCAAGGTAACATCGAACTAATTATTTAAGTTTTTGAGAAAAAGGAGAGGTTGTATTGAAGTTGTATTGAATTGATTAGAATAGGAGTTACAATTAGATGTGTTTTTCCCTCTTTTACACTAGTTTATCTTGAGTTCAAATAGGTGGTGTTTGTATAATTTCTGATGACATCTGATCAAATCTGCTATTTACCATCACGTGCCTGGCACGTGCGCTCCTGTACTGCAGCCGTTGATGAAGTGACTCCGACATTTGATAGAAAAATTGGTCATCCCATCTCTGAATCAAGGAAGGATCCTCTGCATAACATATGTATATTGATGTCACCGCACTTTCAACAACCACGAGTGCTAGCCCTACCTGGGAGAAAAAGAAAAAAGAAAAGATGAAGCCATGTAGACCTTAGCAAATAGCCATCTTAAGTAAAATCAAGACATTGAAAGAAATCTTCATGAGCTTATACATATATTTCTTTTACTAGGATTTACAGGTATATGGAACTGGGATGGGTTTAGAGACCATGCATGCATAAGTTCTATGTGACTTTCTCGCACAAAGTTTATAATTTGTGCGTGTATCACACTTAGGGGTGCCAATTACCACTTATTGATCATGAATATGGACATACATTCAGATAAGGACCAGGTTCCATATGGAGATTCATAACCATATCCGTAAAAAATCAAATACGACTACAAATCAAATTAAACCTCTGGCTCACCGAAATTGATCTTGAATCTATTAATCTTAGCTCAAAAAAAGTTCCACTGTAATTCAAATGTGACACCGAATATTTTAGTTACATATGTATCAGTGTTACCAATGCGCGAGGCGAAATGCAGGGCGCAAAGTCCCTTTATGTGCACAGGCACAAAGCGAACTGTGATGCACGTGCCCACATGAAGCATCGTGCAAACCGGATAGATAATTCTTCAAGATAGATAATCAAGCACGAAATAAAATGTTTATGAATTGTCACATAAAAAAATGTCATGATAAATAGTATCTACTACCAAATCACAAAATAAAGAGTTAACTCATAATGGTAGGTTGGGTAACACATCCAGCATATTAGCAAAGTTCATAATTTTCCAAATCAAAAGTCAATTCAAGACTAATATCGAAGCAAAATCGAATAGTAAACATGGATCGTTTAGGACCCTATATTGAGCTTCTAAAAAGGCCCAATGGGTTTATTTTGTTTTATGATGAAAGGGTTATCAGGTATAAAGACTCAATTGAAATGTTAGAGAACAAAAATATATAAGGCTAAGCGTTGCGTGCGCCCTGCGAAAAGCATAGGGTGCTTGCGAGGCACAAAAAGGCACTGTCGCACCATATGTGGGCCGCTTCGCTGCCACCCCACATTGCAATGCGCATGAGGTGATGTGAGCGCCTTTGATAACACTGATATGTATTCTTATTTGTATCCTACAACTTAAAAGAAGATACCTGTACACAGTTCTGTATCCTATCGGATATGGATAAAAACTAAAAGAAGATACCTGTATATGTTTCTATATCCTATAGGATAGGATATGCATAAAAACTAAAAGAAGATATATGTCTGTATCCATATCCTAAGAATATGTTTTGTGTGGTTGTGAGGGGCAGTTGGGGGGTGGGAGGATGAGTAGTATATTTGTATCCATATTCTATCAGATACAGATAGTATTTCCATTAGTATCCTATCGAATATCAATACAGATATATCAATGGAATCCATATCCTGTTTCATCCCTAATCACCAAAGTTGCATGGTTAAGGGCACTGGTACAGGTACGAGTATAGGACAACAAATTCGTAAAAGGTCGAGTACAGGATGGAAGCTAAATATATGTATGTTATTCATATTTATATATATTAAAATTAATAATTTACGTAAGATCAATATTGTTTTTTCATTTACATAAGATCAATATTTAAGAAATATATGTGAAGTGTACAATGTATGTCTATGTCCAATAAGTGCTGAGAAGTGCTTTAAATTAAAACATGTATTATATAATCGAGTATATGCCAGAGCTAACATATGCATATATTCAAGAAGCTTCCAAGAAGTTTACGCATCGGGTATGGGTACGGCTTCTGATAGAAGTACCTAGGTAACATAGCTAATCACACTTCATGCATCTGGTCAGTTTAATTATGATGATAATCCATTGGAACGTGTATGGCATTAATTGTGTTGCCAATAATAAGTACAATTTCTGTTTGATCACACAAGGTATCATTTTTGTTTGATGGACTATTTGTGCATAAAAATTAATAAAATGTTACAAAAATATTAAATTCCAACAGCATAACAAAGTAAAAGGATAACTCACCAAGATCATTCCCATTAATGTGGAAGTGCATCCAACCATAAGTACTTTATCATTACTTCTAAACCATGTCCACACTCCGGTGCAAGTCCCAGTTATGAGACCACCCAAAATAGCGCCCATTAAAAGCACTGCTCCTGAACAATCATAAGCAACAAGTGCTTCTATACCGGTTGACTGGAATAACTCCCAAGCATCTCTAGCAGAGTGATTGAAGCCTTTTCCATTAACTGCAATCTGATGAGAGAAAAAACGTCATGCAAGTTTTAAATGTTCCCAGAATATACGATAACTTTATATGTTATGCCTAAAAGAGATGAAAATCAAGTTCAGTTAATAGTCAAACAACATGGTGTTGATGAAGAATACTACAGTAGCTAGATTTTTTTTTTTTTTGAAAAGCAGTAGCTAGAATTTAAGAGACTATTATTTAGTTCCACATTGAAAAATCATGCAACTGTACTAGTTTGTTTAACTACAAATAAAACATGCCTATCCCCACTGCCTGTACTGACAACACCAAAGGCAATTATGCAGAATAACCTCCCCCCTCCCCCCACCACCCACCCAAAACAAAAAAAATGGCCAAAAAATCTTACTTATGGTATGATTCAGCTTTCTTCTATGGATCAGAGATCTCTTCAATGTAGTGTTAATATTTGGAGTGTGGTCCAATTACCCCGAATCCTTAACTTTTTCTGTCTAGACTCATGTCGCTCCTCTACGACTATATACATTAAGGGCAATATGCAGAATTTCACCCCCCCCCCAACCACCCCACCCCACAACGAAAAAAAAGCTGAATCTTACTTATGATATGATCAGCTTTCTTCTATGGACAGAGATCCTCTTCAATTAGTGTTACTTGGAGTGTGTCCATTACCCCAATCCTTACACTTTTTCCAATTTCGAAGGCTTAGATGAAGCCATGTAGAACTCTAAATATTATATTGAAATTCACTATTGTCTTCAAAACCACTATGTGAAAACTAGTATTGTGATAGTGAAAATCCTATGTGGCTTCATCTCAGCCATTGGAATGAAAAAATTGGACCCTCTCCAATTACCATCTAATTGGAGAGGATTCAAATTAGGGGTGGGTGTGGGCCAATTAGAACTGCATGCCTAACCGGGTCAACCCGCTTTAGGTCAAGATCCGGCCCAACCTACAGTGAGCCGGGCCCAACCCTGCCCATGATATACCCAGGCCTAGCCCACGTCCGACCTGGCCCAACAGGCCTTAGGTAATAGTTATATGTTGATTTTAATTTACTAAACTTTATTCAGTATTTTAATGAATATTTATAGTCATTTTTATTTATTGAAAATGCTCAAATTATTGTGAATCTTTCATCCTTTGAGTCGCCAATAATAAATTTATAGGGTTTAGACTTTTTAGAAAAATAAAATACAGGTTTCCCTCTTTAAATCATACATAATAACATGAAAACAAATTGAAAAAAAAAGAATGCAGGTCGATAGGCAACCCAAACCGTTGGCTGGGTCCAGCCCCAAATCCGAGGACAAAGTCCTCGGCCCGGCCCGCCAAGGCCCGCTCGGGCCCGTGTTTGAACTGGCCTGATCCAAATCTAGGCTGGCCGGTTCATGGGTCAGGCCCAACCAGGCCCACGCCCACACCCAATCCGAATCCTTCTTCTATCTACTACTTCATCCTAATACATGTCTCCATATCTTAGACCTTTCTATCATCTTTATATACTAGTTGCATAAACACATAAGTCTACCCTCCTAAGAAACTGTGGATGATGCATGAGAACAAAGTTCAAGAACCTATTAATTCTCTCCTATTATACTAAGTCAAGTGCATATATCAAGATGGATGGTAAGGATCATATGAGGGATGAGCCGACGTGGTATTCTCACAAGCTTATTTTGACAACCATATCTGAACGGAAAATTTAAGGCTCATAACGTAAGGCACACTTTAATAACTCTAGTTAAGAAAATAGTGTATTCAGGATCACATAAGAGAAATCTCCAAAATAGAGTACAAGAGAAAAGGACTACAAACCTGAACATATGCATATTTATTGAAAAAACGAACTAGTGTCTCCACAAGGTGAAACAAAAAGTCAACACAACAAAGTAGACATTCGTTGTTGCCAATCTTTGATCGAACTCCTCTGATCTAAGCATGTGAGGAAAAAAGAAGAATTAGATACATGACGAGAATAATCAGAAGAATTACGATTGAACACCATGAACTTTTGCAGCAAACAAACAACAGTAAATACTACATATACCTCCCAGCGCAATGTCCTTATGGCGGCTGTAAAGAGTGATCCATAGCAAATGCTACCAAATGAAGTTGTCACTGCATAGCGCAATGACTTCACCAACGGTTTTGGAGGCATTGATTCGGCTCTCCGACCGCCATGGATAAGAACAAGAAAAACCATGCCAGATACTATAACATGTACTGTATTACAAACCACTGCGCCTGTCCAAAATAAACTCACTGAGAATACCTGCAATATAGAGAACAAGACAAGAATGTCATCTACAATGCACTTAATATATTAACAACGGTACAGACTAAACAGCAGCAGACAAAAGAGAAACTTGCCAGCTCACCACAAGAAGCCACCAGCTTCCACCATCTTGCATGTTTAAAGCAATAACACCAGCTACTCCAAATGACCACAATACCATCCAGCAAAGCATGATCAACAGAGAAACATAGGACACTTGCATCACCTCTGGAAGATCCCAAACCATCTTTACAGCTTTTTGCAACACTAACATTGTGAATGGAATCCTATAGAAAGTTATCGTTTAGTTATATTAATTTAAAATACATATTGCTTCAAAAGCTAATTGTTGAATGGATAACATAGATTATATATATAATTACATTTTGTTAAGCTTTACAATAAATAAAACATTTTTCTATTTTTTTAATTGCACACTAGAATATCCTTTATGAATAAAATGTTACTTGGGTACTTCTATCATGAAGCCGTACCCATACCCGACACTATCCATACCCAAATTTCATGGCCGCTCCTTGGATATATATGCATACATTTATTCAATCATGTACTCAATTATATGATATATGTATTAATTTAAAACACTTGTCATACACTTCTTGGACGAATATCCTACACTTCAAATCATTTCTTGAAACCTGTTAGACATGGGTCAGGTTCGTTTTAGCCCATACCCAAGTTCGAAACTACAGTTTTAGAGGGTCATTTGGGTGTCTAGTCCAAAAACAAGCAGTTTCCAATTTATAATAGTCAACATAATAAAACAAACTTTAAAATGTGGTAGAAAATTTAATTCTAATAACACATGAACTGAAAAACAATAATGAGCTAAGTTATTAATTTCAATATTTACATGTAGTCGTGTCCACATACCCTACATTTTACAAATTTGTTGTGTCTCGTACCATACCTATACCCATACACGTTTCCAGGAAACCTAGTGTATGAACCTCATTCTTTACGTATACACATGTTCTGTAGTTTTTAGAATTCTGTACCCTTTTTATGCCACCTATGATGTCTTATTTCAGTGTCCCACATTAGTGACCATAGGCAACATATTGGTCATCAGTTTTCAAAGCTGATATAGGGCATTTACATGAAAACATAAATTTTAATCTTTTTTCCCCATTAAAAGTAAAGTTTCCTCATTTGCCCACTCAAGTTTTAGTCACTGTTTATATGATGATGCGTCTGTAACGGCTAACCATATTCCAATGGAGAGAAACGCTCAAGCAAAATGAATGGATAAAATCCAAAATGGTTACATGATGTGGAGGATTATGTCAAATGCATAACGTACCAATATACAAAAATAAAAATCTAAGTTTTCTTTCTAAAGTAACCATCACTAGATTAATAACTGAACATGGCTAATCTATTACTTCAAAAAAAAATGAACTTGGCTAAATTAATGAACTGACTAAGGAATTTTTAACTCAAGAATAAGTCAATGGCAAGGCACAATTCATCAGTCCAAACCTGACAAAGGGGATTTTCATGAAACTCAAGTTTTAGTCTTTGTTTACATGATGATGCATCTAAAAACCGCTAAGTTTTCAACAGGGCGGGGATAGAATCTAAAACAGTTACTTTTATTCTTTTGTAGGAACCAAAAGAAAAGATACCAGTCTGTCACAGACATCATCCTCATCAATCCCATGCTAATTGTTAACTTTTGTAACCACTCTTTGTGAATGAACTATCTTCTTTAGTTTAATGGGAATACAAAAGACTATTATAACAATCCATTTACCTAATATTTTCGCAAAGGGGCAAACATGCTTCATATACCCTTATTTTTTCAAAGTAATTACATGTGGATGCATCCATAATTGCTGAGGAACTAAGTACTGAAGCAGACAAAAAAAGTATGTAAATTTTAAATGGCTATGTGATTAAACCATGAAAGAATACATACCTATCAATCACAGACATTACATACATAAATTGCAATCCGGCCCCAACCGCAAAAGCAACCCCCCAGAAGAAAAACTTTCCCCAAAAGCACAACACACTGATCACCGCCAAATAAGTCGTCAAGCTATGAACCGAAACCTTCATCATCTGCTCCGCCCTGCTCCCCAGCAAAATCAACCACGCCACTGCCAATGCTGCCCCAATGCCTCCCGCAGCACCATATAGCGGCCAGTACGTCTCCGTCAGAAAACTACATTAACAGGTCAAAGTCATTTCGAGGACAATTCAATAAAAAGGGCAAATTCCATAAAACCATCATGCATTATTGAAATTTTTGTATAAATCTACTACAAACTATTCTTATTACAGTTAAAAACTTTTAAGTCTATAGAAAATTAAAAATGTGGCATACCATCAGAAAACTATAGTAATAAAAGTCATGTAACTATTAGGAAGCCAAGTTTTTGGGCACAATTCATTAATATAGGGGAAATTTTTGCAAAAACTATCATGAATTATTAGAAAGTTTGCACAAAATTACTATACACTACTTTTATTACAGCGGAATTACAAGGAAATATTACAAACTTCCAGATCTATAAAGAATACCACATACCATCAGAATGATATAATCTACATAAATAGAAGTCATGTAGAAGGTCAAAGTCATGTAGGAGGTCAAAGTCATCTAGGAGACAATTTATTAATAAAGGGAAATTTTCAAAAATCATTCATGCATTATAAAAGACTTTGTCCATAATTATTCTAAACTACGCTTATTATAGAAAAATATTGCAAACTTTAAAAACTATAGATAATACTATATACCATAAAAAATAAAAAATAAACATCAATAGAAGTCATGTACAAGGTCCAAGTCATCTAGAGAACAATTCATTAATAAATAGGCAAACTTTGCAAAACTACCATGCATTAATGAATTGTTCTCTAAATGACTTTGACCTTATACACAACTTTATTAGCCTGGTGGAGCCAGGGGGCCAAGGGGTGACCATGGCGTCTCTGACTTATTACAAACAAGGCTAGGTATATAAGTTCTTTTCTCATATTAGTCCCTCCAATCTTTCATATTTTAAATTAGTCCCCAATTTTTTCTATTTGAAAGTAATCCCTCAAATATATCATATTCGAAATTGTCTCCCAAAACTTCATATCTTGCAATTAATGTTCCAAACTTTTGAAGTGTTTGAAGCTTTGAAATTACCCTTTATTATGTTTACCATTTCAATTGTTAACCACGGTTGGGTAGTGATTAACTAGCGACGGGTAGTCACCAAATCAACCAAAGTCAACATCGAAATCTACCAAAACTAGGCTCAAAATCAATAGTATTGTTTCAAACAAGTTTAATAGTATAATGTGCAAAGCATTGTTAATTTGTCAATTCTTCAAAAAGACTATAATTTATAGTCTGTGGTTAGAGAGAAACCAACTACAACCAGTACATTTTTGGAAAGATATTTTATAAGCCTAAAGTATGCTGATTCAACATATATTGAAATGTTTTAACTTTTTAAGTATTCACTAAAATATTTCTTTTTTTGTAAAATTTCTACTTTAGGTTCTTCTTTCACCTACTTACATATATGAAAGTTAATTATACATTGTACTATTGATTGTGTTTCAATACATTGTAAACTTTTTGGAAAGAGATTTTATAAGACTAAAGTATGCTGATTTAACATATATTGAAATGTTTTGACATTTAAGTATTCACTAAAATATTTCTTTTTTTGTAAAATTTGTACTTTAGGTTCTTCTTTCACCTATTTACATATACGAAAGTTAATTATACATTGTAATATTGATCGTGTTTCAATACATTGTAAAATTTTTGGAAAGAGATTTTATAAGACTAAAGTATGCTGATTCAACATATATTGAAATGTTTTAACTTTTAAGTATTCACTAAAATATTTCTTTTTTGTAAAATTTGCACCTTAGGTTCCGCTTTCACCAATTTACATATATGAAAGTTAATTATACATTGTAATATTGATCGTGTTTTGATCAATTCGTAGTCTTACAGTTTTATTTTGGCCCCCACCCAAAATTAAAAAAACCCTGCCTTGGGCACCATTTATTAGTGTAGTTTTCTTACAGTATGTGGTATTTTGTATTGTAATATTTTTACATAACAAAATTAGTCTAGATCGTATTTTTGTATATAAAATCCTAAATCATTCATAATAGGTTTGTGAAATTGCCCTTTTGTTAAAGAATTATCCCCTAAATATGATGATATAGATTTGAAAGTTTGTCATATTTTTCTGTAGTAAAAATATTTTGGCGTACTTTTATACAAAACTGTTTATGACATTCACGCAAAACTGGTCAAAACTAGGGTCATTTGCACTTTAATACCCCAAAGTTGCACCGTTTCCTAACTTTGATACTGTGGACGTTCTATTTTGATAGTTTGATACTCCAGATGGTACAAAAATTTGACATTAATATTGTTCAAGAAAAGTGAATAGCAAACAATTTTCTTACCAAATTTTAATTTTGAGGTATAGGGTATCAAATTGCCAATTTTAAGTCAATTTGAAAACTTTGGAGCATCAAACTGTCAAAATAAAACTTCAGCCTATCAAAATCAGTAAAGGATGAAACTTTGAGGTATTAAAGCGTAAATAAGCCTAAAAACTACAATAATTAGGGTGGCCAGTTGGCAAACCGGTCTCCGCCGACGACCGTCGTTATGTTGGTGAACCGATCAATGTTGAGCCGGTCGGGTTTCTTGAACCGGTTCAATCCAAGAAGCCCGAGAACAAATCCAATGGCGAGAAGATGAAGCACAAACACGCAGAGCCAAAACACGTCCCTCCACAGCCTCCTCGATTCTATCGCCGCGGCCACCGCCGCCGGCGAGGAGGAGGATGACGTGTCGATCCCGCCGTCGATCTGGTGGCGATCGGAATCGTGGACCGAGGGGAAAGACGCGAAATCGGAGTCGGAGCTCATGGGGAACTGGGGATTAGGGTTTTGAATTGGGCGGAGACTTCGAAGGGCTATTGGCAATTGGAGGCGAGGAGTTTATTTATTATTAACTGAATCCGAGGGTGAGAAAGTGGGTGCGGTTGAAGTTCGAAAGTTTTCAAAATCCTGGGGACTTGATGAGGATGGACGCAGATTGATGGTGTACGGTGTTTTTAGCGGTTTGATGGGGACAGGAACATGGAAATGACGCATGTGAGAAAAATTTGTAAATTTATTTATTTACTTGTTTTTTATTTAGGGGTTTTTCGATATTGGTCCCTTACTTCATCGCTAATTTGATATTAGTCCCTCATATCGTCATATTTTGATATTAGCCCCTCAAATACACTTTAGTCATTGACAATGGTCCCTATGGTTAGTTGGTGTTACAAGCTAACGGAATATTTTGTTAACTCTAACAGTGGAACTCATTGGGACAGTTATGTCCTCAGTTAAAAACCCAAACCCGCATTCAATGGACCCAAAACCTATTAAGAGTCTCATCTTCTTCCCCCCAACAATAATATTTCGGAACCCATAAAAACACCCACATGAAACTCAAATCTTGGCCTGCACTCCATATTTCCTCATCTCCTCTTCCAATTTAGACCCTCAGTGGCAAGGGAGGTAGTGCAGACGGTGCTAACATGAGATGTTTTTGCGGGTTACAAAGCAATATAAGGACTTGCAAGCAAGAGGCGAATAAGGGTTTACAATTCTACGGCTGCCCACAGTATCGGAATTCAACATACAAGGGTTATGGGTACTTTACTTGGGTTGATGATAATAGGAGCTTGATGGTGAAAATGTCAAAGCATATTAGCATGTTATCTAAGAAGGTTGATGAAGTTTTAATGTGGATGAAGACTGTTTTTGTTGTGCTAGCGGTGTTAGTTTTTGCTAAAATTATGTAACAAGTTTAGGAGTTATGTAAAATTATGTTGAAGAATTGTATGGAATTTGAGAAGAATTGATATAATTTGTGAAATTTTAATAAAATTATTGGTATATATTTGATGTTATTTGTGCAATTTAATGTTATTTGTGGATTTTGATCATATTTGTGCTTATTAATATTACTGAATTGATTTTGTTCACATTATACATAAATCAATTATAGAGAAGCTGGTAACATTATAGACAAGATACATAAATCAAATACATTAAGGACAATAGAGTAAAACCAAGTTTCATATTGACTTGCAAGTATTTTACATGGCCAAATATACACAAAAACCATGCCATAACTTAAACATTGACTTAACACAATATATATAAGTGTTTCTTAGTGTACATGATCCTAACATGACAAAATATCATGTACACATTGAAACACTTGAGCCTATACCCAAAATACCATTTGATCAAGCTTTCAAAAAAAAGCCATGTATCAAGACAACTGATCGCTCCATACTTAAGCGTATACACAAAAGTTACTTAGCAAAAAAAATATTAGCACTAATTGATTGATCTAGCTACTGCATGTGTTGCTGATGATTATGACGCTGATGGTGTTGGTGGATGTGTTATTGGTGTTGGCTACAATATTGTTGCTTCTCATGTCGCTGAAAGGGTTGTTGTTGATGGTGTTGGCACACCATTAGTAATGTGCCTTATACCCCTTCCTCCTCTAACAGCAAACATCTTTCTTGTGCTTCCCTTTGTTCCAGTAATTCTAAAAGAACAGATACTTATTAGCATCTAACCTAAAACTGAAAAACAATGTGTACATCATATTGGTCCTGCTACTTGACTTGCTTGGTCTTGTGCATGATTTTATGCATGTTGAGTATTCTCATCACTGTCATTTATAGGTTGCTCACATTTGGTCTTGTGATGTCCAAGGACTTTGCATCTACTGCATCTATGAACCCTCTTGCTCACTTGTGATGGCCTCTCTCTACCAAGATCATCTTCGCCTCTCCCTCTTATCCTCTTCTTCTTTGGTCTTCCTCTTGGTCTCTTTGTATGTAAGGGGTTATTGTGAAATATTTCACATATATTTCCCACTGGTCCTTTGTTGGTAGAACCCCTATAAACTCTTTATATGCCAATTTATAATTGCATTTACATATAAAATACATAAGTGTTAGCAACATGAATATAAAATTAAATGAAATTATGAAAATAAGTTAACATGAATAAATTGCATACATATCCACACTAGAATAATGATTATAGAATTGGGACCAATATGCATTCCTTATTGTTGTAATCAAATTAGCAACATGAATGCATGGCTTCTTGTTCTAATCAAATTAGCAACATGAATGCATGGCAACCCAGTGATCTGCCATTCTCTACAACTGCATAATACGATATTCAAGATTAACCACTCTCCTTTCAAACTCATTCTCCACTTTAGTTTCATCATCATTAGTATACTTGACTTGATATCCTCCTAACTTGTTACTCAAATCTTGGCAATACATATCTGCATAAGAAACCAACTTGCCCTTCCATTTTGTTTCTTGCTTTCTCCTTTTATTGAACTTTTCCATCATTTTAGATCTAATTTTATTAATAAGATCAACCACATGAAGGAATCTAGCATCTAATAACCATGAAATAGTAGACTCAGACAAGTTGTTGACAATATAGTGATTCACTGCAACAGTATTGAATTTAGATCTAGACCACACAAAGTGTTGATTAGATGTTCGTCTTTTGTAAGCTGCATGTAAAACTTGATCTAACGCCCTCATGTGCATGTTGTATTCCTCAAAAGTGTATGCTCTAGCTGTATCCCACAAAGTTTTCTCATAAAAATTCCCTTTAAAGTCTTTTCTAAAATTCTTCCAAATATGCCTTATAAAAACTCTATGCTCTACAGTAGGTGATACGGGTGTATCTTCTCTTTGGGAGCTTAGCGATCCTCATGGGAGCTTGAGGATAGATGATTCTCATGATAGCATGAGAATAGGGGTGTAAAATAGTATAGTGGAACGCAGGTGGAAGCGTGGAACGAGACGACGAGCAGCAGATTCGAAGAATCCAGATTTCAGCCTGTGAGTCGACTCATACATGTACATGAGTCGACTCATCAGGTTGAGTCGACTCATTCCTGTCATGAGTCGACTCAAGAACTCAAGTCCTGTTAGCAAAAAGTTTCTGACTAGTCGACTCATCAGTTATGAGTCGACTAATATGAGGTCATGAGTCGACTCATAACTATTCATGAGTCGATTCATCGGAGCTTTCCAGATTCGTTAAGGACTCTATTTACACGTTTTCCTGTTTGGGTTAGTCTTGGTTATTTACCATATTGCCATCCACGTTTGTACACCTATATAAAGGATTGTTTAGGGTTTCTAAACATCATCTTAGAGATCTTAGATCAGAGAGAAATTCTAATCTTTGTATTAGGGTTTAGGGAGGATTGAGAGGTTGTTCTCAATTCTAGAGAGATTGTGAGGGAGAGATTTATAATAATTAATTCTTCATAATCTAGAGAAGGTATTTTTCTTCGCCATACTTAATTGTTCTTGTGTTTTAGTTGTCTTCTTCTCAACCCACCTTTTGGTAATTCCGCGATGAAAGGGTGCTCGCACGGCGACTCGTATTAAGTTGGTATCAGAGCAATCAGATCATGTGAAGGGGTATCTTGTGTATGATCCTTACTCGATCACAGTACAAGAAGCTTGGCGAGATCTTTATTTCCTTGAAAGAAGTCCAGAAGATAAGGAAGAAGAAGATGGCCGAAGGAGACAATTCAACGAGGATTGATACATTGGAGAAGCAGATCGAGACGATAGGTTCGACTCTCACACAACTCGTCAGTCTTATCCATGGAGGTGGCAAACAAGGTGAATCTTCTTCGAAGAAAATAGTTGAGTCCGATGTGGAGAGAGTAGATTCAGATTCCGACGAGGAGGAGGAGACCGTTAAGACTGTATTGTATCAAGGGGGTAAGAATTCTTATCAGAACCTGAAGATTAACTTCAAGGTGGAGATTCCTGTTTATGGTGGGACTATTGACGTCGAGAGACTTGATGACTGGATCGAGCGGATGGAGACGTATTTTACTCTTTATGACTATTCGTCAAAAGAGAAGATTATGTTCGTGACTTTGAAGCTTTCAGGGCATGCGTTGACGTGGTGGAAATCCTACTGCAAGTAAGAGAAGAAGACAGTGTCGTAGAACAAGTTCAAGAAGCTACTAAAGAAGCAGTTCTATCCGGTAGGATTCCTTGAAAAGCATTGGTACAAGTGATATGGCTTACACCAAAGGGTCAATCAAACCGTTCAAGAATACACCACGGAGTTCTAATAGTAGGCGATGGTCCTCAACATTATGACAGAGGAATATTCTGTGTTTATGAAGTATATATCGGGATTGAGCGATTACATCCGAAAGGAGATAGAGCTATTCACGGTGGAATCAATTACAGAGGCGAGTGTGAAGGTTATTGCCCTCGAGGGAAAGCAAAAGAAGGGCAACGAGGCTAAGGGAGACTCCAAACAGACAGGAGACGAGTCTAGTGGTTCTTAATCTAAGGATGAGAAGAAGAAGGGTGATCCAGGGAAAGCAGAGCTGATTTGTAATCACTACGAGAAGACAGGGCACACAGCTGATCGGTGCTGGGAGAAGTATCCTCATCTCAAGCAAGAGGGTTGAAGAAGAAAGAGGAGAAAAATGCATACATGATAGCTCAAGGTATGAAAGAAGTCCCGGGATGACAGAGCCCAACAGCAGTCTCAACCTTATGGCGGGGAAGCAGACCATGAAAGAGGACGACGACCCGAGAGAGCAACTCTTTGTTCTTAAGTTACAAGTGAAGGCTAGTTTGGTTGATACCATTATTGATTCGGGCAGCGAGAAGAATTTAATATCCGAGACATTGGTTCAGAAGCTGAGTTTGAAGACGGTCAAGCATCCGAAGCCCTATCCATTGGGGTGGATTCAGAAGGAGCAGAAACTAAGTGTAGTTGATCAATGCACTATCAGATTTGCGCTCCACGAGTCGTATATTGACGAGGTCACGTGCGACGTCATTCCATTAGATGTTTGTCAGATTATACTAGGACAATCCGTACTTATAGGATAGATATGCGATCTACGAGAGGCGGGATCAAAAGTACACATTCACTAAGGATGGTGAAAAGTTCATATTTCATTCGGCATCTCTTCCGAGGGAGACAAGCTTGGGGACAATGACGCGAGTGAAGAGACTAGTGAATGCAAACAAGAAGTTTGTCTCGTTGTGCATTAGACTTCCAGAAAAACCATCGATAAAGGATTGCAACTTAGAGCGAACAGTGACTACGACGAGACGCGGGACGAATGAGTTATTTCCGATCGGACGTCGAGACCGGATTCCTAGCAAGGCCAGATGGTGCAGAAAAGAGGAGTTCGAGAGTTTCCTCAGCAAAAGTTCTAACTTGAATAGGACTTCAAGTTCCTAAAGAAGAGACCCATGATACGGGTGTATCTTCTCTTCGGGAGCTTAGCGATCCTCATGGAAGCTTGAGGATAGATGATTCTCATGATAGCATGAGAATAGGGGTGTAAAACAGTACAGTAGAACGTAGGTAGAAGCGTGGAACGAGACGACGAGCAGCAAATTCGAAGATTCCAGATTTCAGCCTTGTAGGCGTCAAAAAATGCTTACAGACATCCAAATACAACTCAAGGCAAAAAGAAGACGATAAACGTCATTCTCTTAATCAGAGGGAATCATTCAAAGGAAGTGAGACAACATGTACACACCAACAAACAGCACTGGGTGCCGCGGCTCAGGCGCGGCAGCTCATGGCGTCGCGGCCATGGCGCGGCAGCATATGGTGCCGCGGCTAAGGCGCGGCAGCATATAGTGTCGCGGCTGAGACGCGGCAGCCTAGGGTGCAACGGCTATTATAGGGGGTGCTATGGCAGTTATATGATGATTATTTGAAGCCCACGTGGTGGCGCTAGACACGAAATAAAGGAGAGAGCATTTTGGAGCAGAAGAGACTGGAGCTTTTGGTGATTTTGAGGAAGAAAGAGAGAACTTTTACCCTTTGACAAGCATCATTTGGTGATTCCTAGAGATCTAAGCTTAGACTTGATCTTTGGAAGAGTGATCATCTTACATCGATAATATACCCGCTTTCAAATCCTTACTTCGATAAACGAAGGAAGGACCCTTAAACACCCTCACGATCTGTGAATCGGTGGTCCACGAGCCAAAGCACTCACGGCACATGCAAAGTCCCACAAAAACAGGAGTTGATAAACAATTTCTGTGTTATTTTCTCGAGAGTTGTAATTTTTGCTTATTTTCATTGTAAGTTTCTGTAAACGACTGAAGTTTTAATGGAATCGACAATGGAAGCAACTTTCGCTGAAAACAAACTGACGACCACAGTGGGAGCCAACGGTCTCGCTACCGAGACCGTCGTGTCGCAGCCGAACAAGATTCTAGTTAAATCCACGGTCGAATACGAGTTCGACCAAACCAAGTTTGAGGAATATCTCTCATCATCCTCTTCAAGATCTTCATTGTCTCGTGGGTACAAGAGGGTCTCACCATTGAAGAAGACTTACATGCCAAAGAAGGCACAAAGTAAAGACTATCGCCCAACCGTTGTTGAGGCCTTGCCTCGTAACATTATCCCGGCAACTCCCAAAGCCGGAAGCTCTGCTCATAATGATTCTACCCTAATTAAGGAGTCGTTCGATCGAAGTTCGCCAACTCTGACGAAGAGGGCTCGTCAGAGGCGACGCCAACACCGCGCTCGTCAATTAGCTAAGTCCTTGGAACAAACCGACAGGGTTCGTTATCACGCGGACCTAGAGTTGAGGAGGCATCGAGTGGTTCAGTTGTCTCAACAACCAATCACTCATATCTCTGCCAAACTAACGACGGATGAATGGACTCTTGTCAAAAGGGCCCGTTCGACCCTCAAAGAACGCATACAAAAGCGTATGGCAAACACCGCTCGTGCCTGTGCTCTTTTATAACAAAGACGAGAAGGAAAGAAGAAAACAGTGTCTAAGGAAGCACCAAAGAATCACAAAGTATGGATCCCCAAATCCAAACTCGTACGAAAATTGGGTCTGCAGAACACAACCTTTGACCGCGACAGTCTTTATTGCCGCGACGCTTCTTTCAACCGCGGCAGCTCATACTGTCGCGGTATCTCCTTCAACCGTGGCAGTCTCCGCTGCCGCGGCACACTGTTCGACCGCGACACCAATCATTGCCGCGGCCAAAAGAAGTTTCACAAGAGCACTCCTTCGACTCCATCAACGTCCATTCCGGGTCCGTCTACTGTGTCAACATCCGCTGTGTCACCAGTGAAACCCTAGGTCAGTCCTGACCTGTCGAAATCCAAAATTATAATGGCGGATGGCCTCGATCCTTTACCTGAAGATCGAGGCAAAGCTCCGGTCAAAGAATGCTTGGGTCCGGTGAATGAACCCCAAATAGATTCTTACACTGGGGGTCTTAAGTATCCTCCTATCAAGTCAAAACAACTCCAAGATGGGAAAACCCTAATTTCTACCCGTTTGGGAGTTCGTAATGAAACTCAGGAGCCCATTAAGACTCTGCACTCGCAAGGGGGTGGTTCTAAACATGCGACTCCTGACGTGACCTTGGATCGCTCAAATGCGACAACAAGTTGTCCTGAGAACGCCAACAAGGCTTTACATCCTTAGAAGAAGACATGTTCGTCAAAAGACATTGTTATACCTGGGGGCTCATACTAACAGACGATAGGATTCTTCGGTAATTATACCAATGAGTTGTACTATCAAGCTGGGGGTGTGAACAAAACTCGAAAGAGGATTGTCCGAGAAATGAGCTCTTATTGTTTTTGTATACGACTCATTAGAGCAGTACTGTCAGAATGTGACTACTCCAAACGAGAAGCCATCCTGCAAAGAGTCTCAGTGTTCCAAAGGCTTTTCACCGAAATGTCGAAGCCTAAGCTGAGACATTTCCGCAAGAGAAGATCAGCTATCCAAGATGACGAATTCCCTAAAGTCACCATCAACATGGTTGATAAAAGAAAGTCTAAGCGGCATTCAAGTGACTCAAATCCCGACTTTTCCCCGAAAGAAAAAGTCAATCCAAGAATTGCTCAAAGGATGTCTCGACTCCAATTAGGAGCCATCAGACGCAGGGATTACAAGAGAATGCATGAAGGAATATCCTCGGAGGATGAACTTTCAGACACTTGTTCAGCCATTGCTTCTGATGATACAATGTCTAGCACGGGGCAAACCAGAGAAGTGCTCACAATCACCCCTGATCAATTTGTTCAAATACTTCAAGAAGCTCTAGCCAAACAATGTGAAGAAATTAGAGCTGAGATAAAGACAGAAATAGAGTTGGCTATTCAACAAATGAAAGAATTGCAAGCTCAACGGCCTCAACCTCCTGAATCCAGTCAGCGAGCTGAATCCAGTCGCCACACTCAGAATGTTATAGATGACAGCGATCCAGAAGTGGATGAAATCATTATGGCTGATACACCTCCCAATGACAATAACACTGGGGGTGGTTCAACGGATCCTCCTAACAATAATATTGGAGGTGGTTCAATTTCATCTTTTAATAACACTGGGGGTGGCCCAATTATTTCTGCTCAACATCACTCAAAGAGAGATGAAGATGAGGACAAGAAAATACAAGACCTTGAACATAAAGTCAATGCTTTGATGTCCGCTCAGGAAGTAAAGAAGACGGGTATTCCGTGTCCCTATCCAAGAGAATGGGATTCAATATCGTACCCGACAAAATTCAATCTGATCAACTTCACACCGTTTGATGGGAACAGCTCGCCTATTCAGCACTTGATTTATTTCAAATCTCATTTGGGCACGATCTCTGGAAACGAGGCTTTAATGGTCCGGTCATTCGTTGGCACCCTTCGTGGGCCCGCCTTCGATTGGTACCGACGTCTCAAGTCTGGGAGCGTCAACTGTTGGGATGACATGGAAAGTTTTTTCCTCAGTAATTTCTTTGATGATGACACCAAAGTGTCAATCGGAACCCTTCTGGATGAGAAGCAAAAAGACGGAGAGTCAGTTAATAACTTTGTCAAGCGCTTCTGTAACAATGTAATGAATTGTAGAGATCCTGTTACAGAGGAGTTCATCCTGCAAACATGCCATAATAATCTCTCCATCGACGTCCTGGAAACCCTGGGGGTCGTACCATCCAAAACTTAGAAAGATTTAAAAATGCGCGGTGAACAAGCTGAACACTTTCTTAAAAGAAAGAAAGCTGAGAGAAGCCAATCGACGACATTTGCAATCGCTGTGAACGCGACTCTTGATCCGAGGTTCCAAAAGGAGTATTCTTTTGAAGATGATGAAGCTCCAGCCATCTTGAAATACCTCCTCTCCAACGACAAGATCGAGCTACCACCTATTAAAGACCAGGAGAGAGCTAAGAGGATTACAGATCCAAACTACTGTGCATACCACAGAAGGGTCCTTCATCCCACCAAGGTTTATTTTGGCCCTAAAAACAAAATCCAAGCCTTAATTGACTCCAGCGTCATAACGGTAGAACAAACCAAATGAGGACGCGTGAAACTCCAAAGAGTTCACGAGTATAAACTATTTCTCCTAACTCCGAAGAGTATACAAGTATAAACTGTTTCTCCATGCACTCCAAAGGGTATACGAGTATAAACTGTTTCCCGAACCTCCGACTAGTATAAGAGGTTAAAAAACTGCTTCTTTAAATTATGCGCTCCAATAATGTAACCAAATGTGATTAGACTCAGGTTCACCTAAAAGCTGGGGGTGGATACGAGGTTATCATGGCTGAATACAAAGGTAAGAACCAAGACCTGATTCTGTATCAAGAACAGTAACATTGCTCACAAACGAAAAGTTCTTGAAAAAGTACTATCCCTAGTACATTCAGGGTAACCTATTTAACGGGAAGTTCCTGGAGAATACTATATATGGTATTCTTAAGGATAACCCAAAACTAATTGATTATTCAAGGTGAAAACCAATCATCTGAGTAATCCACTCTTAATCATGATAAAAATGATTAAGAACTGTAGGCGTATAAAACTGCTTATAGGTCCCTTAACACAGCTCGGCACGGTGATTCAACAAACCAACGAACCATCGGGCGACATATCCAAACATGATCGTTAGTCCACAAACACCAAAGCCAAGTGACACGCGACGAAGCGGATTAACGAGGCGACAAGGTTAACGAATCGCACGCAAACAACGGAATACATCCACTCGCGTGCGGAATCAAGCTAACGGTTCGGTTTTCCTTCGTGAGATAACACCCGCTATACCGTGTAGATCCGACCGGATCTAGATCGTGCGGTAGTCCACGGATTAACCCTGGCACAGGCAAAGAACCCACAAAAGTGAGTGACCGCAAAACAGGAGCTCGTGATTCGTTCGACAAACAAGGAAGATTGTAACTTTTTCTTTTTCTTTTGATCTCGTTGTAACCGGATCTTATAAAAAGACCGAATCTTTCTGTAATCGATAAACTGTTACCAAAGAGTGCAATGACTTCAATGAAAGCAACAATTTTTCCCGCGAACAAGAACCTCCCGATGTGGCTATTTAATCATGTCCAAAATGATCAAAACCCCTCATATTGTGATTTTCAGAAAGAACCTCCCGATGTGGCTATTTAATCATGTCCAAAATGATCAAAACCCCTCATATTGTGATTTTCAGAGCACTCTTTCATTGAGATGAGATTCAATGTGTCCAAAATGATCAAAACCCCTCATATTGTGATTTTCAGAGCACTCTTTCATTGAGATGAGATTCAATAACTTCATCAAGTCAATCTTCCTTCATGAAACTCTGAAATCCTTCAAGGATGAAGCATGTCCCATTTGCTTTTCCTTTATCCGATTCTTGGTTGGTTTTAATAGTCGGGATCAATTTCGTCAACTCCCATTGTGACCTTCCAAGTACTCTTTCGTTGAGACGAGATTCAATGACCTCATCGGATCAGTCTTTCCCCACGAAACTCTTACGGTCTAGTTGTGGAGTGCTTGATGATTCACAGTCCTTCACCATAAAATCCATCACCGAACAAATCAACTGATGGTAGGTCCACCAAAATGCTTCATGGTTAAATCTACCCAAACTCCCGCTGTGTCCTAGCCTTTAACACTCCCACTGTTGAGCTTTGACACAACACCCAAAATTTCAATCCATGACAATTGGCAAACCCCTTTTCGTCACTGGTTACCAAAAACCTCTTCTGAGTGATTTGTGCAAATCTACATTCCTACTGTTATTTGTACCTCCACTCCCTCCGTTTGCTTGGTCAAACCTTTAAACAGTTAGGGCCAAAACCAAAATCCCCTCTTAATTTCTTCCATGAACGAGAGGTTCACAAATTGAACAATTAAACCTTTAAACAGTTAGGATCGTCTCAAATCATCATTTGGTCAAACCTTTAAACAGTTAGGGCCAAAGCCAAAATCCTCTCTCGATTCCTTCCATGAACGAGAGGTTCACAAATTGGACGATCAAACCTTTTAACAGTTAGGATTGTCTCAAACTCCCATTTGGTCAAACCTTTAAACAGTTAGGGCCAAAGCCAAAATCCCCTCTCGATTTCTTCCATGAACGAGAGGACCACAAATTGAACGATTAAACCTTTAAACAGTTAGGATCGTCTCAAATCATCATTTGGTCAAACCTTTAAACAGTTAGGGCCAAAGCCAAAATCCTCTCTCGATTCCTTCCATGAACGAGAGGTTCACAAATTGGACGATCAAACCTTTTAACAGTTAGGATTGTCTCAAACTCCCATTTGGTCAAACCTTTAAACAGTTAGGGCCAAAGCCAAAATCCCCTCTCGATTTCTTCCATGAACGAGAGGTCCACAAATTGAACGATCAAACCTTTAAACAGTTAGGATCGTCTCAAACCCTCATTTGGTCAAACCTTTAAACAGTTAGGGCCAAAGCCAAAATCCTCTCTCGATTCCTTCCATGAACGAGAGGTTCACAAATTGAACGATCAAACCTTTTAACAGTTAGGATCGTCTCAAACTCCCATTTGGTCAAACCTTTAAACAGTTAGGGCCAAAACCAAAATCCCCTCTCGATTTCTTCCATGAACGAGAGGTCCACAAATTAAACGATTAAACCTTTAAACAGTTAGGATCATCTCAAATCATCATTTGGTCAAACCTTTAAACAGTTAGGGCCAAAGCCAAAATCCTCTCTCGATTCCTTCCATGAACTAGAGGTTCACAAATTGAACGATCAAACCTTTTAACAGTTAGGATCGTCTCAAACTCCCATTTGGTCAAACCTTTAAACAGTTAGGGCCAAAGCTAAATTTCCCTCTCGATTCTTTCCATGAATGAGAGGTCCACAAAATTGAGCGATCAAACCTTTAAACAGTTAGGATCGTATCAAACTCCCACATGGTCAAACCTTTAAACAGTTAGGACCAAAGCCAAAATCCCCTCTCGATTCCTTCCATGAACGAGAGGTCCACAAATTGAACGATCAAACCTTTAAATAGTTAGGATCGCATTAAACTCCCACCTGGTCAAATCTTTAAACAGTTAGGACCAAAGTTGAAATTTTATCTCTATAAATGAGAAATCCTCTTTTAGATTGGATAATCAAACCTTTAAACAGTTAGGGTTATCTAAATCTTCTCGATTCTTGGAGTGGAGATCACACTCTTAGTCTCACTCTTCAGATTCTTGAAGTAGAGATCCTACTTTGAGTTTCTTTTGCACCAGGAGATAGAATATAAAATTCTTCTTCTCCGATTTTGGGTTTATCTCTACCAACAAACAAGAGACCAGGAGATAGAATATAAAATTCTTCCTCTCCGATTTTAGGTTTATCTCTACCAACAAATAAAAGAACAGGAGATAGAATATAAAATTTTTCCTCTCCATCATCGGGTTCATCTCTACCAACAAAAAAGAGACCAGGAGATAGAATATAAAATTCTTCCTCTCCATCATCGGGTTCATCTCTACCAACAAAAAAGAGACTAGGAGATAGAATATAAAATTTTTCCTCTCCAGTGTTAGGTTCATCGTTTCACCAAAAAGACGTAACCCATCAACATTTCCAAATCCATGTTTGATGCATGGGGGACTTTATCTCGATCCCTTATTAGAGATAAGCCTACGCCTAATACGCGTTGCCGGGTGGCCCGTTTCCGTGAAAATGATCAAGTCTATGTATTCAACATCATAGCACCAAGTCTAAGAGAGTTTATTCTTTTAACACAACGTTACATGCAGAACGGACTTAAACAATCTGCATGCTAGCCCGATTCAAACGGTAATCGGTAAAGGCTCATCAAACCCGTTAATGGCTAAGGGTTTGCCAAAAATCCTATAAATGTGATAATCACTGATGCACCAGCTTCATTAGTTGGTCTCATGACTTGAGTATTCGACAAACTCAGGATAAAATCCATACCTGCAGATGGACCAACCTGAACAATTGGTCCTGCAGCCTCGACATTCAGGACCGCTATGCTCCAACGTCTTAAGAGCTTAAACTGTGTAGACTCTAGTAAACACACGAGGATAAACTGTGTTAACGCCTGTCAACGCGTTAATGATTTTTGCCAAAATAAGGCTAAGGAAAAAAGTCCAATGGATGATCTTAGTGTATTCAATTGCGATCCAGATATGAATTCCTAATGAAGAAAACCAGTTCAACATCAGTTCAACGACAAAAGCTAATTCACAAATCAAAACATCAGTTTCAGTTCAAGACTTCGATAACGGTCAAGCGATAAACGCAGCACCGGAAGAATTTTAGCTATTCTACAAAGCACTGAGTAGACTAAAAGATGAAGAAGTCAAGAGTTGAAGCCATTCACAAGTCCTTCTACACGATCTTCTCAACTAAATACTGAAGGGATTGCAAGTAAGACTTATCTTATCCAAAGTGTCCCAGACTCCTCTATAAAAGAATGAGTCTGAGATACTTTAGAGGGGGTATCTGTAGGTGTATAAAAATACCTATAGGTATGAATGTCACTATCTAAGTCAGAGGAGATCATCCAAAGCCAAGAGAAGCAAAGAAACATGTGAAACAACATAAAAGAACAATATGCACACCCGCGACAAGGAACACTGACGCGGATAGGCGCGGTAGTGGAAGGTGTTATGCACACAAACAGAGTAGCACGCCTATGAGAAGTTATAGATCTCTTTGATAGATTTCCAACGCATCTTGGATCACCTCATTCCGATATCATACGAGGAAGTTAGAGCCAAAATACCCGAGATAGCGCAAACTGCCTCGGAGGTGCGCGCCAGTGATGACTAACGCGGAAATAGCACATCAGTACAAGGTGACACGCAAGCAAATAGAGTGGCGTGCCAATAGGGACTTGTAAATCTCTTCGTTAGATTTCCAACGCATCTTGGATCACCTCATTCCGATATCGGACGAGGAAGTTAGAGCCAAAATACCCGAGACAACACAAATGGTCTCGGAGGTGCGCGTCAGTGGCGACTGCCGTGGAAATGTCTCATACATTTAAGCCTTGATATGATCCAAATCTGAAGAATCTTAAAGGACAAAAGTTGTAGATCTCTTCGTCAGCTTTCTAACACATCTTGGATCACTTCATTCCGACATCGGATGAGGAAGTTAGAGCGAAAATACCCAGAAGGTGCGCGGCAGTGGTAACTGCCGCGGCAATGCGCGCCACTGTACACTGCCGCGGCCACTGAGAAGCTGAACACATCATTTTTAACAGTTTTCTCGAGTTTTGTGCGGCCCACATGGCTTATTAACTACTGGGGGTCATTTATGAACGTGGGGGAAGCAGTTACAAGCGAAAATCATGCCCACTACCCACGAAAATCGTGACATTTAAGGAGTTAAAAGTCGTGGGATGGCAGTTACAAAAACTAAAGGGGGAACCACTCCTTTGACCGTGCCACCTATGGCTCAAAGGAATCTCTTCAGCCGCGCCACCTATGACTGCCGCGCCAAAAGCCCTTCTTCAGCCGCGCCACTCCTGGCTGCCGCGCCCAAATGGGCAGTTGCTGATCGGTTATTTTCTTCAGTTATCATCCAAGGAGGCTATAAATACCCCCCTATGACCATCATTGACAGGAAGGGCAGATTAGGGAGAGCAATTAGGGCAGAGAGACTTGAGCTTTTTGTGAATTTGAGCAAGAGAGAGAGTCTTCCTTCTTCACAAACATCCTCAAGAAGCTTTTGGCGATTCCTAGAGATCTAAGCTCTGACTTGATCTTTAGAAGAGTGAACACCTTACATTGATAAGATATTCGCTTCAAATTCTCACTTCGATAAATGAAGGAAGAATTCCCAAAACCTTCACGATTCAACCAGAATCTGTGAATCGGTGGTCCACGGGCTAACGCACCCCCGGCACAGGCAAAGATCCCACGCAAGCAGCGATCCAAACAACGATCCTGCGTTTGTTTCTAAGGAGCTTGTAATTTGATTTTTTTTGTTGTAAATAGTAGTTTTACAAAGTACGAAACTCACTCTTTTGTATTCATTGTAATCGATAAATAGTTATAATGAATTTTACAACAGAACTTGTTCCTGACGTAAACAATACTCTTGCACCAGTGGGAGTATAAGGGGGCAGTTTAGACTCATGCACCAGTTGGAGTAAAGGAGCAGTTTATACTCGTATACCCGTTGGAGTCTAGGGGGAAGCTTGTCTTCTCGTAGGGCAAAGATGAAGACGAACCCTGATTTGTCTTCTCTTGGGGCAAAGACGAACCCTGAAATAGCAGCACATCGCATAGTAGGCCACTATCAAACAACAACACCTTTTATGGGAAAGACGGTGCTGGGAGAATCAAATCGTTCAGGGACGTATGAGTATGACGACTGATCGGACAACGTCATTTGCGGGAATGACGGTGTCGGCTATCCGAGGTAATCGTTAACATGATAGGAATTGCCGCGATCGGAGCGACTTTGTGGACCTACCGCTCCATTGAAGAGTGTCGGTAAGTAGATTCTGGTCAGAGGTGTGATGTTAACATGACAGGGATTGTCACGATCGGAATGATTTTGAGGACCTACCATCCTTTTGAAGAGGATTGGTAAGTTGATTTTGTCAGAGGTGACCGTTAACGTGACAGTGGGGGTCCCGCCATCCTATTGAAGAGGATTGGCAGGGGATTGTGACTTTGGTCCGAACTATCTGAAGGTTTGACCAAGTGGGAGTTTGATGCAGCCCATCTGAACTGCTGGTCTCGCCTGTTTTGAGCGGTTCGTAATAACCGGGAACCTGACTCAAGAAGTGGAGCTCGCCTAAACTATTAGGCTCACCTGATTTGAGCGGTTCGCCCGTACTAGGAACCTGGCTCAAGAAGCGGAGCTCGCCTAAACTGTTAGGCTCGCCTGATTTGAGCGGTTCGCCCGTACTGGGAACCTGGCTCAAGAAGTGGAAGTGTAGGAAACTGTTAGGCTCACCTGATTTGAGCGGTTCGTCCGTACTAGGAACCTGGCTCAAGAAGTGGGGCTATCAGAGGTGATTGTTAACGTGATAGCTTTGTGGGCCCGTCGTCCTATTAAAGAGGACTAACGGGGGAAATTTGGAGGAGACTATCAGAGGTAATAGTTAACTTGATAGTTTTGAAAGATCCATCGTCCAGTTAAATAAGACAGATGGAGAAATGACTATCAGAGGTAACAGTTAACTTGATAGTTTTGTGGGTCCGCCGTCCTATTGAAGAGGCTCAACGGGGGAAATCGTAGGATATGAGGAAATGGTCTCCACTACCAAGGCATCTTGGTCATCATCTCCTCGAAATTCATGCGGCTCTTCGTCACCCATATGCTTGAGCATGCTCTCGACTTGTTCTCCTTGGCGGAGTAAGTCTTTCTATGAGTGAGCTTCAACAGCGCTCATATTGGACAGAACGCTGATGGAGAGATTGTTCCGGCACATCTCGATGAGTGTGGCCTCGGAAACTCGATCGCGGGAATGCAGCGATCGGTTTCTGAATCTCTTGACAAAGTTGTTTACAGACTCTGTCTTCCTCTGCTTCACAGTTAGCAGGGTGGCCATAGATACTTCTGTGTCATCGTCGAAGAATCTGACCATGAAGAGCCTTTCCATGTCCTTCCAGCAGGTGATGGACTCAGGCTCTAATCTGCGAAACCATTCAAAAGCGACCCCCTTGAGGGTTCCAATGAACAGTCGAGTCATAATGGGATCGTTTTCTACTATGTGTCCAGTTTGCGCCTGGAAGTAGTAAACGTGCTGGGTAGGAGAACCCTTGCCATTGAACTGCAGGAGGTCCAGCGGCTCGAACTTTGCCGGGTAGGAGACCGCATCCCATTCAATTGGATACGGTCTGACAACCCCCAGCTTGTTCACATGCTTCTGGAGCTTCAAGGCGTCGAGTTGACTTTGGAGATCGTCAAACCTCTTGTCTCTTGGGTTATGGCCCGAAGATGATGCTCCTCTAGATGACTCGGATGAGGAGTGAGAAGGAGTAGGCACCCGCTCTTTGTGCTTCAAGGATTTATGCGAAGCCCGTGAAGTTCTCTCTCTTTTCCTCTTCTTCTCGCTCAGGAGCTGCTCCAACATCTCCTTTAGGGAGTTGATGGTCGCTTGTTGCTCGTCGAATCTCCTGGATATCTCATCAGGGATGTCGGTCATGTGCACATTTGCGTGCTCGCCCTGAACTGAGCTTGAAGTCTGCGACATTACCACTACTGAGCAATCGTCGTCGTCGTTGTCAGAGACGGACGTCAGACCCGTGCAGGAAAACGGGGTGGCCACCCCCATTTGGGCGTGAGCGTGTTGGCGAGGTTCAGGCTGGCGAGGTTCGCCCGTCAGGCAAGATTGGTACAGTGTGCATGCGCCTGTCTGGCGAGCTGTTGCTTCGCCTTTCTGGCAAACTTGGGCCGTCAGGCGAGCTTGGTAAAGTCCGATTGTTTGACGAAGCCCTCTTGAACTGCAGAGTTCGCTAGGTGCCCTTGGTTCGCCAAAATTGAGCACCTTGCTCACAGAGTGGGGCTCGCCTAAACTGCTAAGCTCGCCCGATTTGAGCGGTTCGCCAAAAATGGGAGCCTGGCTCAAGATGTTGAGCTCGCCTAAACTGCTAGGCTCGCCCGATTTGAGCGGTTCGCCAAAAATGGAAACCTGGCTTAAGAGGTTGGGCTCGCCTAAACTGCTAGGCTCGTCCGATTTGAGTGGTTCGCCAAAAATGGAAACCTGGCTCAAGAAGTGGGGCTCGCCTAAACCGTTTGGCTCGCCTGATTTGAGCGGTTCGTCGAAACTGGGAACCTGGCTCAAAGAGATGGGCTAACCTAAACTACTAGGCTCGCCCGATTTGAGCGATTCGCCCGTACTGGGAACCTGGCTCAAGAGGTTGATTCCTCTCAAGCCTGAATAATAATTCAGGCTGTCTGGCTCAAGAGGTTGATTCCTCTCAAGCCTGAATAATAATTCAGGCTGTCGTGGGGGATGAGGGATTGCACCTCGAGATGACCGAGAGCTTTTCGTCGCCGCTGTTTGGATCTTTTTGAACGAGGAGCGTTCATGTCGACGGCGGAGGCGTAGTCTGCGTTGACACGAATGGTTGATTCCTCTTGCACAGGGGTCTGCGAGGATCGTTCATCGACCCATTCAGCAGTCCTTAGACCTGCATTCTTGAATCTCGACTCGGCCTCAACTGGTTCGGGGGGAAAAGAACCCCCTGCCTCAGCTTGGGTAGATCCCTCAGGCTTGGTTGCCTCAGCCTCTTGGGGCTGGGCCACCCGCACGACTCTGCAGCCATCGCGAGATGTATTGCCGCCAGAAGAGGATGATTGTAAGTACCCCTCGAATTTGATCACAAGGGACTCAACAGTAGTCCCTGCAGCAACTTCGTCAGACTGCGTCACCACCAATTCATCTGAATGAACGGATTCTCCCACTATGGTCGCCATCTTCTGTAGGTGTAAATTTTGATCTCCCGAAAATAGGGAACTTCATTTGTATTGATAAGAACAGCTTATTACAAACTAATAATCAAATGTTTACAACAGAAGCGGAGGGAATGCCCTCCTTGTTTAACGTGGGTTCCTCGGTGGCGATAGGACGCCTCGCTCGGTGCTCGTGCCGAGTCTGCTTCCCGTGGACGATCCGATCGAAGTTGCTGCCGGAGCTTCAGTTCTCAAATGAGGGAGCCTTTGGAAAAAGTCCAGGTTCAACCTTTGGGAGATTAGCCAGCCGAATATGTAACAGCCAATCCCTCTCTTCATGCTGGCTAAAGATGGGTTTTAATAGGCAAGGGATGGCATGGGCCATCCCTTGATTCGTAGGATTTGACCACTAATAGAGGTGAGGGAGCCATCCACCCTAGCTGTGGGATGTGACCACTTAGGGGGTCCTGTCAGCCGCCCTGCTCTTACTAGGTGAGGAGCGCCATGCTTTCTCCCTTGATTCGTGGGAGTTAACCACTGATGTAAGGGTGAGGGAGCCAGCCACCCTAGCTGTGGGATGTGACCACTTAGGGGGTCCTGTCAGCCGCCCTATTCTTGCTAGGTGAGGAGTGCTATGCTTTCTCCCTTGATTTGTGGGATTTGACCACTGATGTAACTGTTCCCATACTCCAAGTGGGCAGTTGACAGTGAACTGGCGAGTCTGCAGCTTTGGTCTGCAGGCGAGCTTGGGACTGTAAGCAGACTTGGGTCTGCAGGCGAGCTGGGTCTGCAGGCGAGTTTGTAGGTGAGCTGGGTCTGCAGGTGAGCTTGGGACTGCAGGCAGACTTGGATCTGCAGGCGAGCTTGCAGGCGAGCTGGGTCTGCAGGCGAGCTTGTGACTGCAGGCAAACTTGGGTCTGCAGGCGAGCTTGCAGGAGAGCTGGGTCTGCAGGCAAGCTCGGGTGTGTAGGCAGGCTTGGGTCTGCAGGTGAGCTTGATCGTGCAGGCAAAATTCGAACTGCCGGTGAGCTCCTGAGCATGGATCGAAGAATAGGCCGTAACTTTCAATTCGTAAGTCGGAATTAGACGAATTATATATGAAAATTGCCTATCTCGACGAGACGGAGCCATCCGAACCGACCCGAAAGTTTCAGTTCGCTTCCTCTGTTTCGCTAAATTCCTTACGGTTTGGGAGATATCTACGTTTTCCCCTTTTTGTTAGTGTTTTTCCTTTTTTTGCTATTTCGGGAGAGGTTTTAGCAGTTTTGTTCTGAACTTCTCTGATAAGGATTAAAGGCAATTTTTATTGCCTACACCGCCACTAATGGCTCCACCCGCACCTCTATTCTCAAGTTACCATGAGAATCATCTATCTTTAATCTCCCATGAGGGTTGTTAAGCTCCTAAAGCAGAGAGAAGATACACCCGTATCATAGCTCCCATGAGGATCGCTAAGCTCCCGAAGTAGAGAGTATTGGCCTTCTTGTTTTGATGATGTTTAACAAACAATTTATTACTAATGTTGTTTGTCTAGTGTTTGTGCATTCCTATGTTTTATAGACAAACAACGAGTTGGAGGATGGATGGATTGCGCCATAATGACGATATCAAATGGAGGTTGGCGGAATTGTGGAGTGAAGCTACATGCAATTCATAGTTAAAGATCAAGTTCAAGCTTCATCCGCATGTGTACCAAGTTGAGCTACAATGAAGATCAAGATCAAGCTTGGGTAATCTAGTTTAGATTTTATATTATGTGTGTGAAGTACCTTAAGCTTAATATCATATACACACACGTATTTGGTTTCTATGTGTATATATAGTTATATATATACATGCATGGTTTTGGGTTTTCATGTTTTGAACACTTTTGCAAAATAATAAGATTTCACAATTGGGAAATGCAAACTGGAAAATTCTTTTTGTAACATGTTCAAAATATCATTTGCAAACATTTCTCAAAGTTTCATCAAGTTTGGAATTGATTTGTTATGTTTAAAGGAGTTTCTGAACTTGTTCGCGGTCGACCGCGATTTTCATCGGTCGACCGCTGAAGTCCCAACGGCTCTTTTTTGAGCCGTTGCTGATGGTTTTTTGGTCTTTTTGTAAGGGGTTTTGGTCTGAGGTTTTGGAGGCTATAAAAACCCTCTTTGATCTCAGTTTTCAGTCATCTAAGAATGTTTTAAAAGAAGTTTTTAAACAAGGGTTTTAAAAAGAAGTTTAAGCTTGTTTAAGCTTGTTTAAGGGTTTGGTTTAAAGCAGTTTTAGCTTTCACAAGTGGAGGAGATTATCTTATTGTTTGGGCCTCAAATCTCCATCTCTCCATCTTGATCTAGAGAAGTTTTCTAAACTCAAACTCTAGCTTTACATTTATATACTTGTTTGATTATCATTGTTCTTAAGCTAGATTTTATATTTGAGTTTAGTTTGATTTTGATTTCACTCATTGTTACACACACCCACATTGAGCTTATTGTATCTTTCATACATAGTATAGTTGGGTAGTGAGAGATTGTAACTTTGAGTTGTGCTTTAATTGTGTTCTCATCCATATTAGAGAACAAATTATATTTGTTACATTGTGAGATTGTTAGGTTTTCGGTGAGCTAGAAACCGAGTGAGGTGTGAAAGTTTTCGGTGAACTAGAAAACCGATTGTGAGGAGTGACGTTGATCGGTGAGCGTTGAAAACCGATACTGTGAGGTGTAAACGTTATTCGGGTGAACGTAGAAAACCCGGTTGATAGTGGATTTCTCCCCGGGAGTGGGGAGCGGAGACGTAGGACGGAAGGTCCGAACTCCGTGATCATATTGCTTGTTTGAGTGTGCTTTGGCGTTCATTCATATTTATGTTCATATCTTATATCGCCATTGTCATTAGCTCATTATCTATATCATCCACTATCTTGTTTAGATTATTTACCCTTGTGTTGTTTATATATCCTTGCATATATCTCTATCATATAGGATATATCTCATTGTTCATATTGCTTATCCTAGCTTATATTCTTGTTGTATTTCATACTTGCTAGGATAACGTATTAATTAATTTTAATTGGCATTTAATCGGATTAGATTAGCATAAGACCCTAATCACCCCCCCTCTAGGGTCTAACAATTGGTATCAGAGCTTGGTGCTCTTTGATTTAAGGTCTAATCGCCTTGAGTTAAAGATCCAAGTTATCTTTTTGTGCTAATCTTGTTTTGATTGCATTTGTATCTTGCTTGCATATTTTTACAAATTATGGATATGAATGATGCATCTTGTTTAGGCTATGATTCTAGTGTTGCTCCTAGATTAGACAATTTCCCCTATGCCCAATGGTGTGTTAGATTTAAACTATTTGTTAGATCTAAACATTTTGATTTATGGGAAATTATAGATGATGCTTATATTGTGCCCATTTTGGAGAAATCCAAGTGGAATAAAAATGATCATCGCATGTTTACTATGAACAACATTTTGTTAGAATATTTGTTAAATGCTTTTAACTCATCTATGTCTAACAAGTTTGTTCATTTTGATAGTGCTTACACCTTATGGATATTTATAGAAGCACATCAAGGAGACTTGGAGGCGATCCGACAAGCTTTGGAGGATCCCGCTTCAAGTTCATGTGGAGCATCATGCACACGGCCACTAGGCGATAGCCCTAGTGAGGTTTGCGAGTTCGAAACCATAAATGATTTACCTAATGATGAACTTGCTTGTGCTAGTGAAAAATTATTACATGCCTTTAACAAATTGCAAAATGATTTCATTAATTTACAAAGCAAGCATGAAATTTTGAAATCCGATCATGAGTTGTTAGCATCTAAGTTTGAAACTATTTCTAATGAAAATGTGATCCTTAAAGAAAACAATGAAAAATTAAAATTGGATCATGTTTCTTTAACTTCAAACGTTGCTAGTTTAACTCATGAAAGAGATAATGCCATGTTAGAAGTAAAGAACATACAAAATAATACAGCTTCTTTTATAAATGACTATTTATGTTCTACTTCTAAAAATGCATATGTGCCTAAAAATGAAGATTTGAATCTTATGAAAAATAGTATTTCATCTTTAGATTCAACTTTGAAAATATGCATTAATAACCATAAGAAGCTTATGAACATTTGTGCCAAGACCAAATCAAAATCATCCACTCATTATCCACACATGTATAGCAAAACTTACAAGTGTTCTATTTGCGGCCGTCAAGGTCATTTAGCTAAGTTTTGTTATGATGTACAAAAACATAAGAATAGTGTGTTCAAGTGTGATTATTGTGGTCGTTTTGGTCATTTGGCCAAATATTGCTTTGATTTGAAAAGAAAATTTCATTTGACAAATGCTTCCAATAGACCACATGTTTTTAAATGTGATGTTTGTGGTAAGTTTGGACATCTTGCTAAATTTTGTTTTGATATACAAAAAGCTTCTAAATTGCAATATATTCTAAATAAACCATTGTTTAAGAATGTTTCTCATTTGCAAAATAATTTTAAAAGAAAATCTTTATTTGCAAATGATTCCCGTGCACGAGCTAATGGTCCACAAAAACAAATGGATCTCTTTCATTGCACAAATTGCAATAGAAAGGGTCATTTGAATGAATATTGTTTTGACCATGTTAGTGCACCATATATGCCTAAGAGGGTTCATAACCCTAAGGCTTTGAGCTTAAATGATAGGGGTCATGTCCCTAAATCTTTTGGTACCAAGAGTTCTTGGGTACCAAAACAAATTTAAACTTTAAACCAAGAATTTTAGTGTTCATACTTTTTTATTTTTTTGTCTTGGTTTTGAAAATTATGTTTTAAGATCTTTTGGTTATGAAAACAAATTTTTCTTTTATCAAATCTTTTGTTTTCATAATTATTAGTCTTGATTTTGATGAGAGGTTTGTATTTATATAACCCTCCGGGTTTATTGGGTGTTTATTCCCAACTCAAGTTTACCGGATGCTAAAATAATTATATGGGTTGGAACAAGCTCAAGAGCTTGATATAATTGTTGCCTCTCTTAAAAATTTTGTTTTGATCGGTTGTTTTGAATTCATTATACTTCACTTATATGATGATATTTATGTGTTTGTGCTAATGGATCATCTATTCGTGCTTTATAATGTATTCTATGAGTGGTTTGATCAAGTTCTTCATTGATCAAACATCGTTTTTGGATATAAACTTTGATTTATGATTTCAATTGGTTGACTTGTTTTCATTTGAAAACTTTTTACATGATTCTCATGTTTCTCTTCTTTTGATTTCATAAATCTATTTTATACATTGGCTTTTATGATATGAGACAATATGTTCATCTTGATATATTTATATATGTTCTCATTATCTCTTAAATGTGAGTGATTTTTAGCATATTATTTATGCTTGCTCACATGTTTGCCATGATCTTTTATTGTTTATATTTCATATGGCTTTTTGATAGGGGGAGCTATTCCCTATATTTGTTTTATACTCACCTATGCTTATTGATAGGGGGAGCTTTCGCTCTCTTCATACATTTGTCCCCTTTTTGATGTTGTCAATACATTTATATGCATGTGTATTATCTTGTATATGTTCATTTCCTTCATGCATATATTTTTTTTTGTAAATTGTTTGTCATCATCAAAAAGGGGGAGATTGTTGGCCTTCTTGTTTTGATGATGTTTAACAAACAATTTATTACTAATGTTGTTTGTCTAGTGTTTGTGCATTCCTATGTTTTGTAGACAAACAACGAGTTGGAGGATGGATGGATTGCGCCATAACGACGATATCAAATGGAGGTTGGCGGAATTGTGGAGTGAAGCTACATGCAATTCATAGTTAAAGATCAAGTTCAAGCTTCATCTGCATGTGTACCAAGTTGAGCTACAATGAAGACCAAGATCAAGCTTGGGTAATCTAGTTTAGATTTTATATTATGTGTGTGAAGTACCTTAAGCTCAATATCATATACACACACGTATTTGGTTTCTATGTGTATATATAGTTATATATATACATGCATGGTTTTGGGTTTTCATGTTTTGAACACTTTTGCAAAATAATGAGATTTCACAATTGGGAAATGCAAATTAGAAAATTCTTTTTGTAACATGTTCAAAATATCATTTGCAAACATTTCTCAAAGTTTCATCAAGTTTGGAATTGATTTGTTATGTTTAAAGGAATTTACAAATTCACGTTTTCGTTCGTGCACATGTTCGTGCATGTTTTACAAAACTGATGAGTTTTCTCAAATGGGAAGTGATATTTGAAAAATTCTTTCTCTGACATGTTTACCTACATGTTTAGAAACTTACCTCAAAATTTTACTAAGTTTTTAAACAAGGGTTTTAAAAAGAAGTTTAAGCTTGTTTAAGCTTGTTTAAGGGTTTGGTTTAAAGCAGTTTTAGCTTTCACAAGTGGAGGAGATTATCTTATTGTTTGGGCCTCAAATCTCCATCTCTCCATCTTGATCTAGAGAAGTTTTCTAAACTCAAACTCTAGCTTTACATTTATATACTTGTTTGATTATCATTGTTCTTAAGCTAGATTTTATATTTGAGTTTAGTTTGATTTTGATTTCACTCATTGTTACACACACCCACATTGAGCTTATTGTATCTTTCTACATAGTATATTAGGGTTGTGAGAGATTGTAACATTGAGTTGTGCTTAATTGAGTTCTCATCTATTGTAGAGAACAAATTTATATTTGTTACATTGTGAGTGTTGTAAGGTTTTCGGTGAGCTAGAAAACCGAGTGTGTTGTAACCGAGCACTTGAGGGAGATACGGCTAGGTCCAACACTTAGTAGGTGTAGAGTGTGATTGCAAGAGTGTGAGTTGTAGAGTTTTCGGTTAGCTAGAAAACCGAGTGTGTAGAAGAAGTTCCGGCTTCCAAACCGGATTGTGTTAGTGGATTTCTCCCCGGGAGTGGGGAGCGGAGACGTAGGACGGAAGGTCCGAACTCCGTGATCATATTGCTTGTTTGAGTTTGTCTTTGGCGTAGTTGTTTTTGCATTTATCTTATATCGCCAATTGTGCATTACTCATCCTTTTTATGATCCACTATCTAGTTTATATTGTTTACCCTTGTGTTAGTTTATATATCCTTGCATATATATTTTGCTACATATCTCTTTGCTAGGATATATCATATTGTATATTGCTTATCCTAGCTCATATATATTGTTGTATTTCATACTTGCTAGGATAACGTATTAATTAATTCTAATTGGCATTTAAATCGGATTAGATTAGCATAAGACCCTAATCACCCCCCCTCTAGGGTCTAACAGAGAGAAGATACATCCGTATCATGGCTCCCCCTTTAGGAACTTGAAGTCTCGTTTAAGTTAGATCTTTAGCTAAGGGACCTCGCGAGCCCCTCTTTTCCTATTGAACCACCTGGCCTTGCTAGGAACCTGACCTTGACGTCCGATCAGAAACAACTCCTTCATCCTGTGTCTCATCGTAGTCATCTTCTACTCTAAAATACAATCATCTTTTAGCGGCTCTTCTTTATCAAATCATAAATATTCAACTTGCAGTAAGATCACTTTGTCGTCACCCTCATTGTCCAACAATGGAGGCTCAAACAACTTCAAGTACTCGGTATTAATCACTGAATACATGCCTAAGAAAGGTAGCAAATCTAGCTTGAAAGCATTATCACCAATCTGATCATGAATCCGAAACAGACCATATCGTATAGGCTTCAGCTTCTTCCCTTCTCCTTTTAGCCGTTCATTACTTAACTTCAGCCATACCATGTCATCTTTGCTAAAATTACAAGGAACTCGATGATGATCATATTTTGCCTTGTACTTTGCTTGTGACTTCTTCAAGTGGGCTTCAACTGTAGCGTGCAATCTTCTCTAGAAATTATTAAGCCCATTGTCTTTCGTTCCCTTCTTTACCGTCGGCCGTAGTTTTACTGGAGAATACGAAGTCGAACGGACTTGGAGGTAAAAACCATAACACGTCTCAAACGGTGACTTTCCCGAAGATCCATGAATAGCCCTATTGAAAGCAAACTGAAGGTATGGTAGGTTCTCATCCCAAGTCTTGAGATGCCTGGAATTATACCCTCGCAATATGTGAACCATAGTCTGGTTGACTACTTCTATTTGCATGTCTGTTTGTGGATGAAAGGTCATGCTCGGTCCATCAAATTCCACAAAGAATTTCAAAAGTGCCCAAGAAACCGACTATCCCAATCCTAAATAATCGCACTCAGCAACCCAAAGTGCTTCCACACATGTTCAAAGAACAATTACGCTGCAACCGCGCCCGTCACAGTTTTCTTACAAGGAATCAAGATCATCATCTTGATGAACCAGTTCACCACAACGAATAAGTAATCATGCCCGTGCTTGGTCGTCAGCAAACCTCCTAAAAAATCTATGGAAATACTCTCCCACGGTCTCGAAGATACCGACAATGATAGATACAATCCCTGCTTCCTGTTAGAAGGCTTTGATATGCAACATACCTTACACCCTCCAACAAACTTGGTAACATCATCTAACATATTCGGCCAAAAGACATGGCGTTGATAATTAAGAAGCATCGTAGATTGAGAAGCTTCTTCTGAATCCCAAAATAATATTGCACACATGATGTATGTGCTTCTCTAATCCACTGCAACCTATCCTCATCCTCCGAAATGCAAAGCGATGTCCCACGATATAACAAAACATCGGCTCCGAGCTCATACTCCCCCCCTTCGACCAACCTTCACCTACTCGAACACACTACCGAAGTCTCTGTTGGATGTGTACATCTGTACATACTCTAAAGGAACCAATGGATGAATATGCATCGCTACCAATAAAGCTCTAACTGTCGGTCGAGATAACATATCGGCCAACTTGTTCGTCGCCCCTTTTGTAAAATCCTAAAAATTTGAATATTTTATAATAAATAATAATAAATATATTACATTATGAAAAAATGATATTTATTAATGTTTTAGTATACTAGGAATTGATTTAAGATTAATTTAATGTATATATGTGAATATAGAAGTGATATCATGCACACTTGCACGGGCCTGAATCTAAGAAAAACGACCAGTTAAAAGTATATGTATTTTACACACTAAAACATTTGGAATCTGAGAAAACATAAAAGATAAAAGTTATAAGTATCTTCAAGAACTTTTCAACAAATCTTACATCATCTCATTCCGAGGTCAGACATGAAAGTCATAGTCAAAATATCGAAGGTTGTTTTCCTAGTCAGACTAGGTTTCCTAGTTCAGGTCAAACAGGTTTGTTTTAGGTTTGCCTCTATAAATACCTGTGTTTTTTTATGAAAATTCCTCTCTTTTATCATATATATGAACCCTAAAAGCCACTCTCTCCTCTCAAAAACCCTAGATTTTTTCTTATGAATTTTGAGAGCTTTGTGAAGAATAATACTGACACGAGGGTGAGATCTTTGATGTGTGACAAGGAAGAACGGGTTGTTTGTGCTCGTGGATTGCTTTTTGTTTATTTTAGAGGATTAGAACGATATTTAAGGCAAGATTATCTTTATACAAACTCATTTCCATAGTTAAATAACTAGTTTAGATGTTTAATATGTGTTTTCATGTTAAAATTTTAACTTGTGATGTTAAAAATCAGATTTCTTTTTTATGTTAAAACTTAAACCATTGTAAGATTAGTAATCTTTTCTTATTGTTTATGATAGTATCATGATAATGATCATTAGTATTATCCATAATTTTATTTATATATGAGAAATTTAAGAGATGTACTAAATATATATTTTCTGCAGAAAACTACATTACTTGTATAATCTTTAACTAAGATTTTGAGATAGCAAATAAACTCCAAATTTAACCAAACTAGTTCCAAATGAAAATTATATGTATCTAGTTTCTAAAATAGAAAATCATTCTTAAAAAGAGTTTGTATGGAGATATGTTCTTTTTACTAACAACATATCCTTCAGAAAAAATGCTGCATATGTATAATATTTAATTGGAGATTTAGGATAACAAATCAACTCCAAACTAAACCAAACTTATGCCAATTGAAAGATGTATGAATCTAGTTTTCAAAATAGAAAACTATTTCTAAAAATTATTTTTCTAGAGAAAGATATGCTTGTTTTACTAATAAAACTCCCGTTTATTTTCCTGCTCATTTTGTGGAGCTGTGTTGCGTTGTTTTGAGATACGTTTGTGGAGTTTTGAGTAGCTTGATGTTACACGTATAGTCATGAATATATTGTATTACGTATTTGATAATCCCAATGGGATTATGATGAGTTTTGAATTGATCATATTTAAATTGGATATTATTCATACACTCGTTGGATATCGTTGATGAGCACAGCTTAGTACTATATGGGATAGTACGTCGATATACTAGATAAACACAGTTTATGCATAAGATGGATATCGTTGATGAGCCCAGTTCAGTGCTATATGAGGTAGTACGTCGATATTCTATATGTACAGGCCATTGAGTCGGATTTGGATGGTTTGTATAGCAGTCCGTCCACACGAGTGTGCGATGAGGCTTGTGAGCTGTATAGTTATGAGGCTTGTGTGGCCATCTATTTGGATACCTATATGGTAAGCCGTCCCATACTCAGGCTACATGTTGAGATCGCGATGAGACTAATGAGCCATGTACACTATTCAGGATACTTATAGGAAAGTCCGCTGCTTTGAGATTATTGATTAATAGCGTGAGTCTTTAGCGGATTCCAGATATGTATATGACTCATTACTGAGATATATGACCAATGTACTTTACCCTTGAAAATACGCATGACTATATGCTGATATTTATCTTACCCTCCTAGTGACAGTGGAAGATAATATAAATACGATATTAGGAAAGTGTTTACTTCATGTATTTGTTTATTTTATTCTTAGGTTAGGATCAATGATTAGCAATTTACAATTTGAGACATATGATATATATACAAGAAGGTTTTCTTGTTTGGATTAATTCTCTAGACGTACTAGTCTCGTGTTGTGGATTTCTAATTATTGATCTCATTTAGATTGTTTATCTCTAGTTCGGTATTAATATTTAGGCATCTACAATTTAAGACATACGGTATATATATAAGGTTTTCTTATTTGGATTATTTCACTTTACGTACTACGTCTCATGTTGTAGGTTTCTAAATGTTAATTTCACTTTGATACGGGGAAAAATAATCTAGGTAGACTATGTTTAATAGATAGAGCCTTCACTCCACCTAGTAGTCTTTCCCCTAGGGGAGGATGGAGGTAATCTTGCTGTAACACTCTAACGCTCTTGTTGTTGTTCTTTTTCTTTTAAATTACTTTTTAGGTAGTTCAGAGTTTCGGAGAGCCGCAGGGTGACGGGGTTCTGGCATAGTTATCGTTGGTATTTTTACTTGTAGAGACTCTACTGTAGTTTTGAGTTTTATCTAGATATTAGAATTTTATTTGTATATTATAAAGGCAGTGTGCCTTAGTACGATTTTTAGTTGATTCATGTTGAGATATTTTTATTATTCAGATATCAGATGTATTATAGTTGAGACATGATTCTTTTTATTTATGAGATATCTCTTCTATATCATGTTTATTACATTTATTCCTTTTATTTTGCTTGTTTTGTACCTGCACTTCTATTTGATTCCACTAGAGGATATTGCTGTGATTGGTAAAATGTTTTTATGCAGTGTGGCTTCATGGTAGGTTTGACATCTCTGATTTTACTTTGGACTGCAGCCTTGTGTGAACCCAGAGGCGTCACACGTTTCTTATACCTAATGATGATGTTGAACTCCATCAAATAGGACATCTACTTCATGTGTTGTGACTGTTGTAGCTTCGTTTGGGTATGTAGAAACTCCAATGGCTTATGATCTGAATGCACTACCACCTCCTTACCCAACAAATACACCCTCCAATACTTGATCGCCTAATAGAGTGCATAAAACTCCTTATCGTAGATATGATAGTTTAGAATAGCACCCGTAAATATCTCAAAATAGTATTCCACTGGCTTCTCATCCTGTGTCAACACAGCGCTCATAGCATAACTAGGAGCATCGGTCTTTACCTCGAAGGTCCTCTGTAAATTAGGCAACGCTAACACTGGTGCCTCTGAGATCTTTCTCTTCAGTAACTGAAAAGCCTCCTCATGCGTCCGCCCCCACTCAAATTGAACCTTCGTCTTCGTAAGGCCATATAAAGGTACCACATAAGTAGAAAAATGTCGAATGAACTTGCACAAATATTAGCAAGCCCCCATGAAGCTTCTCACCTCCGTTACTGTCCTAGGCGTCGACCACTTCGTGATCACCTCCACCTTGCTTGGATCTATCCTCCGCTGGCCCTTCCCCACGATGAAGTCGAGATACACTAGCTCTTCCTTCCCAAATTCGTACTTCTTTCCGTTGAGCTTCAGCTGTACGTTATGCAGCACTTCAAAAACCTTCCCTATATGAACAAGATACTCCTCGCAGGTCCTGCTGTATACCAAGATATCATCAAGAAAAACTATCACAAAATCCTCTATAAAAGGTCATAATAAATCATTCATGAGCCTCATAAAGTTCGCTGGAGTGTTGCATAATCCGAACGACATCACCAACTACTTGAACAATCCTTGCTTGGTCTTGAACGCAGTCTTCCAAGTGTCATCCTCTCTTATCCTCATCTGGTGGTAGCCAGACTTAAGATCTAGCTTCGTGAAAAATCTCACCCCCTCTAATTAGTCCATAAGATCATCTATCCATGATAGTGGGTAACGATTTTTTATCGTTATCTTGTTGAGAATCCGGTAATCCACACACATGCACCAACCTTCATCCTTCTTGGGCACTAACAAAACTGGTGACCCACAAGGCGAATAACTCGGCACCATCACTCCCATATCCAGAAACTCCTGAACTTGTTTCTTGATCTCCTTGGATTCTTGTACGGATGTGCGGTAGAGACATATATTCGACAATGAACTCTCTCCCATCAACATAATCTCGTGCTCCACATTCTGCCTCGGTGGTAGTCCCGTGATCTTTGAAAACAAGTCTGCATACTTGGCCTTCAACATGTCAAGATCTCCCTCCTGAAGCTTGCTCAAGATAGTCAAGCACACCCTACTCAACTGCTCCTCATAAGGTCTAATGAAAAATAAAACAAACTTCTTATTTGCATTCACTAGCCTCTTAGCCTGAGCCACAATCACCAAACTCGTCTCCTGCGGGAGAAATGCCAAACGAATTATGAACTGCTCGCTATCCTTGGTGAACGTATATTTCTAGACTCACCTGTCATAGACCGTATACCAATCCCACAAATAAGAATTGCCCAATATAACTTCACAAACATCTAATGGAACAACGTCGCATGTGTCCTCGTCAATATACGACTCGTGAAGTACAAATCTAAAAGTGCATTGATTGATCACACTCAACCCCGCCTCCTTCTGAATCCACCCTAAAGGATAGGGTTTTAGATGCTTGACCGTCTTAAGACCCAACTTCTAAACTAGGGTCTCGGATATCAAATTTTTCTGACTCTCTGAATCAACTATGGCATCAACCAAGCTGGTCTTCACCTGCAACTTAAGAACAAAGAGCTGCTCCCTGGGGTCTTTGTCTTTCTTCGCGGCCTGCTTCCCTACAATGAGGTTGAGATTACTATTGGGTTCTGTCATCTCGGGGACTTCCTTCAGACCTTGTGCCACCACATTTGCCTTTTTCTCCTCCTTCTTCTTCAACCCTTTCGGCTTTAGATAATGATACTTCTCCCAGCATCGATCAGCTACGTGCCATATCTGCTTACAGTGATTACAAGTCAATTATGTCTTCCCTGGGTTGCCCTTCTTCTTCTCTTTCTTAGGTTGGGAGCCACTAGACTTACCCCCCGCTTGTTTGACATCCCTATTTGTCTTGTTGCCTTGCTTCTGCTTGCCCTCAATGGCAATAGCCTTCACACTCACCTCTACAATTGACTCAACCGTGAATAGCTTCATCTCCTTCCGAATGTATTTTTTCAAACCCGCCATATACTTCATAAAGACTGAGTACTCCTCCGTTGTAATGTTGAGGACCATCGCTTGTTGTTGAAACTCAGTCGTATATTCTTGAATGGTTTGATTGAATCTTTGGCACAAGTCATACCACTTGTACCAACGCTCTTCAAGGAATCCCACCGGGTAAAACTACTTTTTAGCAACTCCTTGATCTTGTTCCATGACACCGCTTTATTCTCATGCTTGCAATATGATTTCCATCACGTCAACATGTGCCCTGAAAAATTCAATGTAGCAAAAAAATCTTCTCTTTTGATGAATAGCCGTAAAGAGTAAAATAAGTCTTCATACGCTCGATCCAATCATCAAGCCTTTCGACGTTAACACTCTCATCATAAATAGGAATCTCTACTCTAGAATCAATCTTCAAATTTTGATTATGAAGAATAAAAGATTATAAAATCTCTCCTCATAATCTCTCTAGAATTAGGAACAATCTACCTATCCTCTCTAAAATCCAATCTGATGTTTAGAATCCCTAAACAATCCCTATTTATATGTCTAACAACGTGGATGACAAAATTATAATTAACCAAACCCAATGAAACTTGGAATACACATAAAAAAGAATCCAGATTCACCCAAGAAACGCGATTCGGTTGACCAGCCTACTTGGTTCGATCGACCAGCCAGAGAGAGGGTTTTTAACCCTATAGGCGTATCCATTTTCGATCGACTGATGATGAGTGATCGGTCGACCGGTCTAACATTCGCGGTCGATCGATGTTGGAAGCCCGGTCGACCGGCCAGAGTGCTTGCGTGCATCCTATTTTCCTGACTTTGACCTCTTTCGCTATCACCAACGGTTCCACCCACGCCTCTATTCTCAAGTTACCACGAGAATCATCTATCCTTAAGCTCCTATGAGAATCCCTAAGCTCCCGAAGTAGAGAGAAGATACACCCGTATTATTTATACAAAAAAATGATACATACGGTTCTCAAGGAGCCTGACTCGGATCAGGAGTAGGGCTAGAAAATGTGTCACCCGACTCAGGAGCTGGAGTCGGTCGACGAGAAGCGATGGAAACATTTTCACCTTGGTCGCCCTCTTGGTCACCCCCAGGCTGGCTGACCTAGATATATTGAGTGGAGCCTTCTTCCGACCCTTTGCCGCCTTCATCTTCGTCATTTACATCCAGCACAAGCCCTCCTCCCTTCATCTCTATCTCCTTCAAAAATATAGAGGCAATTGGTGACTCGGGAGGGGTAATGGAGGCAGTTCGGACCAGCTCAGGACCCATGAGGGATATACCCCACGAGGATGTCGAAGCTAACTTTACAAGCCAGAGCCACCTCTACCTTTCCTAGAGGGTTGTCACGGTATTTATCCATGACTTCCACCCTATAGGCCTCAAATTTAAGATAGCTGAGACAACCCTGTAATGCTTGCACTTCAGCAAGAAGCGACTCTCGTTGCTTCTCGGCCTCTAATGCCGCTCGGGTCACCTTATTCTTTGGTTTCTCATGGACGGCCATTTCCACCTTCAACTACGCCTTGAGGCGGCCGATGTTTCGGCGTGCCAACTAGGCATGCTGAAAGGCGATTGCACTCTCCTACCTCTCGAGCTCATCCTTCAAATAGTTCATCCGGCCATCCTGCTCGAGGATCTCACGCTGAAGATGGCTAACATCTTCTTTGGCTTCTCGATGGTGGCCGATATTTTAGTGGAGTGCGCATTGAGTCCCTTAATCATTTTATCTTGAGTCTCCAGCTCCTGGCGCCATTTACCAGCACTTCACTTTCAAGTGGCTAGCTCAACGCTCCATGTATCGCTGCCTTCTTTTTGACCTCCTCACCGAGCCACCCTCTCGGTCTGCCAGCGCCTCTTAGATTTGGCAAGTATGCCTCGAGCGAAGCTTGAGCCGAGAGAATAACTCCTGTTCGACCAAGGCCCCCCCCCCCATAAAAGTTAACGCTTGAAGGGCTTGGTGGAGACTGATTGTAAGCATCCCCGAGAGTATTTCATTATCCATTGGGAGGTAGAATTATTCCAATGCCCGAGACTGGACCATTCACCACTCCAGGACCGAGCTCCTCTAGTCAAGCAATCTCTGAGCAACATATCGGTGGTCTGCAGATGGTTTCCCTGTTGTATCGGGAGCCATCTTTGGATGAGACAATCAACATTTCCTTTAGCGGCTCCAACATAGTCGGGTCAAGCTCATTGATAGGTAGGG
>NC_033800.1:64843976-64864803 GCF_001876935.1 Asparagus officinalis | reverse complement strand
TACCGGCGATGCTTGAGTCATCTCCTCCTCGACTGGTGCCTTGCCCTGCCTATGAACTAGCTCAGGCAGAGGAGGTTGGGTCATCTTCTCTTTAGCATGAACCTCAACCTCCCTAAGATCGACCACTTCCTCTCCCCCTACAGATCGAGGGGGGAATGCTTTGTCAAGGATGATGGTCTCAATCGGCTCAAGAAAAAAAGCGCTCGGAGTTGGAGGATGCTGGCAGAATTCTCGGACCAGGATCACAGCTCTTGCTTGTGCTCCTTTTGACCCAAACTAAGCCAACTCAGCGCTCTCATGAGGACCTCGGCTGCTCACTTTTTTTGGCTATCTCCTTTTCTTTTCTCACCTCTCGGCTACCTCCTCAACCTCCTCTGGGGCTAACTTGCCTCTCAAGCACTTTTGGGGCCTGGTTGTCGACCCTGACTGCTCCTCATTTGACTCGCCTCTTAGGCACTATTATCCTCCTCAGTCGGCAGCACATGGGATAGACCGACAACTCGGAGGACAATGGGGTCAAAGAGAATGCTTATTTCTCGAGACCCAGCATAAGATCGAATCTCGTCAAGCCCCTACCTTTCCTCATTTGTGAGTAGACCCAGATTCAACACATTCTTCTTGATCTCGGGCCAAGTCGAACAAGTGAAGATAGGATCAACCCTAAAGACCCACATGAATCTCTCCTTCCAATCTTTGTTGGAGTCGGGAGCATTTGACACCAACTTTTAGCCGCCTAAATTTTAGAGGTCAAAGTGCCCTTCTTCCTGGCTGTTTTGACGCTAACGAGATGGCCCAACATGCGTAGACTAGACTTGATGCTTACCTGGCAGCAAATTATAACATACGCCACCAACATCGTGATAGAGTTCAACTTGATTTGTGATAGGGACACCCCTAGAGCATCAAAGACTCGGAGGAGGAATGGATGGAGCGACAGTCAGAGCCTATACTCCAAATGTTTCAGATAAAGAGGGGCTCTATTACCACCATGGTCATACACAGGTTCGGCTCTCTTCGGCGTTGACAGAGTGAAGGGCCGAGGAAGATCAAATCGACCATAGTACACCTTGAGCTCTGTGGCATAGATCTTAGATTGAAATAGTCTTAGGAGGTTGGTCCTCGCCTCGTTGCGGCCAATGGTGGAAGAAGCAGATGACATTGGAGAGTCATCAGAGTCTTGTCAGAAATCGCTTAGAGCAGAAAGCCTAGGGTTTTAGAAATCCAAGCACAGAGAGTTTGTAAACAGAGATTTTCTCATAAATAGGCTATATATATGCTCGAACAGAGACATGTGTCAAGATTGGAGAAGTTGACTCAGTCAGAGATAGACGACTAAGATCGACCTTGGAATTTGAACCAACTATACGGGAAACGAAGCACTACCCGTTGATCAATATGACGTCCATCTTGTAAGTCAAAGTGATGACGTTGCATCATATCATCTGACGTCATAATATCATTTCAATAGAAACCCGTCTCTCTCCTCATAAATGCACATCGGAAGTCGCAAACTGATAACTGTTAAACTTTCACCTATACTCGGCCAATTGAGTTCGAGTGGAAGGGGGCCACTTTTATAGGCTGCAGAATAACCAAATATTAATCCCTACTGGGAAGCCGACATGTGTCCCACTCCATGCTTAAGTAGATTATTCCAGAGACTAACAACTCTAGTTGTTTTAGCTGCTAATTCCAGCAGCCGACAACTTGCATGGCTGACGAGAAAGGCGATACTTGTTGACTTATTTTCCAGGTTAAGCCCACAAGACTCCACACTCGACCCGCTATTTTAGCTGACAACCTGTGTAACTAACTATAGTCTTTACGACTCATCGGACCTAGTCACCTCCAAGCAGCTGTTGTCACCCTCACACTAACTGCCTGAGCGACTCATCCTTATCAGCGACCAACACCTATAAGACACCTGCTGATCGAGTTAGCTATCTGTCTGGACTCGTTCAAAGTTACCTATCAGTCCTTCCGATCTACTATAAAAGAAAGTTGTGCAACCTAAGGTAATCTTCTACTTTAATGCAACTCTGAATAATTTCTCTCACTATTTATCTTATATTTTCCCACTCAAGTTTAAACGCTAACTTGATCATCAGAGGAACTACCGGAGAACCCAACTCCGGCCTCTCACGAGCTTTTTCCGCGTAGGAGAGAAGGTCGTGATTCATAACTAGTCACCTGAGGAAGCTTGAAGACTCTAACTCTACTTTAATCCATAAATAAACCCCATGTTTAATAACTGACATCAACAGCATGATAACAAAATTTTCTTTCAATAGCTTTTGTTTACTCTGAATTGTTAACGTGGGAGTTATCTGCTAGTATTATATAAAGGAGGATGATAATACTGAACCAAAAATGTAGCGGCTTTTCTTGGTATTTGCTATTTGGAACCAATAGCAAGTCCGATTCTTGAGAACAACTATTAGAATTCCAAACATTTCTATGAGACGCAAGATTATTTTTGTTCTGCATAATGTGTTTTTGGCTCCTTTATTTTATATGCTTTTTTTTTATTTCGACAGTGGTTCAGCGTTGTTTGGCTTCTTTTGTACGTGGAATTTTTGTATTGTGCTGTTTAGGTTATTCTCGTTGAACTCTTAGGCTATGTTTGATTTGAGAGAAAGAGAGAGAAAAGAAAGTAAAATAGAAAAGAAAATGAGCTTCTACTGTTTGTTTTGAAAGAAAACAAAAAGGAAAAAGAATATAAATTTCACTGCAGAAAAACCTATATCTATTTTTTCTTTCCCCCTTTCTCTCCGCTGCGCTAGTGAAAGCGAGGGAGAACGACGGAAACGGTCGCCCGACGCGAACCCGACTCTCCTCGTCGCCTTGCTCATCGCCTCCAAAACTCGAGTCCATCTTCTTTCTCTTTCGTCTCCTCGTTCTCTCCTCTCTCTCTCTCTCTCTCTCTCTCTCGCTCTCTCTCTCTCGCGATCAAACCCTAGATCGACGCCGACCAAACTAGGGTTTCTCCAATCGAGCTCTCGTCAGCTTGAGATTGCGAACGTTCCCTCGCTCTTCTATGGATCGTTCATCGCCGATCGCGTAACACGGGGGAAGCTCCTAGGGTGAGCTTCGATACATTGTCTGAATTGTTATTTTTGATTTATTTACAGTAATACGGCACGATTCATTGTCTGAATTGATGTTATTTGGTTTACTCACAATTAGGCTTGTCTTTGGTGATAGCTTTGATCTTTAGCCTAGTTTTAATTGGACCATTATGACTTTATGATGCTTGGTTGATGAGCAAAAGCAAACAATCCAGAGAAGAAAGCTTCACTTGACATCGATCACCCCTAGATAACTTCCAGCAAGCTCTAGCTTGATCAAAAAAGAGAATGAGACATAGCAGCTAGGTAACCTTGTAAGTCTACAATGTAGTTTAAGGCTTTTCGGAGCTTGCTCAAAAAAGAGAATGAGACATAGTAGCTAGGTAACCTTGTAAGTCTATGTTGGGAATTTAACGCCGAAATCCCTAATGCAACGGAAACGCAGAATAGAGAACAGTACACAAGATTTACGAGGTTCGGCAACTGCCTACGTCCTCGGGAGCCACACAGTCAATTTCTTATTTAATCTAACAAGAAATTACAAATCAAGAGCAAATCTCTAAACTGAGATTCCTCAAATGAACACTGTAGCTACAGTGTTAATACCCACAATAAAATCCCCTCTTCTCTTTTCTCTCTCTTCTTAAATCCCCTCAACCACTGTTGAAGCCTGGGAATTTAAATCGCTGCTGCGATTTGAGAAAAAAGGAACGCTGCTGCGTTTGGGGTTTTTCACCGCCACCAGAGAAAGAGGTCGGGGAGAAGGAGCACAAACCCTAGGGCTCGGGGGGGCTCCTTTTATAGCCGAATCGATGACAGGCTGGCGACAGCCTGTCGCCAGCGGTTCGCACGGACGCGGCGCCAACACGTCGAGGATCGCGTTCGCCAAACGAGGGTCGCGTTCGCCAATTTCGAGCTCAACTGCTCGAGCTTCACCTGAAGTTCGTCGTCCACGCTCGCCTGCAACATCCTGGAGCTCGTCGGAGCTCCTCCGCCGTCGGAGGTTTGTTTCCACCCCCAATTCTAACAATCTCCCACTTGGAGACCAAACCGACGTCAACAGACTATCTCATCAAGCTCCTCTCCTGTGTGGCTCCGCCCTCATCATCTATGCATGAAGGCCAACTGAAGTTGCACACAACTTCAGTTTCTGAAAGGTCGCTGCCTTTGTCAACATATCCGCTGGATCCTTTCTTCCTTGGATATTCTGTTGAAATCCTTTGACAACTCGTCGGGCTCTGTATCTTCTGGAACCACCCTGTTCCTTCTTCACTCGATACACCCACTTGTTGTGACGTGCCTTCTTCCCCATGGGCAACTCAGCTAGTCCCCATGTCTGGTTGGAGATCAGAGATTTCTTCTCTTCTTTCGCAGCAAACTCCCACTTGCTCGCATCTCCACTCTGACAAGCTTCATCAAAGCTTTCAGACTCTCCTCCATTTGTCAGCAACATATAATTCATGTATCTGCTGTTAGGCACAGGAGGACGAGTAGTTCTCCTCAATATCGGAGCTGGTGCGTCGGGCTCCTGCGCACCGTTCTGTCCAACAGGCTCTTCTGGCTGAGGACCTTCTGCATTGGGTTCTTCAGAGAGGTTATCTGGGACATCATCTGCATCTACAAATGTTGACTCACTCTCTGAGTCACCGTCATCTGTCTTGTGCATGTCCTTGTACATCACCTTCTCGTTGAATGTCACATCTCTGCACCTGATCACCTTCTTATTTTTGTTGTCCCAAATACGGTAGCCGAACTCGTCTTCACCATACCCGATGAATGTGCATTTCTTAGACTTGGGATCAGGCTCATTCCTGCCTTGATCACTTATATGCACATAAGCTACACAACCGAAAACTTTGAGATGTGAGAGGGTTACCTCCTTTCCGCACCATACCTCTTCTGGTATTCTGTGCTCCAATGGAACCGATGGACCTCGGTTGATCAAGTAAGCTGCTGTGTTGACTGCTTCTGCCCAGAACTGCTTCGGTAGACCTGACTGCATCCGAATGCTTCTGGCTCTCTCTGTCAACGTTCTATTCATGCGCTCAGCCACACCATTGTGCTGAGGCGTGCCGGGCACGGTCCTCTCCATTCTGATACCGTGCTCATAGCAGAACTTCTTGAATCTGGTGTCTTCATACTCACCACCATTGTCTGTTCTGAGTTTCTTTACCCTCAAACCGGTCTCATTCTCGACCATGGCTTTCCATCTTCTGAAAGCCTCAAACACTTCTGACTTTTTCTTCAGAAAGTAGACCCATACTTTCCGAGAGTGATCATCAATAAAAGTCACGAAGTAGTGTTTCCCACCAATCGACGCGGTGGTTGTTGGTCCCCAAACATCCGAGTGAACAAGCTCTAGCTTCTGCTTCCTGGGGGGTCTGCTACTTGCCTGAAAGCTAACTCTCTTCTGCTTTCCAAGTATGCATTCTTCACACACATCAATCTCTACTGATTGTAAACCTGGGAGTTTTCTCTTTGTGTGCATAACCTTCATCCCCTTTTCACTCATATGACCGAGTCTCTGGTGCCACAGCTTTGAAGTCTCATTGCCTGCCGCAACTGAGATCGAACAACGTGCACCTGCTGTCATATACAGGGTACCAGTCTTCCTACCTCTGGCAATCGTCATTGCGCCCTTCGAAATCCTCCAGTCATCCACTAGCCAGCTGGCTTACTGAGATTAAGTTCCTCTTCAGGTCGGGAATATACCTGACATCCTTCAGCTCCCATACTGACCCATTCAGCTTAATCTTCACTACACCTTTGCCAATAATGGCACATGCTTGATCGTCACCAAGATATACATTTCCAAGGTTTCCGGGGATATACTTCTCGAGGAATTCTTTCTGAGAAGTAGCATGGAATGATGCTCCCGAGTCCAACACCCAAGACTCCTCCTTGCTCTCCAAAGAGCATATCAGCGCATCATCTCCTCCTGAGGTGGAGGCAACATTCACATCTGCATTTGCCTCCCACTCCTCCCGTGCACTCCTGCACTGATTCTTGTAGTGCCCGGTTTTCCCGCACTTCCAACACTCGATAGCCTTCGAACTGTTGGGATTTTTGGATTTGGATCTCCTATCATCTGATCCATTTTCTCTGGTTGAACTTCTACCTCTTGACTCTGTATGCAATACTGAAGAGGTTGTAGCTTCACCCGACTCTCTCCGTCGGATCTCCTCACTGAGAACCAGATCACGAACGTCGTCAAACTTCAACCTTTTCTTTCCCGATGAGCTACTCACTGTCGTGACTGTAGCTTTCCAACTCTCTGGTAGGGAAGACAAAAGTATCAACGCCCGAATTTCCTCATCAAACTCAATGTCAACTGAACTCAATTGGGTCGTGACTGTATTGAGTTCATTGAGATGATGTGCTACCGATGCACCTTCCGCCATTCGCAGATTGAACAACCGCCTCATTAAATGAACTTTATTTGAGGCTGATGGCTTCTCATACATATTTGAGAGTGCTGCCACAAGACCCGCCGGGGTCTTCTCCTTCGCTATGTTGAACGCAATATTGCGAGTTAATGTCAATCTGATAACTCCGAGGGCTTTTCTGTCTAGAAGATTCCAATCTTCTTCCTTCATACCCTCCGGCTTCTTCCCCGAGAGAGGTTGATACAGATTTTTCTGATACAGATAATCCTCTATCTGCATTTTCCAGAATCCAAAATCTGTTCCATCAAATTTCTCAAGTCTTATTTTCCCTTCATCTGCGGCCATGGCTCCCACTTGAATCTGACTTCCTCTAGATCGTTTCACGCTCTGATACCAGTTGTTGGGAATTTAAACGCCTAAACCCCTAATGCAACAGAAACGCAGTATAGAAAAAATACACCAAGATTTAACGAGGTTCGGCAACTGCCTACGTCCTCGGGAGCCACACAGTTAATTTCTTATTTAATCTAACAAGAAATTACAAATCAAGAGCAAATCTCTAAACTGAGATTCCTCAAACAAACACGAGGGTCGCGTTCGCCAACGAGGGTCGCGTTCGCCAACGAGGATCGCGTTCGACCCAAACCACCATCGCGTTCGTCAAGCTCGAGCTCGCCTGGGGGGGTCGCCGCCGACTTCGCCACGCTCGTCTGCGTCTTCCTTGAGCTCGTCGGAGCTAGCTCGCCTGGGGGGGTCGCCGCCGACTTCGCCACGCTCGTCTGCGTCTTCCTTGAGCTCGTCGGAGCTCCTCCGCCGTCGGAGGTTAGTATCCACCCCCAACCTAACAATCTCCCACTTGGAGACCAAACCGACGACAGACAGGCTATCCCATCAAGCTCCTCTCCTGTGTGGCTCCGCCCTCATCATCTATGCATGAGGGCCAACTGAAGTTGCACACAACTTCAGTTTCTGAAAGGTCGCTGCCTTTGTCAACATATCCGCTGGATCCTTTCTTCCTTGGATAATCTGTTGAAATCCTTTGACAACTCGTCGGGCTCTGTATCTTCTGGAACCATTCTGCTCCTTTTTCACTCGATACACCCACTTGTTGTGACGTGCCTTCTTCCCCATGAGAAACTCAGCTAGTCCCCATGACTGGTTAGAGATCAGAGATTTCATCTCTTCTTTCGCAGCAAACTCCCACTTGCTCGCATCTCCACTCTGACAAGCTTCATCAAAGCTTTCAGACTCTCCTCCATTTATCAGCAACATATAATTCATGTATCTGCTGTTAGGCACAGGAGATAGCCTGTCTGTCGTCGGTTTTTATATTCATGTATCTGCGGATATGTTGACAAATAGTTTTTATATTCATCCTGCTAATGCTATATTCTTATGCTAATGCAAGTGTTTGGAGGATATACTCCATTTACAAATGTTTTCAGGTTTATATTCATCCTGCTAATGCTATATTCTTATGCTAATTTTCTTTTGGATGGATTTAAGGAGGGTGACTTTCATGAGACTTAAAAAGAACAGAAGCAGAGAGTAATTAATTAAGGAGGGTGACTTTCATGCTACCAAAGAGCATTAAGGACCACGCCATATAACAAACACTTGTATTCGTCCTCTGTTCCTCACCAGAGCAGGTGGAGTTAGGAGATAAATGAGTCTTTTCTAGTTTTTGTTTTCTTTGGTTTAGATGTCATGCCTGTCTAGAGTGAGAGGGAACAGCTGAGTCTTATGCTTTTGTGCCTGCTTCGCTTTCCTTATTTGGATACTAGCCTTCACGCCCGAGAAAAAAAAAAGAGGAACAGAACATTTGCTATTAATTTCCGGCCTTCTGGCTAATATTTATAAGCTCTCTAAATTTATTAACAAAAACAGTGAATAGACTAGTACTTTGATCGAAACCGTCATCTTATTTATTGGATGCTTGCAATTAGTCTTTGAGTGAAAATTAAAAATGAGCCCAATTGATAATGGACATGATCGACGAGTGTTAGATTTAGAAGGAATGAAAATTGCCCACTAGATAAATTAACGGCACTGATAAAAGTAAAAGTAATGGCCTTTCCAGTACATGCTTCTTCCCATAGGTCAAACCTGCATCAGTTTCTTGAACAATTGAGAATCTAAGTACGTCTTGTATGTCATGACACTTCCAGCTTTGGCTGAGTTGGACATGGATTGAAAAATTCATCTAGACTTCTATTTTGGTTGTGATGAAATAGCTATTAGACTATTTGTAAGGATCAGACCCAATTTTCTCTCTTTTCCTATTCTCATTGGTTCTTTGACTAGTTGTTATATTAGTTTGACTATTTTGTATTTTCTTTGTGCCCTTGAGAAGACTTATAAATGGTGGAAGTTGATTCTTTATCTATTAATAGGCACATCCTGGAGCAAAACAATTTCGTTACAAACCTGTACTGTGTTTTGAAAACTTGCAAATTATTTATGGGAAAGACAGGGCTGTTGGTTTAATCCCCTGCATACCTCTTTCTCTATCTTTACGTGTGTGCATGTGTGCGTATTCTAACCTTCAATTTTGTGCATCTTCTGCTATTATAACAGTCAAAGAATATGCTAGTATGTGTTTGCATGTGTATATCCAGGCGTTTTACTAAGTTTAATGTGTATATCCATGCATTTTACTAAGTTTCCCCAGAAGTTGAATTAAGTATGTAGTCAACATGCGCCATTTGCCTTTGTTTCTGACCTCTTTGGATGCATCAAAAAGTGAAAGAGTTTTACATCCTAAGATATCCTTATTCAGCATTGTGTAATGCCTTATATCAGCGTAATCTATGTAAGCTGCTTATGCCTTGTGTTGTTTTAGCCTTAGCCTTCTCAACAGCCTTTCTGCTGTCAAAATTTTATCATACAACTATATTTGGAAGATGTTGCTCTTGGCGTAAGTGCTTTAATGGTACTCTTTATCCCAACCGCTATTATCTAATGGGCGTGTTGGTCTCTGTGTTATTATTTGGTTTACTTTGTATCATGTATTTTTTTCCCTGGGATCAAGTTATATTTGTTGATTTCTCGAGCATCTCACAAACCGCCTGTCCTTTCTTGTTCTGACAGATACTAGCTGCTTGAAGGAAGCTGGACAAAATCAGAAAGTATACCTGATCATCTTCCTCATGTTACTTCCTCATGTTACCACTACTTTGAGATTTCTTTTTCCAATTCCCGTTCATGGTTCATTGAATTAATTTTTTTTGAATTAATTTTAGGGGATGAAGGATGCGAATCTATGTTTTGATGGGCTCACTAGTCAAAAACCAAGGACTTCGGCATGTTTTTCTCTCTCTTTGGTTAAGATCTTCTATATGAAATTGATTGTAATAGACTTTGTTGGTTAAGATTTTCTATATGAAATTGATTGTAATAGACTTTGTGACTAGAAATGGATTATACTTTATATTAGGAATATCATGACATTTACTTGATTTCTTTTGCTTCTTTCATGACCGTTCTTTCTGTAAATGTTATGTGTGAGAAATGTTGTTCTTTAATTAGTGGAATTATGGTTATGCTTCTGCTTGTTGATATTTACAAACTCGATGTTGATGGCCACTCAAGTTTTTGTGCTAGGAAATTGCCAATTTTTTTAAATACATGTTTATTAACCTGTTACTTCCCAAGATATGTCATCGTAAATTTGACTCAATTTTCTTGAGTTAAGATTGTGCAAACATGTTTAGTAACTTGTAAATTTTTTAAAAATATGATAGAATCACAATTTAATTTAATTATTTTTTGTAACTTGTTTAAAATCTAAATCTAATTCTAAAAAGTATGAATTAAAATTATGTTATGATAATTTTCTTCCTCATTTTTTCAGAAAGGTAACCAAACAAGAGAAAATAATTTTCATATGAATTTTCTTCTAACTTTCACTACAATATTCTTTCTAACCAAACAATAGAAAGAATATCATTTTCTTTTCTTTTTCTTTTCCTTTCGTTTTACTTTCTCTTTCCTTTTCCCTTTCTCTCCCTTTCTCTTTCCTTTTCTTATGTTATGATAATTTTCTCTCCCTTTCGTTTTACTTTTTCTTTTCCTTCTCTTTTCCTTTCGTTTTAGTAAAAAGCACTGCAAGTCCAATTCTACACAATGGTGTTCTCTCATTTTAGGAAGTCTATCACCTAGAATACTGTACTGATTTGGTATAGTTCTTGCAAACTACATTAGATCTTAAAACGGCTCGTCTCAGCCAAAGTCTCTTTCAAATGTTCATTTTTAAAAGGGTTAATTGGTGATAGACCTCATCTTAAATAAAAAATGTTGATAATGATAGACCACAATCCCATATACTTTACTTACTTTTAGACCCTGTGTAGTTCTATTGTTATAGATAATCCCCTCAGCGAAATATTTGACTGTTTAATCATCAGGTCTTTTTGTGCGTTAAAAATCCCTTCTCTGTAGTAGAAGAGAAGAAGTGCTGGCAGGTGATGATAGGCTTCATAACTCAGCACTTTAGCATAATAATGCGACATATGAATATGCACGTGCTGCCGGATTATCTTTCGGCCATTGCCTTTGACATTCTGACTTGATTATGTTAGGTGCGAACGCAGAATTAGAGGTCAGGCAAATGATTTCAATGTCTACATTTACCCAATTAATCAGGATTATAGTGTTGCGGATGAATTATTAATGGTCAAAAGTCAGATAGCATCGGATGCCGAATATGCTCGCTTAGATGTAAATATTCTCTTTCTTTCCTCTATAATATAATATTAGAATAGATAATATCCTAGTCAAAATTTGAAACTCAAGACTCCTCGGCTCAATGAATTAGAGACGTTCAAAAGGTAAATTTCAACTTCATCACTGACGCAGCGCGGAAGTGATAGCCTCGGAATCCACCAAGGGTGTTCTCTGAATCCACAAAGAACGATCTTCGAATCCACGAAGAACTTCGAATCCACGAAGAAAATATTAAAAAGAAAATTTTTATTGATGAAAAGTTATTCTTCTTTCGGATTACATGACTCTTCTTAAATAGAAAAACAAATAAGACTTCTAGTAAGACTAGAATTATAAAAATAGAAAGTATCAAAAAAGACTCCTAGTGAGACTAGAATTATAAAAAAAGAAAGTGTTAAATTCTATCCTAAAAAGACTCCTTATAATAGAGGAAACAAATCATGAATCAAAATTGATTTTGTTTCCTAATCTAATTTGACTCTAAAATTGAATTTATTTCCTAACCTATATTTTCTAATCTAAATAGACTCCAACTCAGATTAAGCGTCCTACATCAGTCTCCCCTTGTTGAAAGAAGCTCGAACCCGAGTTTATATTTGTTAGAATAGTAGCTTCATTGATAAATAATTTTTTTCTCTTGCAATGATCAGCATCCGCCTTGTATTTAGTATTGATTTTCTCCATTTGTTCTTTTACATCCTCTGCTAGGACTTCTTTTGTATCAAACTTGTGTATAAATCTTTTCCATGATAAGTGTATGTAACTGACAGCATGTGGCTTTGTAGTTGACATGAAAAACTCCTCCAAATATTTTTCTTATTGCTTCCCATATTCTAGTGTCGACGGTATCATCTCACCATTTTTAAAATTATTGATGATTATTGCTTCAAAAAAATAATTTTCTTCCTCATACTCTATACACAATTCTTTCATCTCCCTTATCTCAAGCTCTCCACCAAGCAATGCATACATACCATCAATTGTCTCACTCTCTATTTTATCTTTCTCCTCCATCGGGACAATATCAATATGGGTAACATCACTTACAATATCATGTAGAATATTCATCTTCGTTAACATATCATCATCAACATTAGGAACCTCAGGATGAATCTTGATGGTGGCAAAATCTTCCTTTCCGGGGGTGAGCGTCTTGTTGTTTGCCACTAGAGACACCTGTCATTGCTTGTAGTTAGAAGGTAAGAAACAATCTCTCAATAATTTCTTCATCTTTGCCCACGTTCGAACCGGATCCTTTCCTTGATGGAATCGATTTATCAGTACTTCATCCTACCATGCAGATGCTTTTTCTTTAAGCCTGTAGACCACTAATTTAACTTTCTAATCTTCTGGGATTATATTATACTCCCAATACTTATCCACTTTATCAATCCAATCAAGGAAATCCTCAGCATGAAGCTTTCCATTGAAGGATGGTATTTTTAATCCTCCAGCATCATAGTTCTCCTTTCTTCGGTAGCCTCTATGATCATTGTTGTAGAATTTATCTTGTGAAGTCAGATCACATCGTTGGCGACCATCAACGTGATTTTGAACTTACGCCGTGTTCAGACGCTCAACTACCGCCGCAAGTCGCTCCATGATAGTCTTCATCTGATTAACATCGACCGTTAGCACGTCGAACTCATTTCAAGAAATAGGGGCTTCATCACCTGTCATCGGATCAGAGGAACAAGACTCTGATACCAATTGACGCAACACAGAAATGATAACCTCGGAATCCACTAAGGGTGTTCTCTGAATCCACAAAGAACGATCTTCGAATCCACGAAGAACTTCGAATCCACGAAATAAATATTGAAAAGATAAATTTTATTGATAAAAAGTTATTCTCCTTTGGGATTACATGACTCTTCTTAAATAGAAAAACAAATAAGACTCCTAGTAAGACTAGAATTACAAAAATAGAAAGTATCAAATAAGACTCCTAGTAAGACTAGAATTACAAAAAAAAGTATCAAATTCTATCCTAAAAAGACTCCTTATAATAGAGAAAACAAATCATGAATCAAAATTGATTTTGTTTCCTCATCTAATTTGACTCTAAAATTGAATTTATTTCTTAATCTATATTTCCTAATCTAAATAGACTTCAACTCAGATTAAGTGTCCTACATCAATCACCTACTTTCGGCCATAGATAACCGAGAAGAGAGTGTTGAATCCTTCCCGTCGATATCGATATCACCTGTATATTCTGGGCCTATTTCTTTTCGTTAGAAAAGCTGCTGATTAGCTTGTTTCAATTTACTCGAAAAAATTGTCCTCCCTATTATCAAAAAATAGTTGAGAAGTCAATTCTTATATGTTATGTAGTACACTCAATTCTTATTTCCTACTTTGATTACAAGTGTGGATTCAATGAATGATTGTGATTCTCTCTAATTCACACCCTATATGTTATGTAGTACACTCAATTCTTATTTTCCACTCTAGATGTGTCGCAATCATCAACCAACTAATCGATAGGAATAAGTATAGTTTAGATATTTATAATCTATGAGTTGTCTATAATTTGGAAGTTCATGTTATTTCTCTCTAATTTAGAATATTTAGAGGGATTTATGAAAGTTAGGTTTCAAGAAACTTAACCCCTTCTGGTTAGTGGTAAATAATGTAATTTGCGTATAAATAGCGCTAACTTTCCAGTTAAGTTTAAACTGGGGGTCCCACAAAAATATTTGTATCCATGGATATATTCATACCCGTGTCCGTTAAGGTATTATTATAGTTACTAAAATCTATAGGTGATAGGATATTGTTATTGTTATGGTGTTTTTAGTCATCAGAGTACGACACTTTGCTAGCAATAGACAGGTGTCCCCTTTCATGCAACACTCAAGCCAAATTAATGGTCAAACAGCCAAGGATCTCGACGTATCCGACCCGTCGATTCGACATCTCCTCATGTCGAATCGAATGGTGGTACTAGTCGATCCTCTTTTCAAAAATAACTCACAACGAGCCCACTCGACCAATTATTCGACGCCTCACGAGGTCGACTCAAAAGGCGTTACTTCTTGACGAAGCCATAGGACAACATCAACCTTGAACCTCTACCACTGACAGTACGTCGGCATCACATTTAATGCTTGGCAGGCGCATCATACCTCTAGCCCCAATAGTCTTCATGACTCAACGGACCACGTCAGCACCGTCATGCCTCCGATCACTTCTCATTTAATGGTGAAGTGATCTCTCCTCCACTCGTCTACTGGCACGTGTAAAGTAGGTGCTGACGTAGCCACTAGCCCATACTTTTTTACTACCATCTTGTACTCGGCCGAAGTGTCCATTCTACCCTTCCATCACCACTATAAATGGAGGTACTATTCTTCCTTTTGAAAGGATCTAGACTTTTTTTGGAGACTTTTTGACTCTTGAATATCTACTAATTATACTACACTACACACAAGAACTCTAACAGTTCTTCATTTCCCCACTCAAGCTCACAAGCTGACTTAATCGTCAGAGGTACAACGGGGGGAACCAAGCCCTGTCCTCTCATGAGTTTCTACTTTGTGCAGGCTGAAAGCTGCTCTACTCAAAACCAGATATTCAGAGAAGTGAGAGGCTCCTCATCAATCTCACCTCGAAATATTTGACTGTTTGGTTAACCATCATCAACAGTTTAGCACCCACCGTGGGGCCTTCTTTCTTTATCAAGAAAACATGTCTGGTTTTGAAGATAGCACTGACTAGTCTCACCCTGTAGAACCGCATCAGAGCTATGTTACTCAAGCTCAGCTTGAAGAAATAGCTCAGAAAATTTCTCAATCTCTCAACCAGCAACTCGCTACCTTCACTAGAAAACTTCTCAGCGGGCATCCACAGCCACATCAAGTTGCATCAGTCATCCCCCCCACCTTCTAAAGACTTGCGATCGGAGACTCACCCTCCTTTCAGAGAACAACAAGTAGTCCCGTCTCAGACTTCTCATGTTGCTGCCAAGCAGTTGAGGGATTGCGTTGAGTATGCGAACCCACCACCTCATCGGTCAACTCGCCCTGGAGAGCCTCACCGACATCTCCTCTCTCATCCAGAAATCACCAGTGAGAATCCTGACCCTGGTCACCCTGAGGACCGCACTAGAGGAGCAGTCTCTAAGACTATCTCCCATCACTGTGCTTCTCCAGCCCTTTCTGCTACTATAGGGGCCTCCGGATACGATCGAGTGTACAGACCGGTCGTAAAAACCGTTAGGGAGAACACCCCTCTTTTAGATGACCTCATGAATACCCTATGTGAGAAGTTCAAGATGTCTCACGTAGAGAAGTATAAGGGCGAGGGAGACCCCTCCAAGCATGTTTAGAACTACTATGACGTGATGAGCATGCTCCAAGCATTAGAAGCGGTCATTTGTCGATATTTTCCCATCACTCTTTCAGGGAGTACCAAGCTCTGGTGGAATGCTCTTGAGAAGAAGTCCATCAGCAGCTTCCAACAACTCAGCCGAAAGTTTATCCACCACTTTCTAGCTGACACCAAGCAGAACCTGTTTGCTCATGTATTGATCCAGATGAGGCAAAGGCCTAGAGAGAGCCTTCGAGCCTACTTTAAGAGGTTCTAGGCAAAGAGACTTAAGGTCAACGACCCAGGGAGTGCGATCGTTATGTTTGGCCTCATGGCCGGCTTGCAGAGAAACAAGTTGGCCGACCCACTTGCCAAGAAGCCAGTCGCCAACTATGAATAGTTGATGGCCAAAGCTCACGAGTACATGGACATGGAAGATGCCTGAGCTTACAAGGTAGCATCCAGGTCCATAGAGACCTCCACAGCCATAACTTCAGCAGCACCAGCAGCGCCACTTGCTCTGTCGACCCAGCAGTAGCACCAGCGGTGGTACTAACACCAGAGTCGGCTAAAGGCCCTCTTGCAAGGCAGGAGTGGCCGAGAGACCCCCAGAGAGTCGACTCTAGCTCCAATTGATCCGACAGGAGGGACCTACAGAGAGACCATGCGCCAAGGCCTGCACTCACAGTCCTCAACACTTCACTCGCAGAAGCTCTCACCAGAGTTTAGAAGGAGGGGCACTGCAAGGAGCATGCTCCCAAGATGAGGTAAAATCCCTAGAGCCACAACATGAGGCAGTTTTGCCATTACCACAAAGATCATGGTCACCTCACCAATAATTGTCGCATCCTCAAGAGGGACATCGAGTACTTTGATTGAGAGAGGGTATCTGAAGAAGCTTGTCTCTCAGAGAGACCAGAGAGAAGTAGCCCCAATCAAAGTAGATAGGAGATCCCGCTCGTGGTCATCTCATTCTTGACCGCGCCAAGACAGCCGACCCCTAGAGCTCAACCATAAGGGGGTCATTAATATGATTAGTGGCGGTCCCACCGCTGGAGGATCATCCAACAAAACCCGGAGGTCCCACCGTTGGAGGGTCGTCCAATAACGTCTGAAAGAGGTATGCTAAGAGGGTGTTGTGGGTCGCCCAGTGCGACAAGAGGACGAAGGCAGAGGAGCCCATCTTTTTGGGGGACGTCGTCCTGCAAGGCGTTGAGACATCTTATGATGACTATATCATCATAACATCAGGGATTGATGGCTTCCAAGTGAAGCAGATCATGGTCGATACAAGGAGCTCGGTGGACATCTTGTAAGTCAACGCCTTCAACGATGGGCACCGATAAATCTTGCCTATTTCCCTATAGAGGCCCCCTCATTAGATTCACCAGTCAGTCCCTCATGCAGAAAGGGATGATTACTCTCCCCCTAACAGTTGGAGAGTATCCTAGACAAACCACCATCCATGTTTAGTTCCTAGTGATGAATCTCAAGTCGGCCCACAATGTCAACTTGGGCCGAACCGCCCTCCATCTCTTGTGGGCTATCCCATTAACTTACCACCAGATAATGAAGTTCCCGACTCCTAATGGAGTCAGAGTCACCAGGAGCAATTAGCGAGAGGCCAGGTCCTGTTACCTGCTCTCCACTAAGGGTAAGGGTTTACAGGACGCCTTGCCTATTGAGAAAGTCTACCTCTAGTTGGAGAAAACAACGGAGCGGCAGAGGATGATGCCGGTAGAAGAGCTCTAGGATATACCCATCGACCGGGAATGACTGAAGATGATCAGGATTATGGCCAACCTAGTCGAGCCCTTGCGAGGAGCCTTAACAGAATTCCTATAGACGGACACTGATATGTTCACCTGGGGTCCTGAGGACATGTCAGGGGTTCCCCCCAAGGTGATCAGCCATGAGCTAGCTGTCAACAAGCACACTAAGCCTATATGATAGAAGAAGAGTCATATTGGCCCAGAGCACCAGAAGGCGACGGTCGACGAAGTTGATCGGCTCCTTAGAGCTAGTTTCATCAGTGAAGTCCAATACCCAGAATGGCTGGCTAATATTGTGTTGATGAAGAAGGAGCTGAATAAATGGAGGATGTGCGTTGATTTCACCAACCTCAACAAAGCTTGCCCCAGGGACAGCTATCCCCTGCTTCGAATCGATCAGCTAGTAGACGAAAGTACAGGGCACAAGCTACTTAGCTTCATGAACGCCTTCTCACTAGCAATTAATGCTGAGCTCATCTACATCCTGCCTGACTCCTAACTTATTGTTTACCAAGTAAGAGGAGACTATACAGCTAAAGACTCAAGGATGATCTTGTACCTGAAGGTGGTCAAAGAGCTCGTGAGAAACTTCAAAGATTTTAGGATCGCCTAAGTCCCCCACACCCTCAACACTCGAGTGGAAGCCTTATCCAAGCTTTGGTCGTCCAGCTCAGGGAATAGTCAGGGATCTGTCTACACAAACACCCTGAAGAATCCTAGCATCGTGGAAGCTTCAATAGACTTAGTCATGCAGGTTGATACATTTACTGAACATTGTTGAATGGACCCATTCATCCAGTACCTAACATTGGATCCTCACTAGAGAATGCTACTAAAGCGAGGAGTCCACAGAGGAATACTCGATGATATCTTATGATTGATAACCAGCTTTATCGATTGCCATACTCTAGCAATAGTGTGGGGCCTTATCTTCGATGTCTCTGACTGACTAAAACCAGTTATGTATTGAGAGAAATCCATAAAGGAACTTGCGAAAATCATCCAAGAGCCAAAACCTTTGCCTAGAAGTGATCCGCCAAGGCTACTATTGGCCTACCATCCTTGCCGAGTCTAAAAGACTCGTCTCCTGATGCTAGACCTGTCAATTCTTCTCAAATATGCCTCGAGCTTAGTGACTGAGCTCACCCCCATCATGAGCCAAATTCCATTTGCTCAATGGGGACAAGATTTATTAGGCCTCTCCTAATAGCTTCAAGGCAATGTAAGTTTTTATTCGTTGTCATTGACTACTTCACAAAATGGATGGAAGTTGAGCTATTGGCCAAAATTGGTGAGAGCAATACCATCAATTTTGTGTAGAAATTAATTGTCTACAAATTTGGAGTTCTTATCTCATTCATCACTGACAACGACACCCAATTCAATAGCAGAAGCTTCCAAAGTTTTTGTGAAGAATGCAAAATACAGCTCAAGTTCATCTCAGTGGCACACACAAAATATAATGAGCTTGCAGAACCGCTAATAGATATATATACTCCAAGCTTTAAAGAAGAAGGTAGATAAAGTGGTTGCAAACTAGGTTGAAAAACTACCCGTAATTCTGTGGTCCTATTGCACAACTTACAAAAATTCCACAAGAGAGAGTCAATCAAGCTAGCATATGGAGCTGAAGTGGTTGTCCCAGTAGAAGTTGACATGCATCATCTGATTGCAGCACTTAGATGAAGATCGTCGGGACTTCGAGTCAGACTTGACTTTATTGATGAAGTTCAAGACAAATCTCTAAGGTCACAAGTCATCAACTAGTAGCACATCGTGATACTACAATAGCAAGGAGTCTGACCTCTAAGATTCAACATCGGTGATCTCATCCTTCAAATAGCAATTTTCAACAGAGATGCCAAGAGCAACAAATTGGCCTCCAACTAGGAAGGACCATACACGGTCATCGAGGAAGTATATCCCAGTACTTATCGGCTACAAAGCTCTAATGGAAGAATTTTGTAGCACCCCTAGAATATAGATCATCTCATGAAATACTTCCAGTGACTATAACTATAAGGTTCTCATACAATATAACTACTTTGGATGATTTTTATTATGCTATACTTTTGTAGTGCTTTCAAAGCCTCATGACCTTTCGAGATGCAACTCAAAAGACCTTGGTACCTATTCAGGATAAAACCAAGATACGCCATCAACTCGGTCAGCCTCAACTCAAAAGACCTAAGTACCCATTTGGGATAAATCTAAGGCACATCATCGACCCGTTGGCCTCAACTCAAAAGACTTTAATATTCGGGATAAAACTAAGGCGCGTTATTAACTCAGTCGTCCTAAACTCAAAAGACATTAGTACCAATTTAGGATAAAACCAAAGCATGTCATTGACTCGGTCGACTATAACCTATAAGACCTTGGTATCCTCCCAAAATAAAAATAAGGCATGAAGCCGACTCATCTCAGTTACAAATCTCAAAGCAAAGTAAATTGCAGATAAACATAAGAACACAAGCAAGAGAGGTACACAGGTCGAGTAAACAAAAGTATATCTTTTCTTCATATATCAAAATAGTTACAAAATAGAATATTTATATCGGAAAGACGCTAACAAAATATATACATGAAGCTCTCACGGAGCTCGATTCGGAGCAGGCATGGGTCTTGTAGTGGGTGCACCGCTGGACCCAGAAGCAGAAGCTGAACGTGTTGGAGCAATGGTAGTAGGAGTCGGCACAGGAGATGGTTGGTGCTAGCTCTAACCCAATCTCTTCACCCTTGTCATCTTTAGGCTGGCTAGCCTAACTGTCTCGAGCAGAGCCCACAATCGACTCATCACCCTCCTCACCTCCATTGTTGACATCCAAGATGAGTCCGCCTCCCCTCCTTTCTATCTCCTAGAGAGCATCGAGGTAATTATTGACTCGGGGAGGATAGTGGAACTAGTTAGGATCGAGCTTGAAGTCGGGGCGGAGCTGCATTATGAAGTAGTCAAAGCCGGCCTTACAAGCCAAGGTTGCCTCCACCTTTCCAAGAGTACTGTCGGGGTATTTATCCACAACCTCAACTTGGTAGGCTTCAGACTCAAGATGGTTAAGGCAACCCTACAGTGCTTGCACTTCAGTGAGAGACGACTCTCGTTGTCTCTCGGCCTCTAGTTCTACTCATGCTGCTTCCCCCTTTCGCAGATTATCATGAGCCTCTATTTCCTCATTTATCTAGTCTTGAAGGGTCTCAATATGTCGGTGAGCTAGTCGAGCCTGCTCGAAAGCGATACCGTTCTCCCACCTCTCGACCTTGATCTCATCCCTCAAGTATTTCACCACATCATCATGTTCATGGAGCTCATGCATGAGATGACTGATGTCCCCCTTGAGCTTATTGATCGTGGCTGACTTCTTGCTATTAGATTCCTCAAGCCTTTGATCCTCTCCTCCCGCATCTCAATTTGCCGACACTATTTTTCTTCGCTCCCCCTCCTAGCCACCAACTCGGCCTCCTTGGCAGTAGTGACTCTTCTCGGCCTCTTCCTGAGCCACCTTCTCAGCCTCCAACCCTTTCTGGAGCTTGAAATGGAGGCTTCACGCTTGCTCAAACTGAA
>NC_033800.1:64843612-64843953 GCF_001876935.1 Asparagus officinalis | reverse complement strand
ATAGCCTTTAAGAGCCTGTGAAGGCTAACGTCTAGCATGCCTGAGAGGATCTCATCATCCCAAGGGAGATAGAACTGCTCCAAAGCTTGAGACTGAGCGATCTGAGACTCCAAGATCAACCCTCTCCTGTCAAGATGCCATCAAGGAGTAAATCTGAACTCTTCAAACGGCTCTCTATCATATTGAGGGACTTCCCTAGATAACCTCATTATCATCATCCTCAGCTCCCACCACATGTTCGGCTTGAGCTCATTGATACAGTGGGGGAAGGGTCACCTAATGCGTCCCTCATGAGCATGAGGTGCCTCAGCCGATGCCGACTCTTCGACAACTCCCTCCTT
>NC_033800.1:64840517-64843602 GCF_001876935.1 Asparagus officinalis | reverse complement strand
TCCCCCTCAATCCGAGCCTGGGCCTCAACAGGCTTGTGCGCCACCATTTCACCCCTCCAACATGAGCGGGGGACTCCTCGTCGACAAACACAACATCAATCGACTCAGTTCAAGGGACGTTTGGAAAGGGAGTGGAGAGATTTTCACCTTCTTCAGCTTCTTGATCAGGGTAGGAGTTACCACCTCTGTTGCACTCTCCTCCCTGGCCCATGATGGTTCGGCACCTCCAGAGGGACCTTAGCCACTTACTTTCCACAGCCATCTCCTCTTCTTATCAGACCTCTCAGCCTAAGCAGTGGAAACACTTGGCCCAGCCAGCTGAGTCGCGATCTTGACAGCATTCTCTACCACCTCATCAGCCTCTACTAGGGCTAATTCAAACCTCAAACATTTTTAGGGCCTGACTAAAGACCCTGGCTCAGTTTCGTCTAGCTCCTTCAATGGTAAAGATAAGACCGCTGCTCGGATCTTATCCTCTTTAGTTAGCGGGACTCTGGAGATGCTAGCCACCTGCAGAGTTGCTGTGTCGAACAAGTTCTCAATCCTTCGAGACCTAGAGTAGGCCCAAACCTTCTCGAGCCCCTGCTTCTCCTCAGCCATGAGAAAGCTCGACTTCAAAACATCCTTCTTGATCTCGGGCCAAGCCAAGCAAGACATGATCGGGTCGGCCCTAAAGACCTAGATAAACTTCTCCTTCCACTCTTTGTAAGCAAGACATGATCGGGTCGGCCCTAAAGACCTAGATAAACTTCTCCTTCCACTCTTTGTTCCGCCCAGGAGTGTTCAAGACAACTTTAAAGCCGCCCAGGTTTTAGAAATAGTAATACCCTCTTTCATCCCAACCTTAACGCTAAGGAGATGACCGAGCATGAAAATGGTCGGGTCGACTCCAACCTGATGACAAATCACCATGATCCCCATCAGCGTGGCAATGGAGTTCGACTTGATTTAGGAGGGCGAGACTCTCGGAGCTTTGAAGACGCAACAAAGGAAGGGGTGGAGCGGCAGATGCAGACCGTACTCCAACTGACGGAGATACACTGGAGCAATCACCCCGCTGTGGTCGTACACCGCTTGAGCCCTCTCCAACGCTGACAATGTAAATTTGCGGGGGATGTTGTAGAAGTAATAAAGACTTTAAAGCACTATTGCACACATCTTCGAGCGAAACTTCCTCAAAAGATCGATTTTGGCCTCATTGCGGGCAACGGTTGTAGCAGTAGAAGACATTTGTAGAAAGAATTCATCAGAGAATGATTAGAAATCATTCTGAGAATAGAGAGTTCTAGAGTTTAGAGAATTCGTAAACAGAGACCTCCAGTAGCACTAATATATACACTCCTGGAGGCGGGCACTAGGCGAGATTGTAGCGGTCGACTCGATTATTGATAGACAACTGAGATTGACCTCAAAATTCGAAGCAGTCACTCAGGAAGTGAAGCGCTAACAGCGACCCGTCGCTTTCCCCATAAATGTGCCTTGGATATCCCAACTGTCGACTATTCAATTTCATTCGAACTCGGCCTACCGAGTTCGAGTGAAAGGAGCTAGTGCTATATCCTATAAATAGCTAAGTGTTAATCCTCGAAGAGGAGTCGACACGTCTCCCATCTTAACTAAATAATTAATCAACCACGTTGTGTGAGGAACGATTCGAGCGAATTCAGCATTCGATCCTTCCTAACTAGGACCGAGTCGACAGTCGTCCTCACTCGGACCTCATTGGCACTAGGCACATTATGTTGCTCTCAGATTAAACGCCTGGGTGACTCGTTCCCCTTTGCAACCGACACATGTAAAGTAAATAACGTCTGAGCCGCATGCTGGAACTCGGCTAAAGTTACTCATCTACACTTTGATCTGCTATAAATGAGAATTGTTGTCTACTACTTAGGGTAAGCAATCTTCTGGCTAAAAATACACTACACTCTTATTTTTCTTCTCCACTCAATCTTAAGGCTGACTTGATTGTCGGAGGAACTACTGGAAATCCCAGCTCCGACCCTCTCACGTGTTGTTCATGTGCAAGATGGAATTCACTGCTCAGAGGCCAACCATCTAAAGAAGATTGAGGATTCTAATACCCAACCAAACCCATACTTAACCCCATAACTGACATCAACACCAAAGAAATCACAGGACAGCAACAAAAAAAATATTCCAGTCAAGATCCAAACCTCTAACAGTGCCCACAATTTTCATATTTCTATGAAGCCAAATATTGAATTCATTGTCAAAAAAATCTGCCGTGTTTTTATACGCTGCAAAAGTCATCCAAACCCGTTTAGCACGGCCGCAACTTCGAAAAATATGGTCATTATCTTCGCCCATCTCCCCACAGTAGCCATAGCTAGCATCCTGAGCCATGTGCCTTCGAACACGGTTTACATTGTGCATTAGTTTATCTTTTACAAGAAGCCATAGAGAAGTGTTCCATTTTGCAGGGCATTTAATGTTAGATCTACATCATAAAACTTGAGATCTAAAACCATATAGCCATGATTAATTCAAAGAGATCTGGATCTGTTTGAAATAAAATCAAAGGTTTTTTGGGTATTGTCGCGGCGTTTCAATTTGAAACCCTAATTACCGTTCCACCACAGGGTTTCAACCCCAACGACCGAATGGCGAAATTTAAGGAGGTGGTTACCTCAAACGAACCGCTTGTCAATTTTTTAACCGAAGCTTTCGCGCTCAACGAAACCTCTCGGCGTTCTTCTAAGGTGAACCTCGGCGTTCAACTCGTCTTTCCAGTGAGCGTTCAAGCTCAATTTTAACGAACCTCGCTTCGTTCTAAGGTGAACCTGCGTTCAACTCAGTTCCGTGAGCGTCAAAGCTAATTTCAACGAACCTCGCGTTTCCTTCTAAGGTGAACCTCGCGTTCAACTCAGCGTGAGCGTTCAAGCTCAATTTTAACGAACCTCGCGTTCGGTTCTTCAGACGAACCTCGCGTTCGTACTTCAGACGAACCTCGCGTTCGTCTTCAGTCGAGCCTCGCTTTCGTACTTCAGACCGAACTCGCGTTCTTGACTTCGTCGATGCTCTGCGTTCGTAACTATCAGACGAACCTTCGCTATCTCTCTCC
>NC_033800.1:64836281-64840492 GCF_001876935.1 Asparagus officinalis | reverse complement strand
GGAGAGAGATAGCGAAGGTTCGTCTGATAGTTACGAACGCAGAGCATCGACGAAGTCAAGAACGCGAGTTCGGTCTGAAGTACGAAAGCGAGGCTCGACTGAAGACGAACGCGAGGTTCGTCTGAAGTACGAACGCGAGGTTCGTCTGAAGAACCGAACGCGAGGTTCGTTAAAATTGAGCTTGAACGCTCACGCTGAGTTGAACGCGAGGTTCACCTTAGAAGGAAACGCGAGGTTCGTTGAAATTAGCTTTGACGCTCACGGAACTGAGTTGAACGCAGGTTCACCTTAGAACGAAGCGAGGTTCGTTAAAATTGAGCTTGAACGCTCACTGGAAAGACGAGTTGAACGCCGAGGTTCACCTTAGAAGAACGCCGAGAGGTTTCGTTGAGCGCGAAAGCTTCGGTTAAAAAATTGACAAGCGGTTCGTTTGAGGTAACCACCTCCTTAAATTTCGCCATTCGGTCGTTGGGGTTGAAACCCTGTGGTGGAACGGTAATTAGGGTTTCAAATTGAAACGCCGCGACAATACCCAAAAAACCTTTGATTTTATTTCAAACAGATCCAGAATTGGAAAAAATTGAAGGAAAAATCAAAGAAAAATCCAAAAAAATTCCCAAAAGTTACTGTTCACCGGGGATTTTTCAGTTACTGTTCATCTGGGAAAAACCTTTACTGTTCATCCGAAAAAAAATTCGTTACTGTTCATCCGAGAACATTACTGTTCATCCGAACCCAAAATTGAATCTTTAACCAGAGATTTAAGATCAAAAAACCCAATAAAACTTAAATCCCTAAGAATTAATCAAGGTGGCTCTGATACCACTTGTTTATATCTACATCATAAAACTTGAGATCTAAAACCATATAGCCATGATTAATTCAAAGAGATTAACAAAATCAAAAGAGAGCGGAAGCTTATACCTGAATCCATAGATTGATCTTGATTTTGGGTTTTGGATCTTCTAACCTTAGGGTTTCTCTAAAACCGAATTTCTCTAGCTAGATGGGGGTGTAGAGAATTAGAGAATGTAACCCTAGGTTAGGGACCATAACCCCTTATTTATAGATGTTGTACTTTTGCAATTTAGCCCCTCAATAAATTACAATTACAACCTGGTATCTGCACATATAACCCCATGACTTATTTAAATACCAAATTAACCCAACTTAATTGATCACTTTAGTGGGTTATCCTGAAAGATAGCAATACACATTGATTAATCATATGTGCCCACAAATAGATTTATTAGATTAAATCCAACATTTAATTCTCAAAATATAGCTGAAATCACACTGCTCGCACCTGTCCTGTAGCTCTGACCCAGTAACACGACCTCCTGGTAGGTCCTCCACCGTAGGTTGCTTTCCAGATTAAACAATCCTCTGTGGTCGTTTTCTTCGGAAGCGGGCACCCAATCACCGTCTTGGCCACATTCATAAGGCAAAACACCATGAACCGTATATCTATTCCATGTACCTGGAGAAAGAATGAACCCAGACGCCTTGAGATTAATATATGCTAGGTACAGGAGTATCCTCATCAAGTTCCTCTATCAACACCCTCGGACCTATCCATGAATCCAGCTAGAAAAATTAGCTTTACTTGTGAGTTGTAATCAGTCCAAGGATTGTTAGTTAGTAGAATTCTAATTAGAGTAGAATACTAGTTAGTAGATAGGTTTCTAGTTATTGGATAAGATTAGAATTGCAATCTTAATCCTATATATATGTAAACAATTGATGAGTTTTGTTACAACGTGAAAAAAAACTTAAAAGAGAAAGTTCCTGCCTCTCCTCTGTTCGTTCTCTCTTTTCTCTGTCTACAGGTTCTGTTTTTTGTGTTCACCAACAAAACAGACCCGGAGCTCTCAGTTTGTTGTTGTTCGGTCCCAAAGGAAAGGTGCCAGGTCCGGCCAATAGCAAGTGCAGGAGCAGAGACTAAAAGAAAATCCCTGCAGCAAATCCTTTGTGTGTTCTTTGGTGTTCGGTTCCTAAAAAATCAGCCAGGGAAGTTTTTGTCTTTCAGGTTTTTTATAAAAGCTTACAACTTTGATACTTGGGTCGATCCCACTTCAAAACCAACAAGTGGTATCAGAGCGGTGTATGCCTAAGTACCAACCCAGATCTGAAGAGATGACGAATTTGGAGAAGATGACGACCAAGGTGGGTTCCCTCTCTCTTCAATACCCGATGCTATCGAGGGAAAACTATGCTTCGTGGGCGATCAAGATGAAAGTCTACATGAAGGCTCAAGACGTGTGGGATGCCATTGAGCCCGCGGCAGGCGCGTCCGTGGAACACAGGAAGGATCAGATGGCGTTGGCGGCCATCTACCAGGGGATTCCTGAAGAGACTTTGATGGTGATCGCAGAGAAGCAAACAGCAAAAGAGGCATGGGAGACGTTGAAAACAATGCATCTAGGAGCGGATCGTGTGAGGAACGCGAAGGTGCAGACCTTGAAGTCCGAGTTCGAACTTCTCCGGATGAAGGAGAATGACAACGTCGACGATTTTTCGACGAAGTTGACAGGAGTCGTCAACAAGATCCGGGCTTTAGGCGGCGAGATGGAGGAGAACTACGTCGTCAGAAAGCTACTTCGGGCGGTACCGGAGAGATTCCTTACTATCGTCTCCACGATTGAACAGTTCGGGGACATCGACGACATGACACTCGAGGAGGCGATCGGGCGCCTCAAAGCCCACGAGGAGAGGGCACGTGTTTTTCGAAACAACGTCGACGATCACCTATTGTTGACGCATGCGGAGTGGCAAGCAAGGAGCAAGAAGAACGGCGGAGGCTTCCTCTCAACACCTACAACCAATGATGGCAGCGGTCGAGGACGAGGTCGCGGGGCCGGTCGTGGGCGTGGGCGTGGCCAAAGAGGCCGAGGCGGACAGCAGTACCACGGCAGCGGGCAGCAGCACCACGCTGCCCAAGCAGGCCGCGGAGGGGAGCACGGCGGCCAGGCAGGCCGAGGCGGCTTCGGCGGCAGAGGAGGACGTCCAGGAGGTGGTTTCGGCCATGGAGGTGCAGCTCGCCAGGAGGGGGAGAGTAGCACAAGCGGTGGTCGAGACAAATCCAACATCAAATGCTTCAATTGCGGAGTATACGGGCACTTTCAGTCGGAGTGTCACAAGCAACGCCGCAACCATGAACAGGAGGCTCATCTCACCCGTGCATATGACGAGGAGCCAACCTTGATGATGACTGTTTTAGAGGAATCATCAACTGCCATTCTACTCAATGAAGAGAAGGTGGTGCCAAACTTACTCACAGCGGGGGAGGCACAAGTTGCCAACGACGTTTGGTACCTTGACAACGGAGCTAGCAATCACATGACCGGCCACCGAGACAAGTTCAAGGAGCTCGACGAGAACATCAAGGGAACCGTCAAGTTTGGTGATGGATCCGCGGTAGAGATCAAGGGGAAAGGCTCTATCCTCTTTCAGTGCAACAACGGCGATCAAAGGCTACTACCTGAGGTATATTATATTCCAAGTTTGAAATCTAACATTATTAGCCTTGGTCAGATGACTGAAGATGGGAGTAAGGTTGTTATTGCTGACGAGTTCCTGAGGGTGTTTGATAGGAACGGTGCTCTCTTGATGAGGGTGACACGTTCAACTAACCGATTGTACAGGATAGAGTTAAAGACTTGCAAGCCGGCGTGTTTGATGGCGAACATTAACGATCCAGCTTGGTTATGGCATGCTCGCCTTGGGCATGTCAATTTCTTCGCCCTCAAGATGATGACTGAAAAGAGGATGGCTTCCGGGTTGCCGAAGATCTTGCACCCAAATCAACTATGCGAAGGATGCCTCGTCGCCAAGCAAGCAAGACTGTCGTTCCCTTCGCAAGCAAATTTCAGAGCTCAGAAGCCGCTGGAGTTACTACATGCTGATCTATGTGGTCCTATCACCCCATCTACACTTGCTGGGAACAACTACTTCCTTCTTATCGTTGATGATTTCAGCCGATGGATGTGGGTATACATGTTGAAGGCCAAGAGTCAAGCTTTTGAAACCTTCAAGAGGTTCAAAACAGAGGTTGAGAACGCATGTGACCACAAGGTGAAGACATTGAGGACAGATCGTGGTGGCGAATTCTTGTCAAAGGAGTTCACAAAACTGTGTGAAGACTACGGCATCAAACGTCATCTCACTGCACCGTACACCCCGCAGCAAAACGGTGTAGTGGAGAGGCGTAA
>NC_033800.1:64806873-64836141 GCF_001876935.1 Asparagus officinalis | reverse complement strand
TGTTGCAGGCCGAACCAGGGGTAGTTTGCTCGCTGGTCCAGAAACTGCAGCGGAGGCAGCGAACCCCACTGTTTTGGACGCGTTCGGACCCCCTGAAGCTGCAGTTATGACTCCTGTACGCTATCGATCTCTTGCGGACATCTATGCGGAGACGGAGGTGATTGATCTCCCGGCAGAGGAGTTGTTTCTCATCAATGAAGAACCAGCGAACTATCTTGAGGCCGCAACAGATCAAGAATGGCGGACTGCCATGGAGAAGGAAATAGAGGCCATCGAGAAGAACAAGACTTGGGTACTCACGGAGTTACCGCGGGGTTCCAAACCCATTGGTCTCAAATGGGTGTACAAGCTGAAGAAGGACAATGAAGGCAACATCCTCAAGCACAAAGCAAGACTTGTAGCAAAAGGGTATGTCCAGCAGCAAGGCGTGGACTTTGATGAGGTGTTTGCACCTGTGGCGAGGCTTGATACCATCAGAATAATCCTCGCTATATCAGCACAGAACGGGTGGGAGGTGCACCATTTGGATGTGAAGTCGACATTCCTAAATGGTGATCTCCAGGAAGAAGTGTATGTGGTTCAACCTGAAGGGTTCGTTGTGAAGAATCAAGAGCACAAGGTCTACAAGCTTTCAAAGGCACTCTACGGTCTACGCCAAGCACCTCGGGCATGGAACACGCGCCTCGACAAGTGCATGAAGGGCATCGGATTTGCAAGATGCACTCAGGAGCAGGCGGTATACACAAGGAGTAACAGAGGGGATACACTCATTGTTGGCGTGTACGTAGATGACTTGATCGTTACGGGCTCGAGGGCGGATGAGATAAAGTTTTTCAAGCAACAAATGATGAAGGAGTTCGAGATGAGTGACCTTGGATTGCTTTCTTATTATCTTGGTATCGAGGTGGATCAGCGAGATGATTGTATTGCACTAAGGCAGGCGGCCTATGCGAAGAAGGTTTTGGGTCAGTTCGGCATGATGGATTGCAACCCGACGCAATATCCTATGGAAACAAAGCTAAAGCTTGGAAAGGATTCCGAAGGAACACTGGTGGACGTGGCGGAGTATAGACGCATTATCGGATCTTTGAGGTATCTAACTCACACCCGACCCGATATCACATATGCCGTGGGGATTGTGAGTAGGTACATGGAGCACCCTACAGTTTTGCATCGACAGGTTGTCAAGCATATTTTGAGGTACGTGAAGGGTACTATGTCCTACGGATTGGTGTACAAACGAGGTCGAGGCAATGAAGAGTTGGTGGGATTCACTGACAGTGATCTTGCGGGAGATGTTGATGACAGGCGCAGCACAGGCGGCATGGCATTTTATCTAGGTGACAGTTTGGTCACTTGGACATCACAGAAGCAGAAGACGGTGACATTATCATCCTGCGAGGCAGAATTTATAGCGGCAACTGCAGCAGCATGCCAAGGCTTGTGGTTGAGGAGTTTAATCAGCAAGGTGATTGGGAGTGAGCTCAAGCCGGTTACACTCTTCGTCGACAACAAGTCTGCGATTGCCTTGATGAAGAATCCAGTTTTCCATGGAAGAAGCAAGCATATCGACACACGTTTTCACTTCATTCGTGAGTGTGTTGAGCGAGGACAGATTAAAGTGGAGTTCGTGAGCACGAGCGAGCAGCGAGCAGATATTCTCACGAAGGCACTAGCAAGGGTGAAGTTCATCGAGATGCGAGAACTGCTAGGAGTAAGGGACTTGGAATCTCGTCCAGATTAAGGGGGAGAATGTGAGTTGTAATCAGTCCAAGGATTGTTAGTTAGTAGAATTCTAATTAGAGTAGAATACTAGTTAGTAGATAGGTTTCTAGTTATTGGATAAGATTAGAATTGCAATCTTAATCCTATATATATGTAAACAATTGATGAGTTTTGTTACAACGTGAAAAAAAACTTAAAAGAGAAAGTTCCTGCCTCTCCTCTGTTCGTTCTCTCTTTTCTCTGTCTACAGGTTCTGTTTTTTGTGTTCACCAACAAAACAGACCCGGAGCTCTCAGTTTGTTGTTGTTCGGTCCCAAAGGAAAGGTGCCAGGTCCGGCCAATAGCAAGTGCAGGAGCAGAGACTAAAAGAAAATCCCTGCAGCAAATCCTTTGTGTGTTCTTTGGTGTTCGGTTCCTAAAAAATCAGCCAGGGAAGTTTTTGTCTTTCAGGTTTTTTATAAAAGCTTACAACTTTGATACTTGGGTCGATCCCACTTCAAAACCAACATTACTTCCATCCCCTATCCAGCTAAAAATTATATATATATATTTTTATATAATTTGATTTTGTCATATCTGTTTAGTATCCCTTAGGTGCCGTTTGACAAAAGGTTAAGTGAGAGGTTAAGGAGACTTAACCCCTTCTTAACCCGCCAAACACAAAAAATCTATATAAGGGTTAAAGTGAGTTAACCCTCTATAATTTGCCAAACACAAAATATATAGAAAGGTTAAGCTAACCCCTCTAGAGGGATTAAAATGAGTTAACCCCTCAAAATGAGGGGTTTACTAATACTCCTATTTAGAATGATTAAGAACTAACCCCTTTAATTATAAAGAAAGTAGTCAAAATCCTTGTTATTCCCAAACACTAAAAGTGATCATAAGGGTTAAAATAAAACTTATATAACGGGTTAATAATTTAGTCCTTCGAATTGTTGAATGGACTAACTATGTTAATCCTTCTCCTTAATCTCTCTTAATTAACACTTAGCACTCCGGATAACAGTAACAAGCGACAGGAAAGTGGCTGAGAAAATTATCAGTTCAGTGCACATGCTGCCACTAATAAGGGAACAGTTGCTCAACAACCTCTAGTTGATGCCTAAAAGAATCCAATCTCTCTCAACTCTGACTCACATCAGCGCTATGACATAAATTAAAAATTAGATAAGTAATATTTCCAGAGGCCTGCATTTAAAAAAAAAACTACGAATAGATCGTTAACAATACAGTAGCCTCACCAATAAAATTAATACCAGCTGGAGAAAAATCAACCTGTAGACCCGTCATCATGACGGCACCAAACGTAAATTCAGGGAGAAAATTCCACGTATAAAAATTCTACAAGAAAGTGAAATCAAGCCAACATCAACAACGACAGCCAGCAGATTCCTCGCGGGTGAAAGAAGGTTGGACCGAGGAAATAAGAAAGGCAAATTAAGAGCACGGAAACAAAAGCCATTAGTCAAGTCAATAAGATTAGTATTCGTCGGTTAGCATCACCTTTGCGACTTTATGTTTCTAGTTTACAAACAAGTGGCCTGAGAATTAAGAATTAATCTTCCTTCCTGTGTTGGCCTACTTTTCTTGGAACTAGCGATTAAAAGTAGAAACAAAGGAGTGATCTTTTAATAATATATTGCTCCGAGCTCAAACTATAGAAAACACAAAATATGAAACGTAAGCAAAGTAGAACACAGCTAAACCATGGACTTTCCTTTCACGACAAGGAAAGAAATCTATCTAATTGCACCTAATGAACCGGAGGCGAATCCAGGATTTCGTAGCATCACATAACAAGCTCCATAGGTTCCAACGGTGGACCGATGCCCTGTTAACACTGGACACTGTATATATAGATGCGCCACTGCTAATTACCTTATTATATTAAACAGGAGGAGTCATAGCCGGAACAGTTCTGACGCCACCGCCACCGCCGCCATACTCCTCATCCTCCTCATTCTCCCTGGACATCTCCTCCAACGACTTCCCGTTCGACTCTGGCACCAAAAACGTGAACCCCAATCCCACCAAATTACAAGCCGCGAGTACAAACAGAGCGTTTCTCACTCCAATCCCAGCTGGATACCCGTAATCCCTCTTCGCCGGATCCTTGCTCTGCGCCGCGTACAAAAACCCAAACGCCCCGATAATGGCCCCTGCTTTCCCCGACGCCGCTGATATCCCGTGGCACGTTGATCTCAACCTCGCCGGAAAAATCTCCGCCGGTACGATGAACGTTGTGCTGTTAGGCCCGAAATTGGCGAAGAAGAAAGTCAGTGCGTACATCGCCACGAATCCAATATGGTTTCCTTTCACCGTCCAGTGGTGGTACGGTATGGCGAGCGCCAGCATAAAAACGGTCATCATCGCGAATCCCATCACTTGTATCGTGAATCTTCCGATTATGTCGATGAAGGCCACAGTGAACCAGTATCCCGGTACCGTGCCGCACAGGGCAATGAGAGTTTGAGCCCGGGATATCTTGTAGACCTCCTCGATGGCATTCATCGTCGCAGGCTTAGGGATCCATCCAACGGCACTGAAGATGTCCTTTTGAAAGAGGTTCTGGCTGTAAAATGAAATGTCTAAAAAGAACCATGTCGTCGTGGTCCCGAGAAGGTGAAGGCCGTGGCGCTTCATGAACTCTCTGCTGAAGAGGCCAAAGTCGTTGCCTTGTCTCACCGCCAGCTGCTGCACCTTCTGCTCCTCCGTCTCAATCTCCATCTGCAGAACCTTCGACATGTCATTCGCAGCCTGCTTCGCGTTCTTGGCCACGAGCGCTGTGTACCTGGCCGTCTCCGGCATCTTCATACGCCAGTAGTACGTCAGCAGCGCTGGCAGCGAACCAGAATTATCCGCCAGACCGTAGTCGAGCCTGTGCCACGGGTCGACCCATGCGGGTCCCACAGAGTACGGCCTGTGCCTAAATACGCCGCGTTTGAAGAGCAGCCGATATTATCAGCGACACCGCCAGCAAGGATGCCGAACCCTTGCATGGCAAAAACCGCGGCGATAAAGGCGCCTCGAGTCTTCTTGTTGGCATACTCCGACATAATAGTGGCAGAGAGAGGGTAATCACCGCCTATGCCAAACCCGAGCCAGAACCGAAAGAAGCATAGCGTTGCCATGGTCCCCTTGGAGCTGTGACCGAAGGAGAGGCCGGAGGCAATAGAGCAGATGACCATGATCATGAGGGTCATTCCGTACACCTTCTTGCGACCCATCTTGTCCCCGAGCCAGCCGAAGAAGAGCTGGCCGGAGAGGGTCCCGCAGAAGGCAACACCGTTGACGGCTGACGACACGTTCGGAGGGAGGATGCCCGGCGTAGCGGAGCCGTCGACATGGTAATAGATACGGCCCAGGAGTTTGGTGACGAGGGAGATGCAGAAGAGATCATAGGCATCGGTGAAGAATCCCATGCCGGCGATGAGGATGGCCGTGAAGTGGTATAGCTGAGTCTTAGCCACATCAAGGGCGTTGAGGACATGAAGCTGATCCTTTGCCATGAGGATTAGATTCTATTGAGCTAGAATGAGTGAGGGCTAAACGTAGGAGTACTAGTCTAGAGCCACATGTATTTATAGTCACGGAGAATCGCATAATCAGAGGATATTCTGAATCAGACAATTGTTTAATTGCATTGATAATTACATGCTTTTGCTAGTGTACAACAAGTAGAGGGAGAAATACAAGTCAACGAAGTGTTTGGTGTCTATTCTAGCGTTTGTGCTCCGCATCTCGCCTTTTCACACGATTCAGTCCGTCTTGAAATTAAAATATGAACGAGGCATGTTCACATTCATTTATTTGGTTGTTTTCCCCTTTTTTTCGGGTGGAATAATGTGAACAGGAGACATGGGGGCCACCCATGTGATGCAAACCGCGTGAAATCTTCACGCGTGAAGAAGTTTTGCAGAGGCCGGCCCACCCGATTCAACATTCACCCGAATACATCCCTTATATATGTATATACCTAGGTTTTCGTATCAGTTACAAATTACAAGTACAAATTTATTTTGGAATTAATCGCATCACAATAGATAAGTAAATCCCAACTAGGTTGGCACCTACTCACCTATATCACTATCATTTGCAATTATTTCCAAAATAATTCTTTACAAATTGTAAGCTAAGATATAAAAACTACAATCTATTCTTTATATCTATCTGCTAGTCCCAATTCTTCAAATTTATCTTCAATTCCAGCCATCCGATCGATGCCTTGCGTTCGCTTCTCGTACCTCCACCAATCTTGTAGGCACATCACCGCTTGTACAGTATATGGATCCAAGCATGTCCTGTGATCGTCGATCAAACGACCTGCTGTGCTGAAGGCGGATTCCGAAGCTACCGTCGAAACCTGCACTGTTAGTAAGTCACGAACCATGGTGGAAAGTATAGGATATGAAACTGATCCATATACTTTCCACCATTGCAAAATATCTAAAGCATTTCCTTGACATCTAACTAAAGAAGCAGAAAAATATTCATCTATTTCAGAAACCTCCGATGATGACGATCCAAGTCCAGATCCACCAGTTAGCTCGGCTACCATTGCATACCTATCAAAACTTACACTTTTACCTCGGGCTCGGGATGAGCTCGAAGAAACCGAAGCTGCAGACTGTTGTGCAGCTACACCATGTCTAGCTGCATACTCATCATATAAGGTTTGAAAATAATTTCTAATAAGTAAATGATGAGTAGTAGCATTCAGGGTGGTTCCATCATCTAAGTCTATAACCTGTCCACTATACAATGACTGTAACAAACTTCGAAGGACAATATCTTTCAAGCATGGATCAATAAGAACCCCCAAACCAAAAATATGAGGAATATGCCTAAAATACTTATTAAATTTGCTCTCCATTTCAAAAACCATAGGTCCAAAAGTAGCATCCAAACGATATTTATCAAAAAAATTTTGAATATTTAAAATTTGTAAAGCAGCTAAAGTAATGGTTGGATAATAACAGCCAGATAATAACATGGTAGCATCATAAAAAACTTGTAACATTTCATTTAAATTACATATAACTGTCCATTCATCTTCAGTTATTCCATAAGTGCTACCAGAACTAGAACTAGAAGCATAATAGTTTATAAAATCAGTTATAATGTCTTTATATTCTATTGCTACACTTAACATTGCATATGTGGAATTCCACCTATGGTCAACATCTTTTGGAATTAGTCTAGGCTTTACATTTTTTCTTTTACAAAATTGTTTCCATCTTTTAAGTCTTTGTTCAGAAGCACTATGCATGTAAGCAACTGTTCTAACCTTTTCTATCATGGGTTTAATTTCAGTAAATGCACTTTGAACAATTAAATTTAAAATATGACAGATGCACCTAATATGAAAAAGATCACCATGACATGGTAATGATAAAGATGATATGATAAAATCAACAGCTACATTGTTATTACTTGCATTATCTAGTGAAAGAGAAAATATTCTTTGTAAAATTTCTAATTTCATAAGTTCTTCAATTATTAAATTTGCAACATTAGCACCAGTATGTGACTCTTCTATTGCAATAAAAGAAACAACTCTTTTAAACATTTGCCAATTTTCATCAATCCAGTGTGCTGTGATACATAAATATCCAGTTTGTGCTCTAGATGTCCAAATATCAGAAGTTAAAGAAAATTTACAGTTTAAATTTTTAAAATAAGAAATTATTTTTTCTTGTTCTTGCTGATAATATTTTAAAATATCACGTTGACAGGTTTGACGAGAAAATTTTTTAAATGCAGGATAAAAACCATCTCTAAACATATCTTCAAATTCATCATCTTCTACTAATTTAAAAGGAAGGTTTTTAAGAATGATAAACCTGATTACGCATTTCCTGGCTCTGGCAGCGTCATAGTTCCAACTACCGAGACTACCAGAAGAGGAGGATTGAGAAATCATGGATTGTCGGATATCACCTTGAGGAGGCTGGCCTTTGTTGTGTTTATCTAAATGGCGTTTGAGGTGGTTGGTGCCGCTCTTATGATGAGCTTGAAAAATCTTGCCGCACAAAGCACACTTAGCCTTCTGGGTGAGGATCCTACCGTGTTCATCCTTGGTGACGTCGATCTTCTCGTAAAAATTCCACACATCGGATCTTGGCCGTTTAGGAGCTCTTGGTGCAGATTCGTCGCCACCGGATTCGAGATTAACTTCGGTAGGAGGACTCATAGTAGGAGGACTCATAGTAGGAGGACTCAATTCAGGATCGGGAGATATGTTTTGCTCTTCATAATCAGATCCGGAAGCCATTTGGGGATTGGATTAGAAAGTATAAATAAGAGAGTATAAGAGTATAAGAGAGAGTATAAGAGTATAAGAGAGAAGAGATGAGTTTTTGGTGTGAAGAAAACAAATGAAAACCCCCCTCTATTTATAGAACCAGCCCCCTAGGTAAATGACCAAAATAACCTCACAAAATAGCCGTTTTTTGACCGTTTTTGAGGGCAAAACGGTCAAAGGGCCAATCTGACCGTTGTTACCGGGCCGGGGCCGACGGGTAAAATGGACAGCCCTACCCGAATACATCCCCTATATATATATACCTAGGTTTTCGTGAAAGGGTGTGCAAGGGAGTTTTGGTTTCTCTCTCTTTTGCGGCAGAAAAGCAGGCGCGTAAGGAGGCAGGCAAATTGGTTGGGTTTTTTGAGGCCGGGCCGGGCCCGGGCCGACGGGTAAAATGGACAGCCCTACCCGAATACATCCCCTATATATATATACCTAGGTTTTCGTGAAAGGGTGTGCAAGGGAGTTTTGGTTTCTCTCTCTTTTGCGGCAGAAAAGCAGGCGCGTAAGGAGGCAGGCAAATTGGTTGGGTTTTTTTTTCGCTGGCGGCGGCTTCGTGCAAACAGGGAAAGCCGACAGAGAGCAGTGCAGGGAATTATTTGGTGCATGAGGATTTCCTTGCGGCTTTTTGTTTTGTTTTTGAGAGAGATAATTGTGTGAGGGATTTGAGAGTTTGTTTGAGGGTTTAGATTGTGAGTGATTATAAACCCTATGTAATAGCTTTTAGGTTCCCTTGACGCGCAGTCCTAGAGCTGACGAGAGGAAGAGCTAATATCCCACTTTGATGGGATATTAGGCTTCAGATTCTTGTTCCCTTTAAGAAACAAGAATTCTTATTGCGACCTGACTCTCTTGTTGTGCTGCCGAGGTGCTGCCGAAATTTCCGCTGCGCGCAACAAGTAGTATCAGAGCCCAGATTTCAGATCTAGGGAGTTTTTTTTTTGTGGAGGAAGATTCTTATGTGAAGCTTAGTTCTTGGAGTTCTCGGCTTCGGTGGAGATAGCATTAGGAGTTGCCGTTGGAGATTTCGCTTTCCTCGTGTGGATAGGAGATCTATTTGAAATCCGATCTAGGGTTCAGTTGGGTGGTTGCTAATTCTATCAAATTTTTTCTTTCTCTACAATTTGGAGTTAGTTTGCAATGGGAGAAGAAGGTGAAAGCAGCAAATCGATGGCGAGTACAATACAAGTTGGTTTTCAGAACACTAAGATTAGTGTGGTGAAGTATGACGGCAAAATCAACTTTGGTTTGTGGATGAGCGACGTACAGGATGCGCTCAATGCTCAGAATTTGGAAGAGACCATCATGGTCCACAAGAGGCCACCTAAATATGATGAGGCGATATGGGAGAAGATGAATAGGAACGCTTGTGGGGTGATCAGGTCCTGTTTGGAACAGGAGCTGAAGTATGATGTGATTGGGGTGACGTCTGCGATGAAGATGTGGGAAATTCTCAACAATAAGTACCTTACGAAGAGTGTTGAGAACCGATTGCACTTGCTGCGTAGGTTATTCAGATTCCAGATGTCCAGAGGCACCTCGCTTGCGGCTCATGTGAACAACTATACGAAGTTATTGTCGGACTTGGCGAATGTTGATGAGATGATATCAGATGAGTACAAGACGATTATTTTGTTGGGCTCCTTACCGTACCTTCGTGCTCACTTTGTTGAACGGAAGATCTTCTATCAGCTATAGTGAAGTGACTAACGCTTTGACTAATTACGATTTAAGGAGGAAGGACAAGGAGACTTCCCGTGCTAGCACTTCAGGCGAGGCCTTGTCGACGAGAGGTAGAAGCCCATATCCGAAAGGTGGTAATAGAGGAAGGTCAAAGTCAAGAAGTCACCACCAATTAACAAAGAACCAATGTGCATTCTGCAAGGAGCAGGGACATTGGAAGAGAGACTGCCCGAAGCTCAAGGAGAAAGAGAATGGCAAGAAAAAGGGCCCGAAGGCCAATGAGGTGAATATTGCGAAAGGCGATGATTCCGATGATTCGTGCTTTTCTCTACTGATTACTCCGGAGGTGAACCATGTGGATGCATCAGATTGGATGCTTGATTCCGGCGCTACTTTTCATGTGACCCCTAGGCGAGACTGGTTTGCATCTTTTGAGAAAGTCGACGGGGGCGTTGTTGTCATGGGAAATGATCAATCCTGTGGCGTTTGTGGGATAGGTACCGTACGGATTAGGATGCACGATGGAGTAGTCCGTGAGTTGAAGGAGGTGAGATTTGTTCCTCAACTGAAGAAAAATCTTATCTCAGTTGGAGCTTTGGAGGCGAAGGGATTCAAGGTGACTTTCGAAAACGCTGTAGCGAAGGTTACTAAGGGATCATTGGTGGTGATGAGGGGAGTCCGCAATCGGAATTTGTATTATCTGAAGGGAAGCACCGAGATTGGCCAGGTTCCTTCGGCTATTTCAGAAGCGGACATGAGCAGACTTTGGCACTATAGATTGGGGCACATAGGTGAAAAGTCACTGCAGGCATTATGCAAGCAGGGGCTATTGAAGGGAGCCAAGAGTGGGAAGATTGAGTTCTGTTGAATGAGAAGACGAATGTGAAGTTTGGGACTGCCATTCATCGGACGAGGGGTATCCTGGACTACGTGCACACAGACGTTTGGGGTCCCACCAAGACTGCATCACTTGGTGGTCGACATTGGTTCGTCACTTTTATAGATGACTATTCTAGGCATTGTTGGGTGTACACCATGACGAAGAAGAGTGAAGTCCTAGATTTGTTTGTGGAGTGAAAGAAGAGATTGGAACTGCAGACTGGGAGAAAGATCAAGACGTTGCGATCCGACAACGATGGTGAGTATACTTCTGACCCCTTTCAGCAGCTATGTCGAGACGAGGGTATAGAGACACTTCACAGTTAGTCATACACCGAAGTAAAATGGGGTGGCAGAGAGACTAAATCGGTCTTTACTGGAGAAGATCTGATGCTTATTGTCGCAGAGTGGTTTGGAAAAGATCTTTTGGGCTGAGGCACTTACATATGTGAGCCACCTCATTAATAGGCTGCCTTCATCTGCGATTGAGGGGAAAACCCCTATGGAGATGTGGTCGGGAAAGCCAGCACATGACTATGATCAGCTCAAGGTATTTGGGTGCCCTGCATATTATCATGTTAGAACTGATAAATTAGAACCTCGAGCTAGAAAGGCCATATTTGTAGGATTCAAATGTGGTGTCAAGGGATACAAGCTTTGGGATCCAGTGGATAAGAAGATTGCGCTGAGTAGGGACGTCACATTTGATGAGGCTTCTATCTTGAAGCTTCCCAGCTCTCATCAGGTGGAGAGCGATCCGACGGAGGAGATATCACAGGTGGTGGAGATCGATGCAGCTCCACATTGTCCAGATAGTATAATATCCATGCAGGTGCCGACTGAGGTGACGCCAGGCGAGCACGACGGTGACACGGAGGATACGAGTACAAATGTGCAGGATCAGGAACCGACGGCTCAGGTTCAGGATCCTATTGCGGTTCGGAGACAGAGGAGAAACATACAGATGCCAGCACGGTATGCCGACACAGTTGCGTATGCACTTTCGGTGGAGAGTATCGATGAGTTAGTGCCTACTACATTCAGAGAGGCGGAGCAGAGTTCGGAGGCTGATTCGTGGCAGGTGGCTATGAAGGAGGAGATGGAATCTCTTCATAAGAACGATACATGGGAGCTTGTTGAGCTTCCAAAGGGGCGGAAGGCAATTGGTTGCAAATGGGTATACACGAAGAAGGAGGGCATTGAGGGCACTCCATTGAGGTTCAAAGCTAGGTTGGTTGCGAAGGGCTATGCACAGGAGGAAGGCATTGACTATAATAAGGTTTTCTCTCCGGTGGTGAAGCATTCTTCGATTCGGATTTTGCTAGCTTTGGTGGCACAGTATGGTTTGGAATTAGATCAGTTGGATGTGAACACGGCATTTCTTCATGGTGATCTTGATGAAGAAATATATATGACTCAGCCATTGGGATTCCGAGCTGCAGGGAAGGAAAAATTAGTTTGCAGATTGAAGAAATCGCTATACGGTTTGAAACAGTCTCCTCGACAGTGGTATAGGCGATTCGATAGTTTTATGATTGGTCATTCGTACACTCGGAGCCAGTTTGATCCTTGCGTATATTTTCACAAGTTGAAAGGAGGTGCGCACATTTATTTGTTGCTCTATGTCGACGACATGTTGGTTGCCTCTATTTCTAGGTCGGCTATAGATGAGTTAAAAGTTCAGCTTTCAAATGAGTTTGAGATGAAGGACTTGGATGAGGCGAAGCGCATTCTAGGGATGGAGATCGGCAGAGACAAGAAGAAGAGCAGAATTTGTTTGACACATGTGGCTTATTTGAAGAAGGCTCTACAACGATTCCATATTAGCATGGATACGAAGCCAGTTAGTGTACCTTTGGGAGCCTATTTGAAGCTTTCAGCTGGTCTTTCACCGAAGTCAGTTGAAGATCATGAGTTGATGTCGAAGACTCCATATGCGAGCGCAGTTGGGAGCTTGATGTATGCAATGGTATGTACGAGACCAGATTTATCACAGGCGGTGAGCATGGTTTCTAGATACATGCATGATCCAGGAGTGGGTCATTGGGACGCTGTGAAATGGATTTTGAGGTACATTTGAGGTATGCTCAATGTTGGTTTAGTTTATGAGAGGGACACTACAGGTGGGCAGCTATGCATCGGTTATGTTGATTCGGATTATGCCGGGGATTTGGATAAACGTCGGTCTACTACGGGGTATGTGTTTACTTTGACCCGTGCGCCGGTGTGTTGGAGATGCACCTTACAGTCGACGGTGGCTTTGTCTACGACGGAGGCAGAGTATATGGCAAATACGGAGGCTGTAAAGGAGGCTATTTGGCTTCGAGGACTTTTAGAGGAACTTGGTATATCGCAGAGGTCTGTCACTATTCATTGTGATAGCATGAGTGCTATCTATTTGGCGAAGAATCAGGTTTTTCATGCGAGAACGAAGCATATTGACGTTCGTTATCACTTCGTTCGGGATGTTCTTGAAGATGGCGATGTGGAGATTGTTAAAGTCCACACGAAGGATAATCCAGCAGATATGCTCACTAAGGTGGTTCCGAGCAACAAGTTTGATCGTTGTCAAAACTTGTTGCATATTCGTGATTGTTGAGGCCGTTGGCGGCCATTTGAATGAACTACGTTCGGCTTGATTCCTTGGGCAAGAGGATACATAGGCAGTCTTTCAGATACATCCAGTTTGGATTAGTTGATTTTGATAGGGGTGAGATTGTTTGGACTCTCGTTCGGGTTCTCGACTTGTTGTGGATTGAGTTCGTACTGGACACAACAAGTGGGACATTTGGATACTTTGGTGTCGGTTCAGTTTTGGGAAAACTTCACCGAGGTGGAGAATTGTGAACAGGAGACATGGGGGCCACCCATGTGATGCAAACCGCGTGAAATCTTCACGCGTGAAGAAGTTTTGCAGAGGCTGGCCCACCCGATTCAACATTCACCCGAATACATCCCCTATATATATATATACCTAGGTTTTCGTGAAAGGGTGTGCAAGGGAGTTTTGGTTTCTCTCTCTTTTGCGGCAGAATATATATACCTAGGTTTTCGTGAAAGGGTGTGCAAGGGAGTTTTGGTTTCTCTCTCTTTTGCGGCAGAGAAGCAGGCACGCAAGGAGGCAGGCAAATTGGTTGGGTTTTTTTTCGCTGGCGGCGGCTTCGTGCAAACAGGGAAAGCCGACAGAGAGCAGTGCAGGGAATTATTTGGTGCATGAGGATTTCCTTGCGGCTTTTTGTTTTGTTTTTGAGAGAGATAATTGTGTGAGGGATTTGAGAGTTTGTTTGAGGGTTTAGATTGTGAGTGATTATAAACCCTAGTTGTATTCTCTCCCTCTATTAGTAGATCTCCCCCCTCCTTGCCCCGTGAACATAGGCAATTTGCCGAACCACGTAAAAATTGGTTGTATCGCTATTTGTGTGATTTGTAATAGCTTTTAGGTTCCCTTGACGCGCAGTCCTAGAGCTGACGAGAGGAAGAGCTAATATCCCACTTTGATGGGATATTAGGCTGCAGATTCTTATTCCCTTTGAGAAACAAGAATTTTTATTGCGACCTGACTCTCTTGTTGTGCTGCCGAAGTGCTGCCGAAATTTTCGCTGCGCGCAACAAATAAAAGGTTGTTAAACCTTAGATTGGTCATGGATTATAATCTGCTTGCCTGTTTTTACGAATCCAGTTGGATGGATAATGGTGTAGTTATCTTTTTGAGAAAAATAATAGTGCAGTTATGACGTAGACGTAGAAACTGGGAGGCCGATCAGATATCGTTCTGATACCGACGAGTCCTGACAATAGCAGGTAGATAACAAGCTTGAATCTGCAAGCCCTAGTTTTTCCAAGTTTAGGGAAGAAAACAATGGATAAATTTCTCTTAATTCAATAATTGAAAAGATGATCCTTGATTTACAAAAGGAACTAATATTTATAGCCAACTAACCCTATTCTAACTCTAATAAAAAAAGAAACTCTAATCCTAAAAGGAAATAACCAAAAACAAACTCCTTTCCTAATCTGTTTCTCGAGTCGACACGAGGCGTGTCGAGTAGTACCGTCTTTCGTGTTGACTGGACATGAGTCGATTAAGTTTGTCGAGTAGTTTCGCCTTTTGTGTCGACTGGCATGTATCGCATAACACCGCCCTTCGTGTCGACTGGGGTGTGTCATCTCGTCCTGTCAGCTGGGGTCTCGACTGGGGTCTCCTTCTGTCGGCTGGGGTCTCGGCTGGGGTCTCGTCCTGTCGACTGGGGTCTCGGGGTCTTGGTTGGGTTGCTTCGCCTTAGGTCGTCATCTCGACTCGTCGCCTCGAGTTGTATGTTCGTCTTGGCTGGTTTGAGTCTCCCTCCTTCGAAAGAACTCGTCTCTGAGTTCACATCACTTGAATACAACTCGATTGAAGGATGATAGTCAGAAATATCTGCCACGTTGAATGTCTTAGACATAGCCATTCCTTCTAGAAGATCCACAACATATGCATTGTCATTGATCTTTTTGAGAATCTTTAATGGTGCATATCTTTTTGGTTTAAGCTTGTTATATGTTCCAGCCGGCACTCGTTCCTTCCGTAAGTAAACCATCATCATGTCTCCTTCATTGAATATCTTGAGTCACCTCTTCTTGTCCACCCGTGCCTTGAACTTCGCATTGGCTTTCACAAGTTTTGTATGCACTTCTTCCTAAATATTGATAGCATTCTTGGCCATTGAACATGTTGCCTCGCTGAACTTGCTACTTGTTGGCAACTTCAACAAATCTTGGAGATGTCGAGATGTCTTCATGTAAACAATAGAAAAAGGAGACATCCCTGTAGAACTATGAACAGTCAAATTGTAGGCAAATTTAGCTTGAGGTATAGCTTGATCCCACATCTTTAGCTTCTCCATATATGCATCGAATCAAATTTCTCAAGGTCTGATTGACCACTTCTGTTTGTCCATCCATTTGAGGGTGCGATGTACTAGAATACTTCAATGAAGTGTCAAAAAGTCACCAAGAACCTAGTATCCCTATCCGAAACAATTGAACTAGAGACACCATGTAGCCGAACCACTTCTTGAAAGAATAATCGTACAACATGTGGTGCATCCGAAGTCTTACGGCACGGGATGAAGTGAGCCATCTTAGAAAGTCGATCCACTACCACAAAGACTGAATCTACGCCTCTTTGTGTTCGGGGAAGTCCCAACACAAAGTCCATACTCAAATCTTCCTATATATTCTTGGGCACAGGTAGAGGAGTATACAAACTAGTATTTTGCACTTGCCCCTTTGCAATTTGGCACACTTGACAACTCATCACAAGTGTCGCCACATCCTTCCTTAAACTCGGCCAATAATATCTCTCTTCAAGGCTCAAAAAAATCTTGTCTCGCCCAAAGTGTCCACTAAGCCCGCCACTATGTAAGTCTCGAACTATCTTTGCCCTCAATGACGTTCTAGGAATACAAAGCCAATTTCCTTTAAACAGAAAGCCGTTCATGTTAACGAAGTCTCCTGTGGGTTGTCTTGTCGAACACTTTGCCCAAATCTCCTGAAAGTCTTCATCATCAACATAAAGCTCTTTTAAACAGTCAAAAGTAACAATTTCACCTTGCAATACGCTCAACAAGGATACCCTCCGACTCAAAGCATCGGATACCTTATTGTCGACTCGTGATTTATGTCGCAAAGTAAAATTAAACTTCTCAAAATATGAAGCCCAACATTCATGCATTTTGTTGATATGCTTTTGATTCTTGAAGTGTTGAAGAGACTGATAATCGGAGTAAATCACGAAGTCGTTAGCAATGAGGTAACTTTCCTAAACAACATATAATTCCTACTCATAAGTACTCCACTTCTGCCGAGCTTCATTTAACTTCTCGTTCAAGAAAGCAATGGGGCACTTCTCTTGAGAGAGGACTGCTCCAATACCTACACCACACATGTCGCATTCAAGCTCAAAGAGCTTGTCAAAATCTAGGAATGTTAATATAGGTGCAGTAGTAATCTTCTCCTTGATAAGGGCAAAAGCTGCATTTGCTTCATCGATTCACTCGAAAACACCCTTCTTCTTTAAGCAATCCATCAGGGAGAAACTATAGAACTAAAATTGTGAATAAAACGCCGATAAGAAGATGTTAATCCATGAAAACTTCTTACTTTAGTATCACCTTTTGAAGTCGACCAATCCTTGATTGCCTTGCTTTATCTTCATTAACCTGGATCCCCTGCGACCTTACCACAAACCCTAAGAACACTAGCTGAGTCGTCAAGAACACACACTTCTTAAGGTTGATGTAAAGTTCACTCTCCTTTAGTACTTGGAAGACTTCTCAGAGATGCAACATATGCTATTGTTCATCTTGGCTATAGATAAGAATGTCATCAAAGTAGATGACTGCAAATCTTCCCAAGAATGGTTTCAGAATTTGGCTCATCAAACGTATAAATGTACTTAGAGCGTTCAACAACCCAAAAGGCATCATCAACCATTCATAGAGGACCTCACTACTCTTGAATGCAGTCTTCCACTCGTCGTCGGGTCGGATTCGGATCTGATGATAGCCACTCCTCAAGTCGACCTTCGAAAAGACACTCGCGCCTCCCAGCTGATCCAACATGTCATCCAGCCACAGGATTGGGAACATGTAGTAGATTGTAATCTTGTTAATAGCTCGACTTTCTACACATATCCACCAACTTTCATCCTTCTTTGGTGTTAATAGTGCTGGAACTGCGCATGGACTCGTACTCTCTCAAACGTGACCCTTCTTAATGAGGTCCTCAATAGTATCCTGTAGGATCTTCTTCTCCTATGGGTTCATGCGATAATGAGGGAGATTAGGAAGCATTAAACCCAGGATAAAATAGATGTGGTGCTGAATATCCCTCATGGGTGGAAGACCCCATTGTAGCTCTTTAGGAATCAACACTTCAAACTCCTTAAGTAGTGATTTCATCTTCTCTGGGACTTTAATGAGTGTCTTTACTTCTTCCTTCACAACTAAAGCAAACATCTGTTTCAACTCCTTTGACTCGGCCAGAAACTCTCCCATGTTGCAAAGAGATATTCGTTTGGACTTTTGATCTTTGGGGTGCTTTGGAGAGGGTGGAATAGGTGGTAGGATGATCTTCTTATTATTCCATACGAAAGGATATTCATTCTTCTTGCTGCCATGCTTAGCGTCCACGTCATTCTGCCACGGTCGCCTGAACAATACATGGCATGCATCCATGTCCACAATATCACAAGTAACAGAGTCATGATACGTCTTTCCTAATGATAGTGGCACACAACATAATTCAGTCACCTTAACAGAGGGGCCCTTCTTGATCCATCCTATGGTATAAGGTACGGGTTTTGTTTCTATTGGTAGTCTCAAGTGTTCCACCAAGGCCTTTGACACAATATTCTCACAGCTTTTATTGTTAATGATGAGGGTGCACACCTTGTTGTTGACTGAACACCTAGAAAAGAAAATTTAGTATCGTTGTGATGAATCTGGTGTCTTCTAAGCGCACAGGAGTCGTTGAACAACACACGACACGTTATCGCACTCAATCTCGGCAACCTCTTCCTCATACTCTTTGTTAAATATTATGTGTCCGTCTTCTGCCTCTTCATAATCCGCTAGATTGACCTTTGGCCATTGCGAGCACTCGTTGGACTTATGCCCTGGTTGGAGATATTGGAAACACTTCCCTACGGTCGGCTTGGCATACTGATTTGATTGAGTTGTCTGGGGGTGGTGGTTGATTTGTTGACTTCGGCTAATCGTGGAGGATTTGACCGATCAGTCGTCCTTGTCCTTGTCGACTTACCTCTTGCCTTCTAGGCCGAACTTCCCTGATCAATTCGCCTGAAAGATGGTGTCTTGGAGGCAAATCTTTCCGCCTTGAGAGCCATGTTAAAGGCTTCGTCCACAGAGTACACGTTGTGGATGGCCACCTTCTCTTGAATCGAATACTTCAAACCTCCGATATATATTTGGTCGCGAGTTGTTCCTCACTCATAGACAAATAGCAATAAGAAGTAAAACGGAAGAACTATTCGGTATATACGCTAACTGATCAGATTCCTTGACGGTATTGCTCGAACTAATTGTAGAGAATTTGTTGGTAGTTGAGCGGTAGGAACCTAGCTTGGAGTAACTACTTCATGCGTCACCAAACCCGAACTGGTTGCTTACCTTGCTATTGCCTAGTGTTTTGAGCCTGATCCCACCATATCGTGTGTAATGACTGTGAAATTTTAATACTAGTTAAAATAATTTTTTGGTATTTTAAAATATTTAATTATTATTTTTAAAAGAGTATTTATATTTTTCTCGATTTTCTAGAATTTTCTATGATTTAAAAGTCTAAATTTTATATTTATTTAAATGATTTTAATATTTATAAATTTATTTTGTGTAGTAAAAATTTCTAAATTTAATTTATTATCTTATCGGTACTATTACGTATTATTTTAAATAATACGTTGTATTATTGTTACTATTACGTATTATTTGGTATATTATGTTAAATTATTAATTACGTATTATTTGTGCAAATTATTGTATTATTTTAATTATTGCGTATTAGCTATCGTATTAGTATAATTGATACATTTTACTGTGTATATAATTATTCTATAATTATTTTATTTTAAATATAAGTAAATATATTTTATTTATTAATTATTCTTGTTTAATTGTACAATATGCGTATATTTCGACTATTTTGTATCAATTGTTGTATTAGCACAACATGTATATTTTTGTTTGTAGATAATTATTCTGTAATTATTTTAATTTTAAATACTCGTAATTATTTTATTTTAATTATTTTTGGACAAATTTTTAAAAACAACCGTTTTTTAACATTAATGAGTAAAATCGACCATTTCAAATAATAATCAGCAAAATCGACCTTTTCCATTTGAAAAGGGGCGATTTCGATCTGGAGAAGTTTTTTAGAGCTGCACGGGACTACTAGTCCCGTGCAGTCTCTCTCTCTCCCCTCACTCACGTGTTATCTCTCTCCTCACTCACCTCCCCGCTCCCGTGATCCCCAGCCTCATCTCTCTCTCTCCTCACTCACCTCCCCGTTCACTTCCTCCCTCCGCCGCCGCAACCGCCAGGCCCGACTCTCCTCCTCCTCCCCTCCACCACTGATCACCACCTCCACTCCACGACCTCCCCCCCCCCCCTCCCCACAAACCCGGCCCCATCCCTCCCACTTCCCCTCCCAACTCCAAACCCCTCTCGACGGCCGCGTGTCCACTTCCCTTGCAAGCGTAAGGCAAAGCAGAGTCCAAAGTCGCCCTGCGTCAATAAATTCATCTCAAAACGAAAGTCATTATCTATAACTGAAATAGATAAAAGAGATAAACCATAATGTCAATTACAGGAAAAATTTTATGAGATCAGGCCATATAAGCAAAGTTCACCAATTTTCAGCAAAGCGCACAGAGATTAACCCACATTTAGAACAGTGCCCTCCAAAACCCAAACTTACAGGAAAAGAACGATATTTGAGGTGACGTGATCGAACCAATGAAGAACCAGCAGCTGAAGTTTTCCCTGGTGGATGTAATGGAGGAAGAAGATGATATTGCTGTTTGTGATCTTTTTCAATGCTGCTGTTATTGCTCATGGTCATGGCGAGGAGAAGGGAGGAAGTGGAGGACGGCGGCTTCGAAGAGTGGTGATCAGTGGTGGAGGGGGAGGAGGAGGAGAGGTCCGGACTGGCGGTTGCGGGCGCGGAGGAGAGGAAGGAACGGGTTATGCGGTGAGTGAGGAGAGAGAAAAGAGAGAGGCTGGGGATCACGGGAGCGGGGAGGTGAGTGAGGAGAGAGATAACACGTGAGTGAGGGGAGAGAGAGAGAGACTGCACGGGACCAGTACTCCCGTGCAGCTCAAAAAACTTCTCTGGCTCGAAATCGACCCTTTTCAAATGAAAATGGTCGATTTTGCTGATTATTATTTGAAATGGTCGATTTTACTCATTAATGTTAAAAAACGATTGTTTTTAAAAATTTATCCATTATTTTTTGGTTAAATACCTAAACCCTAACCCTAATTACAATCTTATATATATTTATACCCACCTCTCTCTCTCAAATTCATTTTCACGCCGCCAGCTCGCAGTGGAACTGGCGGCTCGGAGGGTGAGCACGGCTCGGGATGGGCGACGGCCTTGAAGGGGCGGGGGGCCAATTGGCGGGTGAAGAGGAGGAGGTGGTAAGCGAGATCTTGGCAACGAGGACGTGGAGCTCGATCGGATTTGAGGGTTGGACGGAGAAGGGGAGCGGAGCAGGGCGGTGGTCATTGGAGGGAAGGCGACACGGGGGGAGGAGGCACGGTGGATGACTTGAACGAGGGAAGAGAGGGGGCTTGGAGCTGTTGTCGGCGGGGAGGGCTAAGTGCGGGCTTGGGGCGCTGTGAGATGGAGGGGAGTTGGGGTGGTCGACGGTGGCATAGGTGGCCTCGGCTTTGGTGGTTGGCTGGATGGGGGGAGAGGGTGAGATCTGATTAGGAGAGAGGTGAGGGAAAGAGGGGATGGACTAAAAGGAGAGTGTGGCGAATAGGATACTTAAGTTTTCAGAATGCAAAACCATCGATACTACCTTCACTTGTTCAGAATTTATTGGAGACTTCAGAACACACATATTTAAGGAATCTTTTTGGAGTTTATCATCCTTAACGTTTTTAAAAACTAAGGTAATTTTTTAGCAATAGGATGTAGAATACGGAGCTTTTTTTGTTCATTCGGCTATTCTACATATTTTACTTTTTGTACATGATAATACAAATAATAAAGAATTTATTCTTTTCTCTCATTTGAGAGTTTTTGTTGGTTTCGCAAAAGGCACAACAATAAAGATAAAAGAGAGAAAAAAATAGAAATGATTGAAGAAAAAGAGGAAAAAGAAAAGTGAAAATGTGTGATTGGGAGGGGTTGCCTCCTGCGATATAAATAATACCAAAGGTAATTGCAGATTTTATCATTTAATCATTGTATTCTGCAAATTGATTATTATAATGGGTATCTTACTGTTGGTTCTCTTATATTTATTTTGAACTCATTAAATTTGTGCATTTAGAGTTGCAATATATCTCGCGCATAGAATTTTACAAATACGGCATAGTTTTTATAACAATAATGTGTGTGGAGTGGTAAGAGATCGGACCATTTCAGAAGTAAGGTAAATCCAAGCAAAATCGGTGATCATTTTTTTTTCTCACTTTTATATTGTTCGGATTTCTCTTGTATTCTCGTGATGGTCTGCGTGTGTAGTTTTTTTATCTGCCTTCGTGAGATTTTAACTTTTTATATTGGTTCTCTTTTCGCAATAATTCTTATTCTCTTCTTCTCTCATACATTATCACAAATATTAACTTAGCATCAACGTGTTTATAGTGAGTTCTCTCACTTAACTCTCGATTAATGTATTTACGCCTCACGGCTATTATTCCTAAGTTTTTCTGATCTTCCCTAGACCTTTCATTCTTAGTTTTTCTTTTCACTATCGATACTCTCTCTCTCTTAAGAATAACTCCTATTCTAAATTTTTTACGTTCGAAATATCCTTCTTTCCTTCTCGTGCCCGCAATCCGCGCCTATACTTACTAAAGTCTTTGACTTAGACTTTTAATTAAGAGAATTACTTTTGCGATTCCCTTCTACTCGCTCTTCCTCTCATACTCGCCACGTCACAGCGTTAAGATTCAATTTTTCACTTATGGATCTGTTCGTGGTCCGCGTCATACCAGACTCTCGGACCTCCCCCGGTCTTACCATACTGCAACATAATATGTTAGATCGCATGAGCAATTAAACAGCAGCTAATTTGTAAAAGATTCGACAAACAGCATATCATTTCTTCTTCCTACCATTTAACATCCACCAGGGAAAAACTTCAGTCTGCTTGCGTTCCTTCATTCGTATCGCATCTTACGTCACCTAGTCAATAATCGTTCTTTACTGTAGATAGTTATTGGCGGTTTATTTAGCGGGGATATAGGGACTCTAGTTACTAAATGTGGCGTTAGTTCTCTGTGGCGCTTTGGGATGAAAATTGTGTAGAACTCTTATGCTATTTATAATATGGGGCTACTGTATTACTCATAAGTAATTTTTCCTGTAAGATGACATTATGTTTACATCTCTTTTTTATGATATTCAGTTATTAGGATATAATAGACTTCTGATTCGTTTTTTGAGTATATGAATTTATTGATGCATAGGGACGACTTTGGATTCTGCTTTGCCTACGTTTGCAAGGGGAAGTGATAGTGGGGAGGACGGCGTAGTATAGCCTGTGGATAATTGGATAGGCGTCGAAGAGGGGTTTGAAGTTGGTGAGGGGACTAAGTGGGGATGAGGATTGGGGCGGGGTATTTGTTCGGGGGATGGAGGGAGGTCGTGGAAGTGTGAGGGTTGGTGACAGTGAGTGAGGTGGGAGAGGTATATATATATATAATATAGTATATATACAGTGGGAACTGGCGCGGTCGGAGGTGACACGGCCTCGATGGGGACCGGCTTGAAGGACCAGGGCGGCGGCAATGTCGCGGTGAAGAGAGAGGTGGTAAGGATCTTGCGGTCACGAGCGTTAGAGCTCGTCGGTTGACCGTGGCGCGAGCGAGAGGAGCGAGCAGGCCGGTGTCACTTGGAGGAAAAGCGACACGGGAGGAGGCAGGGTGGATGACTTACGAACGAGAAGAAGGGGCTGAGCTGGTTGTCGGCGGTGAGCCTAGAGTGCGGGCGCGTGTGAGATGGAGCAGTGGGTTGAGGTCCGACGGTGTAGGTGTCGGCTGGTGGTTGTGCGATGGGGAAGAGGAATCTGATAGAGAAGAGAGAGAGAATGAGAGAGATAGTCGGCTGTGAAAATGAATTTAGAGAGGAGGGGGTATAAATATATATAAGATTGTAATAGGGTTAGCGTTTGGTATTTACCAAAAAATGGGATAAATTTTAAAACAATCGGTTTTTAACATTAATGAGTAAAATCGGACTCATTTCAAATAATAATCGCAAAATCGACCATTTTTCATTTTGAAATGGGTCGATTTCGAGCCAGAAGAAGTTTTTTTGACGCAGGAGTACTGGGTCCCGTCTGCTCTCTCTCTCTCTCCCTCACTCACCGTTGGTTCTATCCTCCTCACTCACCTCCCGCTCCGTGATGCCCCAGCCTCTTCTTTTCTCTCTCCTCACCACCCATAGCCGTTCCTTCCTCTCCTCCGCCGCCCGCACCGCCAGTCCCGGACCTCTCCTCCTCCTCCCGCCTCCACCTGATCACCATCTTCGAAGCCGCCGTCCTCACTTCCTCCCTCTCTCCTCGCCATGACCATGGAGCAAATAACAGCAGCATTAGAAAAGATCACAAACACAAATATCATCTTCTTCTCCATTACATCCACCAGGAAAACTTCAGCTGCCTGGTTCTTCATTGGTTCGATCATCGTCACCTCAATATCGTTCTTTTCCTTAAGTTTGGTTTTGGAGGGCACTGTTTTAAAATGTGGGTTAATTTCTCTGTGGCTTGTGAAATATTGGTGAACTTTGCTTTATATGGCCTGATCTCAATAAAATTTTTCCTGTAAATGACATTATGGTTTATCTCTTTTATGTATTTCAGTTATAGATAAGCCTTTCGTTTTTGAGATGAATTATTGACGCAGGGCGCTTTGGACTCTGCTTTGCCTTGACGCTTGCAAGGGAAGTGTACGAACGCGCGCCGTCGAGAGGGTTTGGAGTTGGGAGGGGCAAGTGGAGGGATGGGGCCGGGTTTGTCGGGGAGGGGGGTGGGGGGGAAAAGGGGGTCTGAGGGAGGTGGTGATCAGCTGGTGGAGGGGAGGAGGAGGATTGACGTCGGGCCTGGCGTGTTGCGGCGCGGAGAGAGGAAGTAACGGGGAGGTGAGGTGAGGAGACGGAGAGATAGGCTGGGGTCCTGGGCAGCGGGGAGGTGATGAGGAGAGATGATAACACCGTAGTGAGTGGAGAGAGAGAGACTCACGTGGATAGTAGTCCCGTGCAGCTCTAAAAACTTCTCCAGATCGAAATCGCCCAACTTTCAAATGGAAAAGGTCGATTTTGCTGAGTTATTATTTGAACTATGGTCGATTTTACTCATTAATGTTAAAAAACGTTGTTTTAAAAATTGTCCAAAATAATTTAAAATAAATAATTACGAGTATTTAAATTAAAATAATTACAGAATAATTATCTACAAACAAACAATATACATGTTGTGCTAATACAAATATATACAAAATAGTCAAATATACGCATATGTACAATTTTAAAAAAACAAGAATAATTAATAAAAAATAATTTATTATATTTAAATAAATATTATAGGAATATTATATCACAGTAAAATGTATCAATTATACTAATAACGATAGGTTATAGCATAATTAAAATAATACAATATCAATTTGCACAAATAATACTAATTAAAATTAACATAATAATACCCAAATGAATACGGGGGCGGCGCAATTGACGTAACAATAATGACAACGTATTATTTATAATCAATACGTAATATAACGATAAGATAATAAATTAAATTTAGATTTTTATACACAGAACAACGATTTCGACTGGAAGTGATGTATAAACATTTAAATAAATATAAAATCTTAGGACTTTTAATCATAGAAAATTCTAGAAAATCGAGAAAATAAATACTCCTTCTAAAGAATAATATTAACATATTTTAAAATACCAAAAAATTATTTTTAAGCTGAGTATTAAAATTTGCCCGCACGTATTACACACGATATGGGTGGGATCAGGCTCAAACACTAGGAATAGCAAGGTGACGCGAGACGCTTCGGGGTTTGGGTGAGCCGTGAGAGTATGTACTCCAAGCTAGGTTCTACGTCAACTACCAACCCAATGATTCCTACAATTAGTTTCGAGCAATACCGTCAAGGAATCTGATCAGTTAGCGTATAACCGATAGTTCTTTCGCGTTTTACTGTCTTATTGCTATTTGTCTATGATGAGGAACAACTCGCGACAATATATATCGGAGGTTGAAGTATTCATTCAAGAAAGGTGGCCATCCACAACGTGTACTCCTGTGGACGAAGCCTTTAACATTGCTCTATCAAGGCGGAAAAGATTTGCCCCAAGACAATCTTTCAGGCGATTGATCAGGGAAGTCGGCCTAGAAGGAAGAGGTAAGTCGACCAAGGAACTCGAAAGGAGCGACTGATCGGTCAAATCTCCACGATTAGCGGAAGTCAACAAATCAATCCACACCCCAGACAACTCCAATCAATCAGATGCGCAAGCCGACCGTAGGGAAGTGCTTTCCAATATCTCCAACGGCGGCATAAGTCCAACGAGTGCTCGCAATGCCAAAGGTCAATCTAGCGATTATGAAGAGGCAGAAGACGGACACATAATATTTAACAAAGAGTCTATGAGAAGAGGTTCGAGATTGAGTGACGATAAGTCGTCGTGTGTTGTTCAAAACGACTCTGTGCGCTTAGAAGACACCAGATTCACTCACAACGATACTAATTTTCTTTTCTAGGTTTCAGTCAACAACAAGGTGTGCACCCTCATCAATAACAATACAAGCTGTGAAATATTGATGGTCAAAAGGCCTTGGTGGAAGCACTTGAGACTACCCAATAGAAATCAGAAACGCCGTACTTATTACCATAGGATGGATCAAGAAGGGTCCCGCTCTGTTTAAGGTGAGTCTGAATTATGTGTGGCACTATCATTAGGCAAAGACGTATCATGACTCTGTTACTTGTGATATGTGCACATGGATGCATGCCATGTATGTTTCAATGGCGCCGGCAGAATGACTGGACGCTAGAGCATGGCAGCAAGAAAAGATGAATATCCTTTCGTATGGAATATTAAGAGATCTCCTACACCTATTCCACCCTCTCCAAAGCCACCCCAAAGATCAAAATCCAAACGAATATTCTTGCAACATGGGAGAGTCTGGCGAGTCAAAGGAGTTGAAACAGATTGTTTGCCTTTAAGTTGTGAATGGAAGAAGGTAAAGACACTCAATATTAAATCCCATGAGAGATGAAATCACTACTTAAGGAGTTTGAGTGTTGATTCCTAAAAGCTAAAGGGTCTTCCACCCATGAGTATATCAGCAGCAACATCTATTTATGTCCTGGGTTTAATGCTTCCTAATCTCCCTCATTAGTCGCATGAAACGCATAGAGAAGAAGATCCTATCAGGGATATATTGAACCTCATTAAGAAGGGTCACGTTTGAGAGGTACGATCCATGCGCAGGCTTCCAGCACTATTACACCAAAGAAGGATGAAAGTTGGTGGATATTGTAGAAAAGTTCGAGCTATTAAACAGAAATTACCAATCTACTACATGTTCCCAATCCGTGGCGCTGGATGACATGTTGACTCAGCTGGGTGGCGCGAGTGTCTTTTCGGAAGGTCGACTTGGAGGGTGGCTAATCATCAGATTCCGAATCCGAACCCGACGCGAGTGGAAGAGATGCATTCAGAGTAGTGAGTGCCTCTATGAATGGTTGATGATGCCTTTTGGGGTTTGATGAACGCTCTAAGTCATTTATACGTTTGATTGAGCCAAATTCTGAAACCATGTCTTGGAAATCGAGTCATCTACTTTGATACATTCTATCTAATAGCCAAGATGAACAATGCATATGTTGCATCTCTGAGGAAGTCTTTCCAAGTACTAAAGGGAGAGTGAACTTTACATCAACCCTTACAGAAGGTGTTGTTCTTGCGACTCAGCTAGTGTTCTTAGGGTTGTGTGGTTAGGTCGCAGGGGACCAGGTTAATGAAGATAAAGCAAGGCGAATCAAGGATGGATCGCTTCAAAAAGGTGATACTAAGAGTAAGAAGTTTCATGGATTAACATCTTCTTATCGGCGTTTATATTCCACAATTTTGTTCTTGATAGTCGTTCTCCCTGATGGATTTGCTTAAAGAAGAAGGTGTTTCGAGTGACATCGATGAAGCAAATGCAGCTTTTGCCCTTATCAAGGAGAACGATTACTACTGCACCTATAATAACAACTTCCTAGATTTGACAAGCTTTTGAGCTTGAATGCGACAGTTGTGTGTTGTAGGTGATTGGAAGTCTCTCTCAAGATAAGTGCCCATTGCTTTCGTTGAACGAGAAGATTAAATGAAGCTCGGCAGACAGTGGAGGTAACTTATGAGTAGGAATTGATATGTTGTATTAGGAAAGTTACCTCCATTGCTAACTGACTCGTGATTTACGTCGATTATCAGTCTCTTCACACACTTCAAGAATCAAAGCATATCAAAAAAGCTGATGAATGTTGGCTGCGATTTTTGAGAAGTTTTAATTTTACTTTGCGGACTAAATCACCGAGTCGACATAAGGTATCCCGGATGCTTTGAGTCGGAGGGATCCTTGTTGAGCCGTCTCTGCAAGGTAAATTGTTACTTATGATTTTAAAAGAGTCTATGTTTGTGATGAAGACTTTCCAGGGAGATGTTGGCAAAGTGTTCGAGCAGACAACCACACAGGAGACTTCGTTGACATGAACGGCTTTCCTGTTTAAAGGAAATTGGCTTTGTATTCTAGAACGTCATGATGGCAAAGTAGTTCGAGGCTTCATTGAGTGGCGGGCTTAGGGACACTTGGCGAGCACAGATTTTTTTTGAGCCTTGAACGAGAGATATTATTTGGCGCATTTTAAAGGAAGGTGTGGCGAACTTGTGATGAGTGTTGTCAATGTGCAGAATGCAAAGGGCGCAAGAGGGGGGGGGGGGGGGGGGGGGGGGGGGGGTGCAAAATACTAGTTTGTATACTCCTCTCCTTGCCCAAGAAGTATATAGGAGATTGAGGTATGGACTTTGTGTTGGACTTCCCCGAACCAAAGAGTCGGTAGATTCAGTCTTCTGTGTATGGATCGACTTTCTAAGAGGCTCACTTCCATCCCCGTCCGGTAAGATCTTCGGATCGCACCACCATGTGTAGATCTATTCTTTAAAGAAGTGGTTCGGTACATGCGTGTCTCTATTCAATTGTTTCGGATAGGGATACTAGTTTTGTGAATTTTGACACTTCATTGAAGTTATTCTAGTACATCGCACCCTCAAAATGGCATGGACAAACAGAATGTGTCAATCAGGACTTGAGAAATTTGATTCGATGCTATATGTGAGCAAGCTAAAGATTGGATCAAGCTATACCTCAAGCTAAATTTGCCTACAATTTGACGTGTTCATAGTTCTACAGGGATTGTCTCCCTTTTTCTATTGTTTACATGAAGACATCTCGACATCTCCAAGATTCTGTTGAAGTTGCCAACAAGAGCAAGTTCAGCGGAGGCAACATGTTCATGGCAAGAGATTGCTATCAAATGATTTAGGAAGAAGTGCATACAAACTTGTGAAAGCCAATGCGAAGTTTCAAGGCACGGGTGAGACAAGAGAGGTGACTGCGAAGATATTCATGAGAGAGACATGAGATGGTTTACTAGCGGAAGGAAGGTTAGGCCGGCTGGAACATAATAATCAAAGTTAAACAAAAAGATATGCACCATTAAAGGATTCTCAAAAAGGAAATCAATGACAATGCAATAATGTATGTGGATCTTCTGAAGGAATGGCTATGTCTAAGACATTCACGTGAGACTATTGTCTGACATCACCCTTCAATCATGTTGTATAAGTGAATGTGAAACTAGAGA
>NC_033800.1:64802407-64806848 GCF_001876935.1 Asparagus officinalis | reverse complement strand
CACTGCCGAGCTCCAGTTCTAGCCGTGCCACCCTCCTCCCTCAGCCACGCTGTCATCGCCTCCTTTTCCAAGCTCCGACCCCCACAACTCCAACGAGCCTCCCTCCCACTATCCTCGACCAAGCCGTTCCGTCGAGCCGTGCTCCGTCGAACCCGTCACTGCTGTCCGAACCCCTATAGCAGCCCTCCCCTGACCAGCGTAGTCATCGCTGTCAACTTCATATCCGCGTCCGATCCGACCCGTGCCGTCGACGTCAACTTGTTCAACGCACCGAGGCAAGATCTCGCCTCTCCTTTTGTCGTTTCAATATTTATATATGATATGTGTAGATTAGTTGCATTATAATAAATTGCGTGGGTTGTTTGATGAATAATATTAATTTCAATCATAGTTGTATGATAAATAGTATGTTCGAAATAATGATAATGAAGTGAAAGAATTTATTTTGATAACAGAATAATTTAGAGAATTTATAAAATTTAGGGAAGAAAACAATGGATAAATTTCTCTTAACAAGCCCTAGTTTTTCCAAGTTTAGGGAAGAAAACAATGGATAAATTTCTCTTAATTTAATAATTGAAAAGATGATCCTTGATTTACAAAAGGATCTAATATTTATAGCCAACTAACCCTATTCTAACTCTAATAAAAAAGAAATTCTAATCCTAAAAGGAAATAACCAAAAACAAACTCATTTCCTAATCTGTTTGTCGAGTCGACATGAGGCGTGTCGAGTAGTACCGCCTTTCGTGTTGATTGGACATGAGTCGACTAAGTATGTCGAGTAGTTTCACTTTTCATGTCGACTGGCATGTGTCGACTAACACCACCTTTTGTGTCGACTGGGGTGTGTCGTCTCGTCCTATCGGCTGGGGTCTCGACTGGGGTTTCGTCCTGTCGACTGGGGTCTCGGGGTCTCAACTGGGTTGCTTCGCCTTGGGCCATCATCTCGACTCGTCGCCTCGAGTTGTATGTTCATCTTGGCTGGTTTGTGTCGAGTCTCATCTCATCCATCTATTTAGTCTTCTCGACTGTTGACTCGACTCGAGTTGAGATGTCAAGTCGTCGTCCGCTGATGTCGTCTCGGTCATGTAGATCTCCTGTATCAACAGGACTGAAGCAAGGCATGGCATCCGAATTAAGATGAGTTAAGTCTTTGTGTGTCATTGCCGCGTAGCCAGTTTTGTTGGCCAGGCCTAAGAATCGTAACATAAGTTAAGTAGGCTAAGTGCAAATGTCCCACGCTTTTAAGTTTAGTCGAGTTACATGTGGACTGAGTTGTTCACTGACGTAGCATGGTCTAGCTAGCTCCTACTTGTAAAATTCGTGTTATATGCATGACTAATCTAGTTTCTTATAGGGCTAGTAAGAGGTTTGAAGTAAATACAAGCATATGTTTTTGTGATCCAGTATGTTAGTTTCTCAATTACAGATGAATTACACTCACTATATATGTGCATAAACTTTAATTAGGTAAATAAAGGGAAGTAATTAGGTTTATAAAGAATGTGAAGAAATATTTAAAATATGTGTGTGTGGCCCGTGTGGGGAGGTAGGTTGTTGACATTAATAATATATATAGGGACTTATTTGTAAGTTGTGTAGGGGCTTATATAAGCCCAAGAGATCTCATAATAAAGTTAGGGTTTTTATTCTCATCTTATGTTCATGAATGAATATCTACTATGGGATTCTTACCAATATTCACAATGAAGTTTTAGAAAGTGCTAAATGCAAACGATTTGATAACAGATTCTACACTTTTGGTGCTATGTATTTGCCAGGACCTTTGTCAATTAGGAGCCTATAAGTAGGAGAAGATGCCTACATTCTCTCGTTGTGGTTGTTTGCTTATTTTAAGTTGCTTTTATTTTCTCCATTAAGTGATGCAGTACCAAATTCATCATCAAGAAAGAATATCTTGTAAGCCATTGCGGTGGATGATAAGAGGAAGAGCACAGCTGCACATGGACAAGTGTTTAAGGCAATTCTGAAGCTTAGAATCCAACCCCAAGCTTTGCATATAATTTTCAATGAGGTAATGCCTACAGAAAAAAAAGATTGTTTTTTCTTCGTCTTATCTTAACCAAAATTTTGGGGAGCAACTTTTTTAAGTTTAATATGCTAATACAAGTTACAACATGCATAGGTGGATACTTCAAAACATTGACCGACCTCATCAAGGATTATATATGTAAATTAAATAAAACATGAACAATTTGTATTTACAGTAATCTTTTTTTAACTAACCAGATGGTCTAAGTCGATCTACCAATTTGACCAGACTATAAGCTACTACTATGTCCGTTAATGTTTTACTAAGCTATATATTGATAATTAATTTTGTTATACGTGACCCTATTGTCTAAATTTATTTGGAATTCATGTATCAACCATTTTTCCGCAGTCCAATATTCTACTCTATTCCTTAGCATTTCTTCCCTTTTTCCAAAGCATCACCCTTTAATCTTAGGGAAATTCCCTAAGGACCCAAACCTATGGGACAGGGGAGGGGACAAGTGAGGTGTCCCCTCCTCATTGCTCCATGCACTGTTCATGAACAGTGCATGGAGCAATGGGGAGGGGACACCTCACTTGTCCCCTCCCCTGTCCCATGGATTTGGGTCCTTAGGGAATTTCCCTAAGATTAAAGGGTGATGCTTTGGAAAAAGGGAAGAAATGCTAAGGAATAGAGTAGAATATTGGACTGCGGAAAAATGGTTGATACATGAATTCCAAATAAATTTAGACAATAGGGTCACGTATAACAAAATTAATTATCAATATATAGCTTAGTAAAACATTAACGGACATAGTAGTAGCTTATAGTCTGGTCAAATTGGTAGATCGACTTAGACCATCTGGTTAGTTAAAAAAAGATTACTGTAAATACAAATTGTTCATGTTTTATTTAATTTACATATATAATCCTTGATGAGGTCGGTCAATGTTTTGAAGTATCCACCTATGCATGTTGTAACTTGTATTAGCATATTAAACTTAAAAAAGTTGCTCCCCAAAATTTTGGTTAAGATAAGACGAAGAAAAAACAATCTTTTTTTTCTGTAGGCATTACCTCATTGAAAATTATATGCAAAGCTTGGGGTTGGATTCTAAGCTTCAGAATTGCCTTAAACACTTGTCCATGTGCAGCTGTGCTCTTCCTCTTATCATCCACCGCAATGGCTTACAAGATATTCTTTCTTGATGATGAATTTGGTACTGCATCACTTAATGGAGAAAATAAAAGCAACTTAAAATAAGCAAACAACCACAACGAGAGAATGTAGGCATCTTCTCCTACTTATAGGCTCCTAATTGACAAAGGTCCTGGCAAATACATAGCACCAAAAGTGTAGAATCTGTTATCAAATCGTTTGCATTTAGCACTTTCTAAAACTTCATTGTGAATATTGGTAAGAATCCCATAGTAGATATTCATTCATGAACATAAGATGAGAATAAAAACCCTAACTTTATTATGAGATCTCTTGGGCTTATATAAGCCCCTACACAACTTACAAATAAGTCCCTATATATTATTAATGTCAACACTCCTCCTCAAGATGGGCGAAAGATATCCACTAAGCCCATCTTGTCACATCATCTAATCATGTCTAAATGAGCTAAGTCCTTTAGTCAGACAATCTGCCGCCTGGTCCTTAGTTGAAACATGACTTAGCTCCAGTAGTCCACTATCCAACTTCTCTTTGATGAAGAACCTATCGATCTCGATGTGTTTGGTTCTATCATGCTGCACTGGGTTGTTGGCGATACTGATGGCTGACTTGTTATCACACCACAACTTCATCTTAGCTCCTTGATCCAGCTTCAGCTCCACCAGCATACTCTTCAACCATAGCAACTCAGCAACTCCTAAGGCCATAGCTCTATACTCTGCCTCAGCTGTCGATCTCGCCACCACCGACTGCTTCTTGCTCTTCCACGAGACTAAGTTGCCTCCTATAAAGATGCAGTATCCTGAGGTGGACCTCCTGTCATCAGCACAGCTAGCCCAATCAGAGTCACAATAGCCCTCAATGCTCATGTGTTCATTCTTCCTGAAGATTAGCCCTTTTCCGGGGGCATTCTTCAAATACCTTAGAATCTGGTACACTGCGTCCATATGACCCTTCCTTGGATCATGCATGTAGCGACTCACCACGCTCACTGCAAAAGAGATATCAGGACGTGTGTGACTCAAATAGATCAATCTTCCCACCAGCCTCTGGTATCTGTCACGATCAACTGGTTCTCCGGCCTCAGCACCTAGTTTGAACTTCTGGTCGATCGGTGTAGTTGCAGGTTTGCACCCTAACATTCCTGTCTCTTTGAGAAGATCCAGTGCATACTTTCTCTGGGATAGGACGATTCCCTCCGCTCCTCGAGCTATCTCTATTCCAAGAAAGTATCGAAGCAAGCCAAGATCTTTCACCTCGAA
>NC_033800.1:64769320-64801407 GCF_001876935.1 Asparagus officinalis | reverse complement strand
ATAAAGTTGTTAACTGAGTGCAATGACATCGATAATGAAGAAAACACCAATTTTTCCCGCGAACAATCTACGTGGTTCAATTGACTTGAAAGGATTAGTTCCTCTTTGAGTCATTTGTCTAAGTGCATGTAATCATCTATTCATTTTATTCTCTTTTTAATATGTCACTAAATCCATATGTCATGTCTTTTTACTAACCAAGCTAACCCATAATTTACTGAATGAATGTGTGATGATCCTTACAGATATTCACATTAACTCGGATCCAGTCGATGTCAGGTATTGAATGTTGGGGGAAGAGATGATCCCCGATTCTAATCTCCATAATTTGGAGATCAAATCACAAATTCACAAGATGGAAAACAACATGAGAAAAAAATTAAAAACAACGAATATACATGTTCGGTCGACCAAGTTTAACCTTCCACCACAGGGCAACAATACAAGAAATTTACTATATAAGAGGGAGAACAATACAAGAGAAATCACTTCTCTCTCTCTCTCAATCAACCTCACATAAGTACATAGCCTCCATCCCATGATAGATCTATTTAAAACCCTCAATCTCACATAAACTATCTCACACAAGAGATACTTATATAATGCTAAACCCTAGCACTAATTGGCCCAAAGGCCCACTTGGCCTAAAGCCCAATGAATACTAAATAGATATGAGACATACGCTAATATTCTCCACATTGGCTCGTATATAAGGCCTAAAGCCTATTGGATATTAAATAGATACGAGACATACCCTAATACTCTCCACTTGGCTCGTGTATAAGCCACACTAATGTGAACATAACTCAACCTCCCTATAGGAACTATGGTCCGCAACTCTATGCACCATTCATCCGTAGATAAACCGGTATTTGAGCTTCACGCAACAAGAGATACTCTGATACTCTCATCATCCACTTCTTAGACAACCACCGCACATGACCATGCTCCACCTCTCGGGAACAATAAGTACGATCATCATTGTCTTCCAAACAAGCATCTTTGATCACTTAACATGTCATATACCCGAAACACCGTGATTACATATGCTTCACCTTGGTCAAAACTCCCAGATCACTTTGAGCATCACACACTCCACCTCATTCTAAACACCATGACCAACATTGAAGATTCTCAATGATTCATGCTATATGTCAAACAATATCTAGAAGTAACCAGCATCTATCATTCATGAGATATATAACCATACCTCATAGAAACAAATAGCACAACCCATGAATCACCATCTAAACAATGTCTGATTGTCCAAAAATATCACCAAACAGCAAACCTAGAGATCAAATCACTAGGCTCTGATACTTGTATAGTTGCTTGATACTTATATAGTCGCTTGATACCTATTATTTTATATTGCGAGCTTAGTGTCTGATCTCTGTGTTGTAGAGATGAGAATAGAGGACCATTATTCCCTATGTACCCTGCCCTGTGTTCCAGAAGCACTTAATGGGCACATGACTAGGCTAGATAGCTCATACAATAGGACCAAACACTACTAAATGTATATAATTAATCCCATCATTTGGATAGGTACATACATCTCATCCACCATATTCAGAATAAAATTACAAAATTATACATAAACACGAATACAAGGAAACTGATATACAATAAATTGCATGTATATAGTACAAATACATAGTAGAAGCAAGATACTCAACAAGAAATAACAAATGTCAAAGATACTGAATAACATAAAAGATATGACGAGTCTGATATTAATGTCATCTTCACACAATACACATAGTACATGATAGCAAGGTTCAGTCACACAAGTCTAGAATAACAATTAAAATAGTTAAGTACATCAGTGTCTCTACATAGTAGTGAAAAAGTGAACATGGATAATAAAACCTTAAGCAAGATGAAATAAAACTAAATAAACATATGACAAGCTAGTTAGTAGAAGTTCCACCTACTGAATATCACTAGACTCCAGGGTGCCTAAAAATAGTCGTGGAAGTCTAGGTTAGCTACTAGTGTGCAAATTAGGATGGTTAGAAAGCCATCTGGCAAGTTGCAAAATGAAAGGAGCGATTTGTGCGCATATGATTTTTATCACAAATGCATGGATGGTAGAAACATAAGAAAGATTATATAATCATAATATCACTTTATTTGCTTTCATGAACAAGAGATATGCATCTCAAAAATCCGTCTCACAAACAGAGATAGCAGATAACCAGATCAACAACAATATAGAGATAATGGCGAGAGTGCACTTAGATCCTAGAGTGTGATGCAAAGATAGTGTCTGCATCTAACTACATATCCTCAATTTTTAGTTAATATTATTTCGGGAAAACTCTGATGGATAATGTGTACTGCTAGGAATGTTACATGGATCCTTACTTTGCTTGGTATATGTGCACAAACTCATTTTGCACTAGCACTCAAACACAAACCCAGGCTACACATTATCTATGAGATGTCCAAATCCCTTCCATTAATTAACTAACATGAATATTTTTATTGCTTGGTCATGCATGATACATTATGCACTAGACCCAAGTAAGTCAATCCATAGAGAACATCCATCATGTAGGGTCATCTCCGACTAGGTTTTTAAAGCAAATAAAACATGCCCATCAAATATCAAAGCAAATCATCATGACTTGATACGGGTAGATACTTAATCTCTTTCTTAGTTTCTCTTTCATGGTTTATCATGGTTTATACTTGATCAAAAATTTTGGTGGTGGAGATATGGAGAAGAATTGGAAAAAGCAGATTTTTGGTCATAAGTCGACTCATGCACAGGCATAAGTCGACTTATGGTAAGTCGACTTATGTTGGTGCATGAGTCGACTTACGTTCTGCTCTGGATTGTTGGTTTTTTGCTCTGCCAAGTCGACTTATCAGGTCTGATAAGTCGACTTATGATCTCTTCTCCAGTTGCTGTTTTTCGCTCTGCCAAGTCGACTTATGCAGACTGATAAGTCGACTTATGACGGGTTTTTTGGAAAGTTCAGGTTCCTATTTGCAGTCTGTTTGGGTTTCTGTTTTGGTATAAATACCAATACGATTTGAGGGTTTTGAGGAGAGTTTTGGGGTTTTGGAGCACAGAAAAAGAGAGATCTTTCTGAGCTATTTGTTAGGGTTATTGGTTGAGAGATTGAGAGATTTGTTGGTGAGATTAGTTGGTTCGTTTGAGCGATTTGTAATCTCAATTTGTACTCTCCTTCTCTATTAGTGAAAACCCACCCCCTTCTTGCCCCGTGGACGTAGGCAATTTGCCGAACCACGTAAAACCTTGGTGTTTGTGTTTTGTTTGGTCTTTCTCTCGGCGTTCGTTGGTTTGGTTTCTCAAAGCATCAGTCACAACAAGTGGTATCAGAGCACGGGCAACGCTTGGGCTATTTGGAGGAGTAGATCGCTTTGGAAGTTCATCTAGGGCTTCGTTTGGTGATAAAGGTGGGATCTTTTTTTTGTAAAAATCTCTCTTTTTCAGTTTGGATCTATTTCTCGTTTGTTTCCGCATTGGTTTGGTGGTGCCTTGAGGATTATGGCCGAGAAAGAAGGAGTTGTGGGCAGTACTTCCGGCGTGAAGACCGTCCAAAGCTTGAATATCCACTCAATGAAGATTGATGTGGAAAAGTTCAATGGCACAAACAATTTTGGACTTTGGCGATGCGAAGTCATGGATGCGCTCAACGCGCAAAATTTGGAAGATACGTTGGAGTTGGACGGGAAACCGGACAACATTGATGAGAAGGTTTGGAAAAAGATGAATCGAACGGCGTGTGGTGTGATTAGGTCTTGTCTCACTCAAGATCTAAAGTATGATGTGATCAATGAGACTTCTGCAAAGAAGATTTGGGAGATCCTTGAGAGCAAGTATTTGACCAAGAGTGTGGAGAATCGCTTGCATTTGAAGAGGAGGCTTTACCGCTTCCAGTTGAAGAAAGGAACCTCCATTGGTGATCACATGAACCACTACACGAAGCTTCTTGCGGATTTGGCGAATGTGGATGTTAAGATTGAAGATGAGGACAAGGCGTTGTTGCTATTGAGTTCCTTGCCTGACGAGGAATATGAGACCTTCGTTCTTACTCTTATTAATGGGAAGGCATCTCTTTCGTATAGTGAGGTCACCGCTGCACTTGTGAATTATCAGCTTCGAAAGAAGGATAAGGAGACTTCGTTTGAGCCGGTAGCGGGGGCGTTGGTCGCAAGAGCAAAGGGTCCAAACCGTAGTGGGAGGTCGCAGTCTAGAGGGGCACATCTTGGAGTTCGTAAGAATCAATGTGCCTTTTGCAAAGAAGATGGACATTGGAAAGCCGATTGCCCAAAGTTAGTTGATCGAGCCGGGAAGAATAAGGGAAAAGCTATTCAAGCTTCAGAGGCGAATGTTGTCAAGGCTAGTGGCAACGATTCAGATTCGGATTCTTCGGGCTACTCGTTATCTGCACTGCCGTCAGTTTGTGTTGCCTACTCTACAGAGTGGATATTGGATTCGGGTGCTACATACCACATTTGCCCTAGGAGGGATTGGTTCTCCAGCTTTCAGGAGTTGGAAAGAGGGGATTTCGTGCTCATGGGGAATGATCACAAATGCTCTATTGGTGGTATTGGTACTGTTCGGATCAGGATGAGTGACGGGGTGATTCGGGAGTTGGTTGGAGTGAGGTTCGTTCCTCAGTTGAAGAAGAACATCATTTCACTTGGAGCTTTGGAGGCAGCTGGCTATAGGGTGACCTTGGCGGATGCACGCTTGAAGGTTACATTTGGGTCCATGATTGTGATGAAGGGCGTCAGAAGAAGAAATTTGTATTATTTGCACGGAAGCACGGTGATTGATAGGGAAATGACGACTTCATCAGATTCGGCTAGACTGTGGCATTGTTTGGTGCTGGGGTATATGATTGGTAATACCGTGCATTGGTTGTTGAGGAGTGCTATGACCTGCAGATTGAAGTCCTGTGAGCACATTAGGATGAGCGAGACCGTGGTGGAGTTTGGCACTTCTATCCATCGAGCGAGGGGTCTTTTTGGAGGTGTTCAGTCAGGCATTTGGGGGCCTTCCAAGGAGGCATCATTGGGAGGTAATCGTATCTTGGTTTCCACAGTTGGTGATTGTTCTAGGCATTATTGGGTCGCGACCAGTTCCCGTTGGTGTAAAGTCCTAGAAGTCAACAACAATTGGAAGAAGTGTATTGGCAGAAAGGTAACTCATTGTTTCAGCTTTGGTAGGGGTCCTTTCTTGCGTTGGTGCCGAGCTCACGGCAATAGGAGACACTTCATTGGTGTGGAGACTTTGGGGCGACGAGATGAGATGACAGTTTCGATGGGTCGTTCCTTTCTGGAGGAGGATCGGCGTTTGATGTCGAGCATTGGCATTGGTGTGCGGGCTTCGACATATTTGGGTCATCTTATGCATAGGTCGCCGACTGCTGCTTTAGGAGTTATTAGATCTGGTGGAGCTGCTTCAGATTTTGGGTCGCGTCGGATATTTGGATACCCAGCATTTGGTCACATCGTGGATGTGAGATTGGATCCGATTGCGCGTTTGGGGTTCGGAGGCTCAGTTGATTATCGTTTGGGAGCTTCTGATTTTGTTCTGAGCAGGTATGTCACTTTTGACTCTCGGCAGGTGGAGAGTGTTGATCAGGTCATTTGGATATCGCAGCAGGTGGAGAGTGATGCTACTCCACGTTGGGTGGAGATTACTCCACATACTCCAGATCATACTGCGTCATTTGGGATTCCAGCTAAGGTGACACAGGTTGGAGATCATTTGGTTTTGGATGCAGATGATGGATTGGTTTTGGATTCAGTTGCAGCTGGTAGATATAGTTTGGATATGGCCATTGGTTTACCTCAGGTGGAGGTGTTTGATTTGTCTCAATTTGGGGTCATTGGGAATACTATCAGTTGCAGATCGTTTGGTGATATTGGAGAAGAGTTGCAGACTTTTCTATTTGATTGAGGGCCTTTGGAGGCCGTTTGGGTGAACTACGTGAAGGCTTGATTCCTTGGGCAAAGGATACGTAGGCAGTCATTTTGATGCAGCCGATTTGGTGAGCGACATCGACATTTGGGGTGAGTGTTCACACTCTCATTTGGGTCTCAGCATGTGAGGCATTTGTTTGGTTGGTGTCGGCTCAGTTTTGGGAAAACTTCGCCGAGGTGGAGAATTGTGGAGAAGAATTGGAAAAAGCAGATTTTTGGTCATAAGTCGACTCATGCACAGGCATAAGTCGACTTATGGTAAGTCGACTTATGTTGGTGCATGAGTCGACTTACGTTCTGCTCTGGATTGTTGGTTTTTTGCTCTGCCAAGTCGACTTATCAGGTCTGATAAGTCGACTTATGATCTCTTCTCCAGTTGCTGTTTTTCGCTCTGCCAAGTCGACTTATGCAGACTGATAAGTCGACTTATGACGGGTTTTTTGGAAAGTTCAGGTTCCTATTTGCAGTCTGTTTGGGTTTCTGTTTTGGTATAAATACCAATACGATTTGAGGGTTTTGAGGAGAGTTTTGGGGTTTTGGAGCACAGAAAAAGAGAGATCTTTCTGAGCTATTTGTTAGGGTTATTGGTTGAGAGATTGAGAGATTTGTTGGTGAGATTAGTTGGTTCGTTTGAGCGATTTGTAATCTCAATTTGTACTCTCCTTCTCTATTAGTGAAAACCCACCCCCTTCTTGCCCCGTGGACGTAGGCAATTTGCCGAACCACGTAAAACCTTGGTGTTTGTGTTTTGTTTGGTCTTTCTCTCGGCGTTCGTTGGTTTGGTTTCTCAAAGCATCAGTCACAACAGGAGAACCACGAGCCTCCACTCATAATCACAACGTATCCCAAACTAAGGATTTTCTTGATTCAAACAAAGATTGTATATATCATATCTTGGTGTATAATCATGCATACCCTTAGGGTGAAGTCTCGTGATAATGAACTGAGTAAATAAAAGTCCATAATAAATCCTAGGATAACATGCACAATGTTCATGGATTCTAGGTCATGTCATAGCATAACATAACATGACAGAAACGTCCAATAAACACTATGAGATAACATAGCACATCAAGCATTACTTGCATGCATGATCATGGATATATCATGTATTTAAAAAAATGATCATAAATGAGGAACAATAACCAAGTGAATACTTTATCATCTACTTTATCTCAAGAAGCTTAACTACATATGTCACCCCTTGTGATCCAATCTCACATTACGAGCATGCGACTAGGAAAGGAAACATATATAATTGGGTCAAACTCCACCCAAAAATATATACTTAAGCCTATAAAGACCAATAAATACACCATCTCATACCACAAATACGATATCACAATATACAACACGTTGATATCACAGCAAAAGCAAAATAGCTAACCAGAAATTCTAGAAGTCCTGATATATACAAGACATCCAAAATACACAGAAAGATTGAAATATGGCTTCAAGGCCTCAAATATATAATTCAAAAATACAATATATCCAACAATAACAACCCACAAGATCTAACTGCTAGTACAAATACTCATGATACTGGAAGACGCTGAAAGCTAATAGATAGATGATAATTGCCTCGCCACATACCGAAATTGCTAAGTAAATTTTTATACTTGTGAAAGCTAAACTATGATGGGCCTATAAAAAGGAAACATGTGCCTAGCTTTGTAGCTAATTATGCAAAATCAAGACGATCAAAAAATGCATAGCAAGTGTACAAAATGAAGGAGGTTGTGTGCACATATAATAGGTATCATGGATGCATGATTGGTGAATAAGAAAGATTATAATAGGTATCATCTTAAAGATGTCATGATCAGGGAAACATGCATCATAGAAACATACTGAATAATAACAAATATAAAATCAATAAATATATATAGATATAGAAACATCATAAACATAAACACAAAAGTAGTATAGAAACTAAATGTATAACCGCACAGGTCTACGTGTGTGTCACACCACAAATCTACATATGCATCCCATACTACAAGCTCGTGTCATGTCCACTTCAAGTCTATTAACCTATTTGTTATCTTTTATCTTGTTTGAAATTACATAGTGAGAGTACCCATAGATCCAAGACTCCTATCTCATACCCAATAACTCATAATTCACATGCTATAATGAACAACGCTCGAGGTGTCAAAGCACGTGAATGAAAGATAACTCATTACTAATATTGCAACAAAAATAATTGGTTGATCACATGCAACAAATATAACATATAATAAAATTTGCAAATTTAACACGTCCAGTAGATATAACATCCGATAAAAATGACTTATTCTTCACAAATACTTGCTCTTAATTTCTTACTCATCACTTTTTAGTTAAGGTATCAGATAATGTCGATTACAACCTCAATATCCATTGTGTTCTCACTCTTTAATTCCCTCATTAAAGCCCCAAGTTATATTCTTTTTAGTTTAATAGATAGTGCATGAGATGTTATCTAGTGCTTGAACCCTCTAATATGAATACCCCAATGTCAGCGGATTATCTTACAATTGCCATATATGTGATTAGTTTATATGATACCCTTTAGATGTCTTAATGTAATTGTAGGGTTTTGGAAGAGGAGGAGAGCCAGATACAAAAACAACTTCAAGGTAAATTGTATTAGTCTAGGTTTTCTCATACAAAAGAGTCTACATATCAAAGATACAAAGCCCAATGGGCCCGAATAGCAATTTGGGTCAAAACATTACAATCTCCACCTTGAACCAAATTGCATCTAAAACAAACTAAAACATAAAGCAAATGCATAAAGCAAACATAACCTAAACAAAGGTAAACATAAAGATACCTTAGCAACATGCTAGAAATAAAACTAGCTCAAAATAGTTAGAAACAAACCGACACCAAACTAGAACAAAGCTTGAACTTTGCAATTGGAAGAGGCTTTGTGAGCATATCGGTCGGATTCAAGTCGGTACCAATCTTCTTCACGGCAACCTTGCCTTCCGAAATCACATCTCGAACAAAATGGTACCGAATGTCAATGTGCTTCGTCTTCTCATGATACATGCGGTCCTTGGTCAAATGTATTGCGCTTTGGTTATCACAAAACACCGTAATAGGACCCTCGAAAGAAGACAACTCACCAACAAACGCTTTGAGCCAAATAGCCTCCTTAATAGCCTCGGTAATTGCCATGTATTCGGCCTCGGTACTTGAGAGTGCAACGGTTGCTTGAAGTGTAGACTTCCAACTAATTGCACAATCTCCAAGGGTAAAAACATAACCCGTCAAAGAACGCCTCTTGTCTAAATCACCGGCAAAATCCGCATCCACAAAGCCCGTTAGTGCCTTGCCATTGCCAAACTCCAAACGAGCATCAAAAGTACCTCTCAAATAGCGGAAGATCCACTTCACCGCTTCCCAATGTCCTTTCCCGGGACAAGAAAGATATCTACTTACCACACTAACGGCTTGAGCAATGTCGGGCCGAGTACATACCATCAAGTACATAAGACTCTCAACCGCACTTGAATATGGAACTTTCTCCATATAACTCTTCTCATGATCGGATTTCGGGCTCATGTCGACGCTAAGCTTGAAATGCGCCGCAAGAGGTGTTGAAACAACCTTTGCTTTCTCCATGCCAAAACGACATAACACTTTCTCGGCAAAACTCTTTTGTGAAAGAAACAACTTCCTTTTGGACCTATCCCTTGTGATCTCCATCCCGAGGATCCTTTTGGCGGCCCCCAAATCTTTCATCTCAAATGCCGAACTTAGTTGCTCTTTCAACCTCCTAACTTCTTTCAAGTTTGAGGATGCAATCAACATGTCATCCACATAGAGCAACAAGTAAATGGATTCACCACCATCCAACTTCTTGAAATAAACACAACTATCATAGTTGGAACGGTGAAAATCAATACTCACCATAAATGAGTCAAACTTCTTGTACCATTGCCGCGGGGATTGCTTAAGACCATAAAGGGACTTCTTCAACAAGCAAACATGGTCCTCCTTTCCCATGACTTCAAAACCCTTCGGTTGCTTCATGAAAATTTGCTCTTCTAAATCACCATGCAAGAAGGCGGTTTTCACATCCATTTGCTCCAACTCCAAATCCTTCATTGCCACAAAAGAGAGAAAAACTCGAATGGAGGTATGTTTCACTACGGGAGAGAACACATCATTGAAATCCACACCTTGGACTTGACTATACCCTTTAGCCATAAGCCTTGCCTTGTATCGAAAATCCGCGGGATTTGAGCCATCAATCTTCCTCTTAAACACCCACTTGCAACCCACAATTCTCTTACCACTAGGAGGCTTCACAAGAGACCAAGTCTTATTTTGTTGCAATGATAGTAACTCTTCATTCATAGCGGCAACCCAATCGGTCGCATTCTTCGAAGAGATCGCCTCTTTATAACAAGATGGCTCGTTTGAATCCAAATCTTCGGCAATGGCCAAACAATAAGCATAATCGGAATATCCATATCTTGAAGGTGGTCGGATTTCCCTTCTTGTGCGGTCCCTCGCCAAAGCATATGATTGATCTTCTTCTTCCTCCTCTTCGATATGAGCATCATCATGATGTGACGTGGCCTCGTCACCTTGTTAGACCGGCACTTCAAACTCCACCTTCTTCTCAAATGTCTTGTCCTCCTTGGTAGTTGGCTCGGATGCTCCACCGGCACTTCAAACTCCACCTTCTTCTCAAATGTCTTGTCCTCCTTGGTAGTTGGCTCGGATGCTCCACCTTGTGTCTTCAACATAGTCGATTCATCAAATGTAACATCCCTTGAGATGAGAAACTTGAACAATTTAGGACACCATAATTTGTACCCCTTGACATTCATAGGATACCCAACAAAGACGCACTTCTTCGCCCTTGGCTCCAACTTTCCTTCATTCACATGAAAATAAACGGGACAACCAAACACCCGCAAGTTTGAATAATCGGCCGGCTTACCCGACCACACTTCTTCGGGTGTCTTGCACTCAATCGAAGTGGTAGGAGATCGATTCATCAAGTAGCATGCCGTGCTTATGGCCTCGGCCCAAAACTCTTTACCCAAACTCGCATTGGAAAGCATACACCGAGCTCTTTCAAGTAGTGTCCGACTTGCCCTTTCGGCAACACCATTTTATTGTGGAGTGTGTACAACCGTCTTATGACGAACAATCCCTTCGGCCTTACAAAAGTTGTCAAACTCACGGTTGTAAAATTCCAAACCATTATCGGTCCTCAACCTCTTCACTTTCCTTCCCGTTTGCTTTTCCATAAGAGACTTTCATTCTTTGAAGTTCTTGAACACTTCACTTTTCTCTTTCAAGAAATAAACCCAAAGCTTCCTTGAGAAATCATCAATAAAAGTGAGCATATAACGGGAGTCATTTCCTCTAGATGGCACTTAAGAGGGTCCCCAAAGATCCGAATGAATGTAGTCCAATGTTCCCTTGGTCGAATAAATGGCCGTCGAGAAGCTCAATCTCTTTTGCTTGCCAAGTACACAATGTTCACAAAACTCCATATTGCCGGTGCATTGGCCGCACAACAAGCCTCTCCTACTCAAAATGGTCATTCCTCGCTCGCTCATATGCCCCAACCTCATATGCCACAACTTCGTAACATCCGCATCCGAGGTAGGAGCCGCAATAGCCGCTGAGCCTGTGACCATAGAACCTTGCAAGAAATAAAGAGTTCCAACTCTTCTTGCTCTCATGATTGTGAGAGCCCCTTTTGACACACGAAGTACTCCACCTTCACTTTGGAACTTGCATCCCTTTTCTTCTAAAGAACCCAAAGAAATTAAATTCTTTGTCAAATCAGGTATGTGTCTCACACCCATCACTCTTCGGATCTTGCCATCATGAAACTTGATCTTTACCGAACCAATCCCTTCAACCTTGCACAAATTATTATTTCCCATAAGCACTTTACCCTCCGTGGGCTCATAGGTCTCAAACCAATCTCGATTAGGAGTCATGTGTTGTGATGCACTCGTATCCATAACCCAACAATTCTTGTCATCAATGTTCGTATCAACCACACACAAAGTATCCATCGTGTCACAATTAGCCACATTGGCCTCTCCTGAAAAAGCACCTTTATCCGTCTTTTGTCTTTTTTTTTTTGAGCTTGAAACAATCGGCTAGAATGTGTCCCTTCTTCTTACAATAATTACATGTGAGATTCTTGTGTCTTAACTTTGAACTGGTCCTTGAATATTTCGGGGTTTTATCCTTCGACCTACCCCGATCAACAACCAAACCAACGCCTTGAACTCCTTTCTCCAAATTGGTCATCTCATTATCAATATGTAACTTGGCTTGTAGATTGCTCTTCACATCTTCAAGAGTGATTTGATCTCTACTATAGATCATCATGTCTCTAAAAGCCTTATAAGAAGCCGGCAATGAGCACAACAACAACAAAGCTTGGTCCTCATCCTCTACCTTAGCACCCAACTTGTCCAAATCATTTAATAATGATGCAAACTCCGAGATATGATCGGAAATGGATGTACCTTCAACCATACGAAGAGTGTAGAGGCGCAACTTTAACCGCAATCGGTTGGTAAGAGACTTCTTCATGTAGATACTCTCCAATTTCTCCCATAAACCCTTGGCGGTCTTTTCCGAAAGGACCTCTTGTAGTGTTGAATTGCTCAAACACAATTGAATAGTCGAAAGAGCTTTATCATCCATATCAAGCCACTTCTTATCGGTAACGGCTTCAACCAACTTATCTCTACCATATATGGCGCCCTTAATTCCAAGACTGGACAATATGGCGGCCATCCGCACTTGCCAAAGTGCAAAACTCGTCTTCCCATCATACTTCTCAATATCATACTTCGCCGACATATCCATTCAATTTTCAACAAAAAAGACCCAATTCAACAATTCTCCCAAAATTTACTAATTCTCCAAGCACCCCAAAAACAGTTGTGCTCTACAGCAAACCCCAAAGTCAGAAGCGAAATAATTCGCTGGGAATTTGCGCGGTCAGGAGAAATAAAATAAGCCGGTCAGGAGAAATACAAGGGTTTGGTCTTCACGCGGCTCACAAAGGCCCCTACCAAGAGAAATCGAGGCTGCTCGTCTCCAAAACCAACCTCTCGCCGGAGCTCAGCGCAGCCAGCAGCAGGAAGAACGAGGCCGATGCTCGACGGAGAGGCGCTGCTCGACGGCGAACTCGAGCTGAACGCTCGACGGCGACGACGACCTGAGCACTTCAACGGGCGAACTCGAGCTAATCGGTGCTGCTGTCGCGTGACCGAGACGACGAGCGCGTAGTCTGTGGCTCAACGGGCAACTCCGAACGGAGGTTGTGATTGACGGTCACGCGACGGCGGCCCTCTTCGGATACCAATTTGTAGGATTTTGGAAGAGGAGGAGAGCCAGATACAAAAACAACTTCAAGGTAAATTGTATTAGTCTAGGTTTTCTCATACAAAAGAGTCTACATATCAAAGATACAAAGCCCAATGGGCCCGAATAGCAATTTGGGTCAAAACATTACAGTAATTGGTGATTGTCATACTCAAACATACTAGGTACAAGGTCCATAGCTGCAAATCTCAATGTGACTTGATACATGGCGAATAAAAACTCATGCCCGAAAGCAGTATATCATGCCTGATATCAAACAACCAGATTCAGTCCAACAATCAAACAACAACATGTCCCAGATCAAACATGTAATATCCAATATTAAACATTTAAAATAATGAGACGTTGTCCAATCTCAATTCGAGATGTAAATGAATAAACAAATGAGTCAAGTCAAAGAATCACAATCAATATTTCTAAGCCACGACTAGTATTCATGTATGGCCCTCATGCAACGTACCACCTAGAATGTCACTAGGTTTGTTTCTCATGGGTTCTCAACATCAGGCACATACGTCATGGATAAGAGAGCATCAATGTAACCAACATATAAAACAAGGCAGTAACATGAATTATTAACAACTATACATTGCTATAAAACTATTAAAAATGCACTTATTTAAAAACCAAAATATAAATTCAACTATACATAAATGATTCAAATGTTTTTCAAAACATCTTGAATCATTAAAATCTGAGTTGGCAATCACAAGTTAGGATAGTTTGAAAATGACATTGAAACTATCCGAAGGATGAATGTACACACTCAATCGGTTTGGCTGAAATCACATGATTTCATTGCCATTGCACATGCTCATGAATGCAAACCCTTGATTTCTAAATTTTTGATCCAAAACTCGATCAAAACTCAACCAAATTAAAATCTACTTTCTATCCATAATTTCTAACATCAATGGGGTTCTCAACTTATCTTTTAAGATTGTTTTAGTTATAACAGAAAAGCTAGTAGGCTAGCTTATAAATACAGTCGAAGTCATTCATTCAAATTTAGACTATTTGATAAAGAATAGGGTAGAAGTTCTTAAAGATGGTTTCACATCAAACCATGCCCTAAATTAAATTGTACCATTGCTTAAGCTTGAAGAGCACTTTCATCAAGAGTGATGAAATAACTTTTTTAATATCACCCACAAACATCAAACAATAATCCAAAGCATCAAAAATCAAGATCTGGATCAACCCTCATTGATCTCGTACCAAAACAATGCATGAACTACATTTTTAAAAAATGGGGCTTTCACAAAAACTAGTTCTAGGGCTAAATCTAAAAACTCATTTAAATAAATCTGAAAATACAACTAAAACTCTCATTGATTAGAGGACCATCAACAAAATTAAATAAAACAATAAAAAAAGGATCTTGGATCGATAATGTAAAACCCCAAAAATTTGAATATTTTGTAATAAATAATAAATGTATTACATTATGATAAATTATATTTATTAATATTTGAGTATGCTAGGAATTAATTTGAGATTAATTCAATGTATATATGTGAATATAGAAGTGATATCATGCACACGTGCACGGGCTTGAATCTGGGAAAAACGACTAGTAAAAAATATATATATTTTACATATTGAAGAAGTTAGAATCTAGAAACACTTAAAAGGCCAAATTTGTAGGTATCTTAAAGAGATTTCTATCAAATCTTATATCACCTCATTCCGAGGTCGGACATGAAAGTTATAACCAAAATTTTGAAGGTTGTTTTCCTAGTCAGACTAGGTTTCTTGGTTCGGGTTAAACAGGTTTGTTTCGGGTTTGCCTCTATAAATACCTATATTTTTTATAAAAATTCTCTTTTATTATATCTATGAACCCTAATAGCCACCCTCTCCCCTCAAAAACTCTAGATCTTTTTCTTCTAAATTTTGAGAGCTTTGTGAAGCACAATACCGATACGAGGGCGAGATCTTCGACGTGTGACAAGGGAGAATGGGTTGTTTGTACTCATAGATTACTTGCTGTATATTTCAGATTATCTTCATCTAAACCCATCCCCATAGTTAAATAACTAGTTTAGATGTTTAATATGTGTTTTCATGTTTAAATCTTAACTTGTGCTGTTAAAAATCAAATTTCTTTTTAATATTAGAACTTAAACTAATGCTAGATTAGTAATATTTTCTTACTGTTTATGATAGTATCATGATCATGATCATTAGGGTTATTCATTATTTCGTTTATATATAAGAAATTTAAGAGATGTACTAAATATATATGTGTATTCATGTTTAAATCTTAACTTGTGCTGTTAAAAATCAGATTTCTTCTTAATATTAAAACTTAAACTAATGCTAGATTAGTAATATTTTCTTGTTGTTTATGATAGTATCATGATCATAATCATTAGGGTTATTCATTATTTCGTTTATATATAAGAAATTTAAGAGATATACTAAATATATATTTTCTACAGAAAACTGCAACACTTGTATAATCTTAACTAAGATTTTAAGATACCAAATAAATACCAAATTTAACCAAATCAGTTCCAAATAAAAGCTATATGTATCTTGTTTCTAAAATAGAAAACTATTATTAAAAAGAGTTTTTATAGAGAAGAATATGTTCTTTTTACTAACAATATATCCTGCAGAAAAACTGCTGCATATATATATTGTTTAACTAGAGATTTAGGATAACAAATAAACTCCAAACTGAACCAAACTTATGCCAATTGAAAGATGTGTGAATCTAGTTTTCAAAACAGAAAACCATTTCTAAAAACAGTTTTCCTAGAGAAAGATATGATTGTTTTACTAACAAAAGTTCCGTCTATTTTCCTGCTCATTTTGTGGAGCTGTGATGCGTCATTTTGAGATGCGTTTGTAGAGTTTTAAGCTGCTTGATGTTACATGTATAGTCATAAATATGTCGTGTTACGTATTTGAGAATTCCAAGGGGATTATGATGAGTTTTGATTTGATCATATTTGAATTAGATATCGTTTATACACATGTTGGATGTCGTTGATGAGCACAGCTCAGTACTATATGGGATAGTGTGTCGATATACCAGATATACATAGTTTATACATGAGGTGGATATTGTTGATTAGCTCAGTTCAGTACTTACTACATGAGGTAGTGCGTCGATATTCCACATGTACAGGCTATTGAGTCGGATTTTAAGAGGCTTGATCTAGCCGTCCGTCCCGTACTAGGGTGTGATAAGGCTCGTGAGTCGTATTTATAGGATACCTATTTGGTAGTCCATCCCGTATTTATGTTACGCACTGAGATCATGATGAGACTAATGAGCCGTATACACGGTTCAGGATACCTACAGGATAGTCCGTTGTACTAAGACAATTACTTAATAGCCTAAGTGTGGTAGATGTAAGTTATGGATACGACCTATCACTGAACTATATGACTGAGATACGTTACTTTTGAAAATATACAAAATTATGTGTTAGTATTTTATTCTATCTCCCTAGTGATAGTGGAAAATATTATAAATATGATGTGTTGATGTCTTATTCCTTTTACTACCTTCTTTACTTCTTAGTTGGGGTCAATGATTAGAAATTCATAACTTGAGACATATGATATATACATGAGGGTTTCCTTGCTTGGATTATTTCGCTTGACGTACCAGTCTTGTGTTGTGGATTTTCCAATTGTTGGTTTCATTAGATTGTCTTTTCTTAGTTCGGTATTAATGTTTGGATATCTACAATTTGAGGCTTATGGTATATACATGAGAGTTTTCTTATTTGGATTATTTCGCTTGACGTATTACGTCTCGTGTTGTGGGTTTCTAAATATTAATCTCACTTAGATACGGGAAAATGAATTTAGGTAGACTATGTTTAATAGATAGAGTCTTCATTCTATCTAGCAGCCCTTTCCCTGGGAGCGGATGGAGGTAATCTTATTGTAGCGCTCTGACGCTCTTGTTATTGTTTTTTTTCTTTTAAATTATTTTTCATGTAGTTCAGAGTTTCGAAGAGCCGCAGGGTGACGGAGTTCGGGCATAGTCGTCGTCGCGTATTTTTACTTGTAGAGACTCCACTCTAGTTTTGAGTTTCATTCAGACATTAGAGTTTCATATTCATATTATAATGGTAGTGTGCCTTAGTATGATTTTAGTTGATTCATGTTAAGACATTTTCATTATTCAGATATCAGATATATTATAGTTGAGACATGATTCTTTTTATTTATGAGATATCTCTTTTATATCATGTCTATTACATTTATTCTCTTTATTTTGCATATTTTGTACATGCACTTCTATTTGGTTCCACTTGAGGATATTGATGTGATTGGTGAAACAAGTTTATACACAATGTGGGTGCATGGCAGATTTGACATATCTGATTTCAACTTGGACTGTAGCCTTGTGTCAACCCAGGGGCGTCACAGTTGGTATCAGAACTCTAGTTCCAACATCCTAGGATCATTCCTGTGTCGAGTCGTGGAGCTAGGATAGAATTTTCTAGGAATCATGTATAGAGATCGCTAGGAATTCCTAGAATGAGTGAGGACGTTATATACATATATTCGAAAATTACAATTTTTTTGTGTAACAACTACCTTACTTTGATTGAAAAGTAATTGCATGAATGATAAGTGATACGATTTTCCTATTGGTATATATTATGTTATTTATGATTGGGATCTCACTTACTGTGTTAAATAAGCTCTCCTCTTGGTATTATAAACATTAAAACGAGGAAGTGGTCGAGGTAAAGCTTATACCTAGAGAGCTAGGCAAGTAGGGCCCGAGTCACAGTAGGCTCCACAATATCTGATCGACTTGGTAACACCGATTACAGAAGCTGAAACTAGTAACACTCGATGAGTGAGTAACAAGCCAGATTTTACTCTCTAAAGTTCCACCACTAGTTGTACCAGCCGTACCTATTGAAGAGGTAATATTGAAGGTCTCACCATCTCTATATCCAGCTGTTAATAAAGTCGCAGAGCAGGAAGCTTGCCTCAGTAAGATTGAGGAAGATATTAGAAGTTGAGAGCATGAAAATTTTAGGGCACATTGGATTCAGTTACAATCTGTAAATAGAGGAAATATGTGGGAAATACTTTTAGATTTACTTTATGTTGACTCAGTACATAGGCGGAGATTAGTTATATTCAGCTTAAAGGATGATGCCGGAGGATAGCACCGATTCCAGTTATGCTGGAGCAACGAATGTTAATTTCATAGAAGAATTTCATCTACTATTTCGAAAAGTAGCTAGACCTAACCCGATTGGGGCAGAGAGACGTACTAAGAGTTAATTTTAGAAGTAGGATTGTTAGGAGACCAGGGCAAGGACAATAAACCTTTTTCAAGACCGGGAGGAACCCAACAATGGGGTAAGAATTTTTATCACCACCAGTAGATCAGTGGTCAGGGTCAGCAGTCGTAGGGCTATGGTTATGGCCAGTGGCAGAAGATCAAGGTACCACCTACCATTCCGAGGATAGAGGGACCAGCTGGCCAGATTCGCGCTATCCAGGAGATTCCTGAGGGATAGATAGTCCCATAAATTCTACTACCAGTAGCATAGTAGTCGTCAGCCACCGATAGAGTTTATGCAATCGTACCGCGTGATCATGGTGCGAGTAGAACTTTCTTAGTGATTATTCATTTCCAGCTCGGATCTTGGTCGATTCAGGAGCTTCTCATTCTTTATCTCTCATACATTCATGGATAGGTTCCGCGTAGTTGCATATCCTTTAGATATACCATTATCCGTTTCTACTCCTTGAGGGGAGGTGTCCCTATTAGGGAGTGTCCATAGGAGATGTGTCATCAGTCTAGATGAGTCCGAGTTTATCATAGATCTAATCGTTTTGCGAATGTTGGTGTTCAACGTCATTCTCAGTATGGATTGGCTATCTTTCTACCATGTTTTATGTTAGTATGGATTGTTTGTCAGCTTGCGAGCATCCAATGGGTCTGAGTTGATAGTAGCGACCTCACAGGGTAACCAGTTTGTGGAGTCATTTCTGGCGTACATCGAGGAGGTGATGTTGCGGGATCGTAGTGCCGATTTGAGCGAGACGTGAGTAGTCTCAGACTACCAGGATGTCTTTCAGGACATACCAGGTTTACCTCTAGTGAGAGAGGTCGAGTTTTTACATCGAGTTGTAGCTAGGTACAACACTAATAAATTTTCGTGAGTTGAACAAGGTCACTATCCGAAACAAGTACCCTTTACTGAGGATTGACGACTTGTTCGACCAGCTGCAAGGAACGCATCATTTCTTTAAAAGAACAATTTTTCAAAACAGCCCCATTTTATTTTTTATTTTTTTTTTAAATTGACCCATTTTTTTATTTACCAAAACCGACCCGTTTTTTACCACGTCAGCCTAATCACCCTCCTAAACAGTCGGGGTTGCCAACCCCGACTATTTAGGACATAAAATTTTAGGGTTTAAGGCTTCTAATTGGGGTTTAATATCCTCCTAAATAGTCGGGGTTGGTAACCCTGACTGTTTAGGAGGGTGATTAGGCTGACGTGGTAAAAAACGGGTCGGTTTTGGTAAATAAAAAAATAGGTCAATTTTAAAAATAAAAAAAAATAAAATGGGGCTGTTTTGAAAATTTTGTTCTTCTCTAAAATTGATCTTCATTCTGGCTATCATCAGTTGTGGGTTCGGGAGATGGATATTTCTAAGACCACCTTTCTGACTCGATATGGGTCTTTTGAGTTTCTCATCATGCCATTTGGGCTGACCGATGCACCTGTAGTATTCATGGATTTGATGAACCGGGTTTTTCGTACATACTTGGACCAGTTCGTGATCATTTTTATTGACAATATCCTTATAAATTCGAGATCGAAGGCAAAGCACGAGCATCATCTTTGTTTGGCATTACAGACATTATGGGAGCATCAGTTGTACGCCAAGTTCAGCAAGTACGAGTTTTGGCTTTGTCATGAAGTCAGATTTTTAGGTCATGTTATTAGCCAGGAGGGTATTACAGTAGACTCAGCTAAGGTGGAGGCCGTACCAGATTGGGAACCGCCAAAGACGATTATAGAGATTCGTAGTTTTCTAGGATTAGTAGGCTAATATAGGAAGTTCGTTCAGGACTTCTTGAAGATTGCGATGCCGCTTACACGTTTTACAAAGAAGGGTGTACAATTTGTTTGGGGCACAGGGTACCAGGAGGCCTTTAAGACTTTGAAGACTAAGTTGACTATAACGCCAGTATTGGTTATTTCGAGCAGTGATAAGGCCTTTATCGTCTACACGAATGCACCATTGTCGAGTCTAGGGGTATTTTGATACAAACCCGGAGAGTAATAGAATACATTTCGTGTCAGTTGAGAACGCATGAACAGAACTATCCCACACATTACTTGGAGCTAGCAGCAGTGGTCTTCGCATTGAAGACATGGAGATACTACTTGTACGGAGTACAGTTCGAGCTATTCACAGATCATCAGAGCTTGTTGAACCTCATCTCTCAGAAAGAACTAAATCAAAGACAGCGACGATGGGTTGAGTTCTTTAAGGATTATGAGTTCGCGATTCAGTATCATCCGAGGAAGGTAAACGTTGTAGCAGACACGTTGAGCAGGAAGCGTCGATATCGGATTTTAACTTTGAGATGCTCGTTGTACCGAAAACTTTACACCCTCAGCTAGTTTAATTTTAGACCGGAGATTGGTGGGAGCATCGTATTTTTGGGAGCTTTGTCCGTACAGCCATCTTGGAGTAACAGAGTGGTAAGAGCTCAGTTGGACGACTCTTGGATTCAAACCTGAAAGGGGGAGATTTCTAGAGAGCTAAAGACTAATTGGACCGTTAGAGCAGATGGAGGACTTCAGATGAAGGGCCGATTAGTAATGCCAGCTAATGCTCAGCTGAAGAAGGATTTATTCGACGGAGCGCATCATACCAAGTATACAGTGCATCCAAGCACAATGAAGATGTACAAGGATCTGAAGAGACATTTTTGGTAGAGCGGCATGCGTAGAGAGATTTCAGAATATGTAGCTAAATGCTTTACCTACCAGCAAGTGAAGATAAAACATCAGAGGCCAGTAGGAACCCTACAGTCTTCACCCATTCTGGAGTGGAAGTGGGCAAATATTTTTATAAACTTTATTGTAGGATTATCAAGATCGAAGAAGGAGAATGATTCAATTTGGGTAATAGTGGATCGGTTGACGAAGTCAGCACATTTCATACCAGTAAAGATGACTTACACGACGGAGACTTATGCGAGGATATTCATACAGGAGAAAGTGAGATTACATGGAATTCCAGAGAAGATTGTATCAAACTGAGGCTCAGTTTTTACTTTGCACTTTTGGAGGAGCTTCCAGAATTCTTCCGGTAGCCAGTTGTCTTATTCTTGTTGTTTTCACCCGCAGACATATGGACAAATAGAGAGAGTCAATCAAGGGTTAGAGGATATATTACGGGCTTGTGTTATAGATTTCCAGGACAGTTGAGAGGACCACATCCCATTGATTGAATTCGCTTGTAACAACAGTTACCAAGTGATAATTGGTATGGCACAATATGAGGCGTTGTACGGGAGGCCTTGTAGATCACCTAGTTGCTAGGCAGAACCAGAGGACAACCTATTGCTTAGACCAGAATTAGTGAGATAGACTATAGAAAAAGTAGCAATAATTCAAGAGTGCATTTTGCAGTGCAGAATCATCAGAAGAGTTATGCAGATCAGAAACGACGACCATTGGAGTTCCAGGCTAGGGACTATGTATTATTGAAAATATCGCTAATGAAGGGAGTTCAGCGATTTGGTAGACGGGGGAAGCTTTCCCTAAGAGATATTGGTCCATTCAGGAGAGTGGAGCGCTTTGAAGCTATTTCATACTGACTAGATCTTCCAGCATCGATATCAAGTATACACGATGTCTTCTATATTTCGATACTTAAGAAGCATCTACGTGACGAGGAGCAGCAGCAAGTGTTAGACATGCTAGAGGTAGAGATTCTTGATGATATGACTATTATTGCAAATTCCTGTGTGTATTCTTGCAAAGGAGGACAACACACTTAGAAACAAAGTGATATCTTTAGTTATCTTTAGTTAAAGTTCAATGGAATCGGAAAGGAACTGAGGAAGTTTCTTGGGCACGATGAGGATATGCATCGCGACAACTTGCACCTATTTACTTGTACCTATTTGAGCAAGTAAATTGTCTGAATATAATTTGTCTATGTTTATGATTATCTATATGCTCATATCTATATTTAACGCTAGAATGGTGATACTAGCACTTAGGTCCTAATTATTCGGAACATATGATATATATATATGGGGTGTTCCTTGTTTGGATTTTTCACCCGAAGTATTTGTTCTGCTTAGTTAGGGGTTAAGTGGGAGTATTTGTATTCTAGATAGTTAAGTATAGATATCGAGGAAGATTCTTGGGAGCGCGAAATGTTATGCATCGCGACTACCCGCACCTGTTTGAACAGGTACGTTGATTGATTTTGATTGGTGTTCATGATTACCCATATGGTCATATTTATATTTAACGCTAGAATGAGGTGTTAACACTTAACTTCTAATCATTCGGAATACATGATATATATATAGGGGGTTCCTTGTTTGGATTTTTCGCCCGACGTACTAGTTCCGTTTAGTTAGGAGTTAAGTGGGAATATTCGCATTCTAGAGTATTAAGTGTAGATATTTCAATGTTTTATATGTGAAGATTTATGGTAATGTATTATTAATCTCTAAGATACGTTTGCGGAATTTCGGGGACAAAATTCTTTTAAGAGGGAAGAATGTAAAACCCCAAAAATTTGAATATTTTGTAATAATAATAAATGTGTTATATTATGATAAATGATATTTATTAATGTTTGAGTATGCTAGGAATTTATTTGAGATCAATTCAATGTATATATGTGAATATAGAAGTGATATCATGCACACGTGCACGGGCCTGAATCTGGGAAAAACAACCAGTTAAAAGTATATATAGTTTACACACGAAAGCAGTTAGAATATAGAAAAAACTTAAAAGGCCAAAGTTGTAGGTATCTTTAATAGATTTCCAATAAATCTTATATCATCTTATTCCGAGCTCGAATATGAAAGTTATAGCCAAAATACCGAAGATTATTTTCCTAGTCAGACTAGGTTTCTTGGTTCGGGTTAAACAGATTTGTTTCGGATTTGCCTCTATAAATACCTATGTTTTTTATGAAAATTTCTCTCTTTTAGCATATCTATAAACCCTAGCATCCACTCTCTCCTCTCAAAAACCCTAGATCTTTTCTTCTGAATTTTGAGGGCTTTGTGAAGTACAATACCGACATGAGGGCGAGATCTTCAACGTGTGACAAGAGAGAATGGGTTGTTTGCTCTCATGGATTACTTGATGTTTATTTTAGAAGCTTAGAACGACGTTTGAGGTAAGATTATCTTTATCCAAACTCATCCCCATAGTTAAATAACTAGTTTAGATGTTTAATATGTGTTTTCATGTTTAAATCTTAACTTGTGATATTAAAAATTAGATTTCTTTTTGATGTTAAAACTTAAACCAATACTAGATTAGTAATCTTTTCTTACTGTTTATGATAGTATCATGATCATTAGGGTTATTCATAATTTTGTTTATATACGAGAAATTTAAGAGATGTACTAAATATATATTTTCTACAGAAAACTGCAGCACTTGTATAATCATTAACTGAGATTTTGAGATATCAAATAAATACCAAATTTAACCAAATTAGTTTCAATGAAAGCTATATGTATCTAGTTTCTAAAACATAAAACTATTCTTAAAAAGAGTTTGTATAAAAAAGATATGTTCTTTTTACTAATAATATGTCCTGCAGAAAAACTTGTGCACATGTATAATGTTTAACTGGAGATTTAGGATAACAAATAAACTCCAAACTGAACCAAACTTATGTCAATTGAAAGATGTGTGAATCTAGTTTTCAAAACAGAAAACCATTTGTAATAACAGTTTTTCTAGAGAAAGATATGCTTGTTTTACTAACAGAAGTCCTGTCTATTTTCCTGCTCGTTTTGTGGAGCTGTGTTGTGTCATTTTGAGATGCGTTCGCGGAGTTTTGAGCCGATTGATGTAACACGTATAGTCATGAATATGTTGTGTTATGTATTTGAGAATCTCAAGGAGATTATGATGAGTTTTGATTTGATCATATTCGAATTAGATATCATTCATACACATGTTGGATGTCCTTGATGAGCACAACTCAGCACTATATGGGATACTGCATCGACATACTAGATATACATAATTTATATATAAGGTGTATATCATTGATGAGCTCAGTTCAGTACTACATGAGATAGTGCGTCGATATTCCACATGTACAGGCCATTGAGTCGGATTTTAGGAGGCTTGATCAAGCCGTCCGTCCCGCACTAGGATGCAATGAGGCTCTTGAGCCGTATTTCTAGGATACCTATTTGGTAGTCCGTCCCGCATTCATGTTATGTAATAAGATCGTGATAAGACTAATGAGTCGTATACACAGTTCAGGATACCTACAGGATAGTCCGTTGCACTGAGACAATTACTTGATAGCCTAAGTATGGCAGATGTAGGTTATAGATACGACCTATTACTGAACTATATGACTGACATACGTTGCTTTTGAAAGTATATAAAATTATCTGTTGGTATTTTATTCTATCTCCCTAGTGATAGTGGAAGATATTATAAATATGATGTGTTGATATCTTATTTCTTTTATTACCTTCTTTACTTCTTAGTTGGGATCAATTATTAGAGATTCACAACTTAAAACATATGATATATACATAAGGGTTTCCTTGTTTGGATTATTTTGCTCGACGTACTAGTCTCATATTGTGGATTTTCTAATTGTTGGTTTTATTAGATTGTCTTTTTTTAGTTCGGTATTAATGTTTAGATATCTACAATTTGAGGCTTATAGTATATATATGAGGGTTTCCTTGTTTGGATTATTTCGCTCGATGTACTATGTCTCATGTTGTAGGTTTTTAAATGTTAATCCCACTTAGATACGAAAAAAATGAATCTAGGTAGACTATACTTAATAGATAGAGCATTCACTCCATCTAGCAGCCCTTCCCCTGGGAGCGGATGGAGGTAATCTTGTTATAGCGCTCTGACGTTCTTGTTGTTGTTCTTTTTCTTTTAAATTACTTTTCATGTAGTTTGGAGTTTCGGAGAGCCGCAAGGTAACGGAGTTCTGGCATAGTCGTCGTCACGTATTTTTACTTGTAGAGACTCCACTGTAGTTTTGAGTTTCATTCAGACATTAGAGTTTCATATTCATATTGTAATGGTAGTGTGCCTTAGTACGATTTTTATATTCATGTAAATAAAGAAGATTTCAAAATGGATCAGAGCCTTAGTATGCCGTGTTGTTATTTCATTATTTTAGTGAAACTCAAATGGATCAAGGTCTAGTTAACGCACTGCTATTGAAAGATAAGGTAGATGTTGATAGTTACATTGTCATTGAATATGCTAATGGTTAAGACAAATACTCATGTTAATTTACAGAAAATAGATATTGTATGAGATTGCCATAAAAAGTGACAGCCTTCGTGTGGTGAAAGATTCCACGAACATTAAATAGTCACATGTTCTCTCCACACTTATCCATTCAGATCAACTCAACAAGGGACTAATAGTTCTCATAGATGAATAGCGCTATTATTCACAAATGAAAGAGCATATTGTTGGAAATATATATGAAGGTAATGACGTACATTTTAAAATTAGGTCATACATGTTAAGATTATAATGTACCTGTTAAAGTTATAACATATAGGTAAAGTTTATGACATACATGCTAATCTTGTTATGTACCTGTAATGGTTATGTCATACTTATTAAGGTTATAGTATACATGTTAAGGTTATGGTGTACTTGTTAAGGTTATACTATAACTGTCAAATTGATAGTTTTTAAAATATATTTAGTTAATTCACTTATCTAACTTTCATTTGTTAAAGTTAACTGGTAATCTATACTGTTAACATCTAATAGCTAAGCTTAACAAGAAGCAGGTAAATTTAGTAGCAAATGGGTAGACTTAACACTCAACACTCAAAATTAATATTCATTGTATAAACTTAATAGTTATGCTATAAGCTTAACATCTAATAAGTAAAGTTAACATTAGCTAGCTAAGATTCACAACTAATCCTTCACAGTTCATAATCAACCCATACAATTATATGTTTGTCTAGTTTTGATGTTTACATACACGCAATTATGTGGCAAGATCTTTATGATATTTTCTTTGCACATGATCTGTTACTATCATAGTCCAAAAAACCAAATCTCTCTTTAATATTTTATCAAACTCTTTACAAGTAATCTCCAAACCACCACATATCATATACCCATTTAAGTTATTACTCCAAAAAACCAAATCTCACTCATCCATTTCAATTAAAAATAAACTAGGCAAGCTCCAATCTACCACTAATAAGTAAAATTGCAAATAGTCTGATGTGGCATAAACATGTACCAAAATTGCAAGTGCACAATTTATCAAGTTATAGTATAAAAATATCGATCCCACGAGGAAGGTGATTTTAAGAGATTATTAGAAATGGTTCTTATGTTTTGTGCGTGACAATTAGGAATAAAGAATAAGTGTGATTGTGATGAGTGGTTGTTTTGATTTATGTGCAAGAGATAATAAATTGAATTTTATAGAAGAAATAATCAAAGAATAAATAAAATCACAAGGCAAGAAAGATGAATGAATCAAATCAAGAAATAAAACAAGAATGAAAAGAAAATTTAAGAAAGTTAAGATGGAGGATTCAAAAGAGGTAAGAAATCTAGAATATAATCCACTAACCAATTTCAATTACAAAATACAAACTATTCTCTTTTTATCATATTTCAACTTAGATTTATTAAGCATAGATTATCAAACCATTTAAGGAAAGTGTAACCTATCAAATTATCATCTAAGTTAAAATTACTATTCATGATAAGAACAACAACATGATAATAATCCTAGAATTCATAAGCATAACCTATCAAACCATTTAAGATAAGCATAGATTATCAAATTCTTCTTCTACCGATTAGTTCTCTAGTTGATTATCCTAAACATGAACATTTTAAGTGCAAGAGAATAATTCATACAATATAAAGGAAATTAGACTAGTTTCATATAATTCTAAACTTCCTACAAGAATTAAATTCACATCTTTAAGAAATAAAAACAAGAAAAAGAACTAATTACAAAAATAAAAAGAAAAGAAAAATCTAAACTATGAACAAGAAATAAATCTAACTACAAAGAAAATAAAAATCTAAACTATAAAATAAATTGCAGAAATTAAATGCAAGAAAAATAAATCTACTCTACAAATTAAAGTGCAAAAAGAAATAAAAAGACAAGAAAATAAATCTACACTACAAGCATGAATTTAAATCTAACTAATAAGCAATAATAAAGAAATTACAAAGTGCAAAAAAAAAAAATAAAAAGACAAGAAAATAAATCTACACTACAAGCATGAATTTAAATCTAACTAATAAGCAATAATAAAGAAATTACTAAAAAGAAATAAAAGAGAAAAGAAATGCAAACCTTCAAATTGCTCTTCATCTCCATCCTCATCATTCAACAAAGAGGAGAAAGAACAAATTTAAAGAGGAAAAATTATTATTATTAATTACAACTAAAGTTACAATTTTTGAAAGGCCTTCTCAATTAAGAATAGCCCTCCTCTCCAAAAGGAGTTTACAAAATTTTCCACACCCTTAACCCCTCACTCTCTACCCCTATTTATAGTAATCTTCAATGAATATGAGCCATTAGATTTGTCTTGAGCCCCAAGCAACAATCTCTACCTTTGAATTTGCTTTTTGTTCTTCTCTAGCCCATCATAAGAGGCCCATATGATTTATTTGATTTTCAAAGAATATCAAAATCCAAGTCTCTGGCCCATTTTGTGATTAAAATCTGCAGCCCAAGTCTGGTCCCCATTCATTTGATTTTCAACAATGATTTTCTTACAAAATCCAAGCCTAGGTCCGGTCTTCATTTAACAATGCAGCAGGTCCATGATTTTTGGAGAAAATCCGGCCCATTTGATTCAACTCTCAGCAGCAATCTAAGTCCATGTGATTCACTTGATTTTCAAAATCAAATTTTCCGGCTCATTTGATTCAACTCTCAGCAGCAATCCAAGTCCGGTCACATAATGCATTTGATTTACAAAATCTGCAGCTGCTTGTCTTCATCAATCTCTGCAGCGGCCCATGGCTGAATTCTTTGTTGATGGGCCATCATTTGCTTGATTTTTTTTTCCAAAGTCCGGTCTTCAATGCTTCAAAATCAAGTCCGGCCATATTTGAACATGCAGCAATCAAATTCGGTCATGAGAATCAATTCAAAGCTTTGCGTAAAAACCCAATTCATTCCAACTATTTGCAACCAAGTCCACGTTTGATTTCCTTGGTGTATTTTTTTATGGGCTTTGCTCTTTGGGCTTTAATCATTTTCCTCTTTTTTTTTCATGCTACAAAATAGAGAAGAGAGATTTTTAAGGGGTTTTTACATTTAATAATATTTATTTATATTTTCATTCATTTATGTGCAAACTAAGCTAACAATAATTATTAATGGTATATTTATTCATGTAAAATAGATAATGAGGATATAAAATTGGGTATAAAATTGTAATAAAAATATGATTATCAAATACCCCCATACCTAAACTTTTGCTAGTCCTCTAGCAAAGAAAATAAAAAGAAAATCCTAACTCACTTTCGCAAGAATCGCGGTTGTATTTAGCGCATACAACAAGCCTTTAAACCCCTAGGTTACCCTAGTGGACGAGTTATAGTTTCGTGAGGGTTTGCAGTGAATATACCCACAAAATTAGGTCAACTTTCCAAGTTAAATAAGTCAGTAAATAACAGATTTTCCTTGATATATTTAGACATTCTAATTGAAGCTAGTTAATAATCAAGAAAACGTTTTTATATATAACTCCAATGTAAATCCCCTAGAAAATCTTTTTCATTATAGCAATACAAAACCAAGTCAAATCTTAGAAATTTAATTAAAAATTTTTGAAAAGAACATGCCAACTCTTTGTTTTAAATAACTTTCAAGTCTCTTGATCAAAAATTGTTTTTCAAGACCATATATACAAAACAACAATATATAAAAACAATTGTTAGTGTTATATATATGTATATATATTTTTTTTCACTCTCTAATTCTTGGTGATTGTTTTCTATTTTAACGGGCTTTCTAAGTGACCATTTAACGAGTTTTGGGCCAATGAATCCCAACCCAATTGGGCTTAGGTCATTAAGTATAGAGATACTCCTTGGGCTTAATTGCTCAGTCAACTTAGGCTTTATAAGATAGAATCACCTTGAATTTAAGAGTTTTTTTTTTGGTGGTGCCCATTTTTCGCACTCTTCTTTTATAAGGTTAGTTTTTTTAATATATATATGTGTAAGTATATATAGTCTTTAAAAAAAATGTGTAAATCAAGATAACTTGAAAACAATATTTTCAACTCTAAGTTAACCATGCAAAAATTTCATTATTTTTAATTAAAAGTCTAAGGTAAGACTTAAGTAAAGTATACTAGTTGAAAAATCATTTCTTAAGAATTTTATTTGGAGTTATCATAAAAGGTGAACTTGAATATGTCACTAACTAAGAATTAGAAAATTTAAAATCTACCAATTTGATCAATTATTACTTAACTCTATTAATTTGGCAAGTGACAATATTTTTATAATTTTTTTAACAAAAAGAAAGAAAAAATATAACTAAAAAGGTAAAATAAAGAGGAAAATATGTTTTTCTCACCCCCACACCTAAATTTTGCATTGTCCTCAATGCAAATTCGCTAAAGCACAAAGTAAAGCAGATAAAATTGAATAACTTACAGTTGTTCGGTTGACAATGATGATAAGGATCTGCAATTACTGTTAGTATGAGGATGAAGAAATCAAATAAGAGAAAATTGTAAGTAATTATTTTATTTTATTTTATTTTTTTTTATGTTTTTACCTATGTTACTTATTCAAATTTTTGTTATGTTTTTTTTTCTTTTTTTTTTCTTTTCTTTTTTTTTTAAGAAATAAAAGAACTTTTTTTTATAGATAATGAGGTTCATGAAGAACCAACACCTCTTCCTCTCCGGACATCATATATCTCGTACAGAAATCATGTCTCAATGGAATATTTGTATACAACGAAAATAATAAAACTGTCTCAACATAAATCAATTAAACATTGTACTAAGGCACACTTCCTTTACAATATGAAATAAAACTCTACTGTTTGAATAAGAACACAATAATTACTGTGGAGCCTCTACTAATAACTCATATAACAGCGACTATGCAAGAACTCCGTCATCCTACGACTCACCGAGCCTCGGTATTGCCTGAAAGGAAGTTTAAAATAAAAAGAACAACAATAAGAGCGTTAGAGCGTTAAAGCAAGATTACCTCCATCCGTCCCCAGGAGAAGGGCTGTTAGATGAAGTAAAGACTCTATCCATTAAGCATAGTCTACATATATCATTTTCCTGTATCTAATAGAATTAATATTTAGATACCTACAATGCAATACGTAGTACGTCGAGCGAAATAATCCAAAAAAAACCCCCATGTATATACCATATGTCTCAAATTGTAGATAGCTAAACATTAACACTGAACTAGGAAAAGACAAACTAATGAGATCAACAATTAGAAATTCACAACATGAGACTAGTACGTCAAGCGAAATAATCCAAATAAGGAAACCCTCATGTATATACCATATGTCTCAAATTGTAAATCGCTAATTATTGACCCCAACTAACAAGTAAAGAAAACAGTAGAGAAATATAAAGACATCATTACATCGTATTTAGAATATCTTCCACAATCACTGGGGAGATAAAATAAATATCAACATATAATCCCGTATACTTTCAAGAGCAAAGTATCTCGGTTATATATCTCAAAGATGAGTTGAACTCATAACTGACAGCCGTCTAAAACTTAGGCTATAAATCAACAGTCTCAAAGTCACGGACTACCCTGTAGGTATCCTAAACTGTGTATATGGCTCATTAGTCTCATCGCAATCTCAGCACATAGCCTGAGTGCGGGACGACCTACCACATAAGTATCAAAATAGATGGCTCATAATCACCATAAATAGACGGCTTACCAGCCTCATCGCACACTCGTGCGGACGGACTGCTATATAAAGAATCCAAACCCGACTCAATGGCCAGTACATATGGAATATTGACGCACTACCTTATGTAGCACTAAACTTGGCTCATCAACGATATCCATCTTATACATAAACTGTGTGCATCTGGTATATCGACATAATATCCCATATAGTACTGAGTTGTGCTTATTAACGATATCCAACGAGTGTATGAACAATCACTACTCTATTATAAACAACCCAACTCTTGTCAAAACCCCATTTGGGTTACTCATGTGTGTGCAACGACACTATACTGGTGTATGCGTGAATGTACGTGTACAAAAGTGTGGTTCGAACCCCGCGAACGCATCTCAAAATAGTTCAAAACCAAAACTCATGAAATCTAGAAAAATGCCCGTAAGTCAACTTATGTCTGACATAAGTTGACTTATGGCAAGTCGACACATAAGTCGACTTAGTCGACTTCCAGGTTGATGTTTCGATGTTTTCTGCGATATTTCTCAAACAAAACTCGTTCTATTTAACAGGGAACATAGGAATGGTTAGAC
>NC_033800.1:64766809-64769306 GCF_001876935.1 Asparagus officinalis | reverse complement strand
GTGATTAGGGTCTTATGCTAATCTAATCCCAATTAATAGCAATTAAAATTATGTTGATCATCAATTTGTTCTTGCAAGAGATAGATATGAATAAGAACAATAAGAAAATGCACAAATAAAATATAAGTCAAGCAAAACACAAACACACGATATGATTACGAGGTTCGGTCACCACGACCTACGTCCCCGCTCCTCACCTCGAGGAGATATCCACTGTCACAATCCGGTTTGGAAGCCGGAACTTCTACACACTCGGTTTACAAGTTTACCGAAAACTTTCACACTACACAATCACTAATCAATCACACTTTACACACTAAGTGTAGGAACCTAGCCCGTTTCCTCCTCCTCAAGTGCTCGGATGCAACCTCTCCCTAGGTTCGTCAACCGACGCCATTCCTATTAGATTTGACCCCGTCTCTCGCCTCTGTTTGCGTCGAAAATTATTGTATTCATTGCGATCGAATCTATTACAACTTTAGTCATTACAATAAACTCGAATAAAATAAAAAAGTTGATCTTTTTATAAGATCTCCTTACACAATAAAAATAAAACAAGTTTACAACTTTATCAAAACAAACGCAGGGAGATCGTTTATCGATCTTCTGCTTGCGTGGGATCTTTGCCTGTGCCGGAGTTTATCCGTGGACCGCCTTAGATCTGGATCTGGTTGATGGAAAATTCGGCAGAGCTTCGCCTTCGCCGAGGAAGTATTTGATTTAAAGCGCTGAGATCGACCAAGCGAAATCATAGCTCTTCTCGAGATCAAGACCAAGCCTGATCTCAAGGAACGGAGGAAACGGGCTTTGGATCTCTCTAACTCTCCTTCGTTATGCTGAAGAACTCGCCAAGATCTGTCAATCCTCGCTGAAATTCGTGCTCCTTTAACTCCTCAATCCGGTAGCACTTCGTCCTCTTGATAATAACTCCGCCCTGCTGAAAGGAGGCCCTAGGCTTGTATTTATAGGGCTTCAGAAGCGGTTATTTGGATGAGAACAAGTGATTTGGCTCTATCTTCAGTTAATAACTGATTAACCATGCTAGGGGATGATATCAAGTCAGTTTGGATGCTCAGGAACGACCAAATCCCTTGTACGCTTCGTTGCGGAATTGACCGTCGAACGCGTGTTGATTGACACACACGTGTTGATTGACGCACGCATGTTGATTGACGCGTGCAAGCTGATTAACGTGTGCGTGTTGATCGACATGCACGAATTGATTGTCACGCGCGTGTTGATCGACGCACATGAACTAATTGACGCGCGCGTGTTGATTGACGCATGCGAGCTGATTGGCGTGCACGAGCTGACTGTCAAGCGTGTAGGTCACTTGATTCGCCGTTTTGCTTCAGGCGCTTGTCGGCGTCAGATAATCCTCTTAGACTCGGATAACGATGTTCGTCGTCTTCTCTCTGTCTCAAGCTGTGTACGGACACCTATAGGTATTTTTAGACGTCTACAGATACCCCCTCCAAAGTATTCCAGACTCATTCTTTTATTAAGGAGTCTGGAATGCTTTGGATAAGATAGGCCATCTCCTCAATTTCGTAGAGTGACCTTGAACTATCTCAATTCTTAACTTCTTCAGTCTTCAATCTATTCATTGTTTCGTCGAATAGGTGAAGTTCTTCCGGCGCTGCGTTTATCGTCTGACCGCTGTCGAAATCTTGAACTGAGGTTGGTGTGTAACTTTCTGAACTTAGCTCGTACTATTGAGTTGACTTTGAACTGATCCTCTCCGTCGGGAATTCATATCTGATTGTAACTAGAATCCTTGGAGTCATTTTTTGCCTTATTTTGGCGAAATTGCTGATGCGTTGACCGGCATCGATCTTTACTGTAACGCGTTGAGCGGCATTAACACAGTTTATACTCGTACGTTTGCTGGAGTCTACACAGTTTAAGCTCTTAAGGCATTGGAGCGTGACGGTCCCGAATGTTGGGCTGCAGGACCAACTATTAAAGCTGATTCATCTACACGTGTGGATCTTATCCTGAAGTTTGTTGGATGTTCAAGTCATGAGACCAACTAATGAAGCTGATACGTCAATGACTCGCATTTATAGAATTTTTGGCAAATTCTCAGCCATCAACGGGTTTGATAAGCCTTTACCGACTACCGTTTGAGTCGGGCTAGCATGCGGATTGTTTAAGTCCGTTCCGCATGTGACGTTGTGCTAAAGGAATGAACTCCCTTAGACTTGATGCTACGATATTGAATACGTAGACTTCGCCATTGTTACGGGAATAGGCTACCCGGCAACGTGTGTTAGACGCTGACCTATCCCTACTTAGGCTTCGGGATAAAAGTTCCCAGATTAGAATTCTGGTGTCTTCTTCAATCGGTGAAAGACTAAACCGGCAACGCGAGTTAGGCGTTGACTTATCCCTAATTAGGGTTCGGAATAAAATTCCCCATGCGTGTGAGTCGCGGATTTTGGCGTTATTAATAACGGCCTGCCACAATGTCGAATATGTGGGCTTTTGTCCTTTT
>NC_033800.1:64765882-64766398 GCF_001876935.1 Asparagus officinalis | reverse complement strand
TAGGCGCTGACTTATCCCTTCTTAGGCTTCGGGATAAAATGCCCCAGAATAGATTCTGGTATCTTTTTCAATCGGTGAAAGACTAAACCGGCAATGCGAGTTAGGCGTTGACTTATCCCTACTTAGGGTTCGGGATAAAATTCCCCGCGCGTGTGAAGCACGGATTTTGGCGTTATGAATAACGACTTGCCACAATATCGAATATGTGGGCTTTTGTTCTTTTTACGGTTAAGAACTAACCGGCAACGCGTGTTAGGCGTTGACTTATCCCTACTTAGGCTTCGGGATAAACTTCCACATGCATAAAAGGCATGGATTTTTGTTGCTACGATGCTGAATACGTAGACTCGATCGTTTTTTATGGGGACGAACTACCCAGCAACGCGGGTTAAGCGCTGACTTATCCCTACTTAGGCTTCGGGATAAAATGCCCCAGACTGGATTCTGGTGTCTTTTTCAATCGGTGAAAGACTAAACCGGCAACGCGTGTTAGGCGTTGACTTATCCCTACTCAGG
>NC_033800.1:64708995-64765482 GCF_001876935.1 Asparagus officinalis | reverse complement strand
GATTGACAGATCAAAATTCTAAGCATTATATCCAGACTCTAACCATGAAAGTGTTCAGTGCACGGACATAACGGAGGTTTGAATGGATTAAACCAGAAAGAATTTTAGTGGACCCACTGTCAATAAATTTGATCAGTGAGGGATTTTATAGTGGAAGACTATGAGTCGTCGAACACCAATGGGAGTTTTGTGAGGGAAGATTGATCTAATGAAGTGATCGAATCCCGTCTCAGCAAAAGAGTGTTCAGAAATCACAATAAGAGTTTAGTGTTTATCACTTTATTCATAATGATTAGGTTATCCCTAAGAATATTACATTTAACATTCTTCTGGAAACTTCCTGTTACATAAATTATCCACCCTCAGCTTCCTTTGTGAAGCTGGGTTTACCATTGGATGTAGTTGCATGATCGGGTTATCCTTAAGAATATTACATGTAAAAATTCTCCAGGAGCTTCCCGTCAAGAGTGGGAATAGTTTAGACTCATATACCTATTGGAGTATTAAGAAGCAATTTATACTCGTATACTTGTCGGAGTGTTAAGAAGCAGTTTATACTCTTATACTTGTCGGAGTGTTAAGAAGCAGTTTATACTCTTATACTTGTCGGAGTCTTAAGAAGCAGTTTATACTCTTATACTTGTCGGCTTCAACAAATGTTTGGATGCTATTCTTAAGAGCGAAGCTACTTGTCGGAGTGTTCATTCGGCTCAATTGAGCGATATAACGCCGGCTTCAACCAAGGTTTGGATGCTATTCTTAAGAGCGAAGCAAGCCTTGGTAGGATGAAGGATCCTCCTATGGTACGCACAGTACCTCGGATCCGCAGTATTATCAGCTTCCTCCTGATCTGGGATAGGTGGTAGCTTGATCTTGTTATATTCAAGGAGGGACTCGAAAATAGCCGGAATATCTTCGTCCTTGAAGGAGTACTCTTTTTGGAGTCTCGGATCCGAAGTCTTTTGTTACCTTCGGGGTTATTGCGATGTCTGATTAACGTCTACAACCGCTGCATGTGCCTTTCCTTTACCACGGGAGGCGAAGTTTGAGTTCGGAAGATTCGCCGTCGGTTGGCTCCTCTCGGCTTTCTTCCTTCGGAGGAAGCGTTCGGCCCGCTCTCCGCGCGTCTTCAACTCTTTCCAAGTGTTGGACGGTGCGACTCCCATAACTTCTAATATCTCAATAGATAGGTTGTTATGACATGTCTGGAGGATGAAGTCCTCCGTGATCGAATCTCGACAGTTCATTGCTTTATTCCGAAAGCGCTTGACGAAGTCGTCGACTGTCTCGTCATCTTCTTGTTTCTCATCGAAAAGTGTCCTGATGGATACCTCGTCGTCGTCATCAAAGAAGTTACCAAGGAATGAGTTCTCCATATCGTCCCAGTTGTTAATACTTCCGGGCTTGAGATGGCGGTACCAATCGAAGGCCGGCCCGCGAAGGGTACCAATGAATGACCGAACCAACAAGGCTTCATTGCCGGAGATCATGCCCAAGTGGGACTTGAAATAGATCAGATGTTGTGTGGGCGAACCCTTCCCGTCAAACGGCGTGAAGTTAATCAGGTTGAACTTCGCCGAATACAGGATCGAATCTCATTCTCTTGGATAGGGACATGGAATGCCGGTCCTTTTTGTAGGACCCTAGAGGGGGGGTGATTAGGGTCAAGAGGCTCTAATATGCAATTTAAAACTCAGCACAAGCAAACCACAAAATAGAAGTGCAATCAAATAGAAAGATATAGAGTTAGGAATCGTTATCCTTGACGCGCGATGTGTTAACGAGGTTCGGCCCGCTGACCTACGTCCCCGCTCCCCACTCTCGAGGAGAAATCCACTAACACATCCGGTTTGGAAGCCGGAACTTCGTCTACACAATGATCCCACAAGATCTCTCTCTCACTACACAGTTGATCTCACAGATCACACTCCCTCACAGTCGATCTACACAAGATCTCACTCACAGCAGCAGAAGATAAATGCAAGACACTCTCTTTACACAAGCCCCTATAGCAAAGAGAAGAGTACTGAAGCTGGGAAGTGAAACACACTTGAAACCAAGGGAAAAACAGAGTTTTGAAAATTTTCTCAGGAAACAGAAAAAGCTCTCTGGTTTTCAAACGTTAGGGCTTAGAGGAAGAAGAAGAGGTCTGGGGATTTTATAGGAAAGTTTAAATCATTTTAAAACAAAAACAAATCTACCCAAATGAGATAATAATCTCTTCTTCAGACCCTCATCACAGACTGTGCCAATCACTAACAAGTGAAAGCACAGGGTTCGAGGCAAACGACCGTTTTAAAAAAAGTCGCGGCTGAACAGAGGCAAAAATCGGTTGACCGAAGAAAATATCGGTCGACCGAAAAATACCTTCGGTCGACCGACCGAAAAAATCGGTCGACCGCCAGCAGCTAAGGAGTTTTGACAAAACATCCAGAGACTCATCGGTCGACCGACACGGTCGACCGATTAAGGGTTGAGAAATTCGGTCGACCGTATCGATCGACCGACAACACTCTGGAGACATAGTGAAGAAAGGTCATCGGATCGGTCGACCGGACCGGTCGACCGATTTCTGACATATTCTGAAATCAGGTTATTTGACCAACTTGAAATATTTGCAAAATATTTATTTGACCTCTGAAAATTCTGAAACTTTGTAAAATGTTTTTAATACTAAAAACAAACTGTTTGGAAAAAGAATTTTGCAGATAGGTACTCATACTTGTGAAAAATAGTGTTTTGTGAAAAAACGCTTAAAAGACACAAGTCTAAAAACGTGTGTGTGATTCCCAATAGCTTCAAGTAAACTCAGTAACTCTTTGCCTACATTCTAGCACTAGAGAGAAAAACAAAAGAAAGCTAATATCCTCATATAGAGAGCAATATACTTGAGCTTTGATATAGCTTGAATCGGATGAAGCTTTTAATCGAATTTGACGTTCTTGAAATAACGTTGCTTCATCTCTTGGCCTCCTCCTCCTTTGGATATCTTCGTTGTAGCATATATTCCATCCATCCTCCGTTAATGGCACTAACGAGCTTGACAAATGATTTTACTACATTTACACTCAATAAGCCATTAGTACCGATAATGGTGGTTGTAAGAACATCATCAAAACATAAGGGCTAACACTTTTCACCTCTCGAGTAGACATTAGAGCGTTGATTTTGCTCTCGTGATCTTTCATTTTCTCATCCTCACTCGTGTCGGGCCTCGGACGATTTGAAAGAGGAATAACACGGCCACCATCCTCACTCGTGTCGGGCCTCGGACGATTTGAAAGAGGAATAACACGGCCACCCCCAGCATTGTCATTTTCGATGGAACCACCCCCAGTGTTGTTATCTTTAGTGGAGTCACCCCCAGTGTTTTGGTCAACGGGAGGGTTATCAGGATTGAGACGTTCATCTACATCTGAATCGCTATTTGCTTGGTTAGCAGTGTTGCGACGGCTGGATTCACCAATTTGATTCAACAAAGCTAGGATTTGTCGGTCATGTTCTTCCCTCATCCGCCGCATAGCCGTTTCTATTTCGAACTTGAATGCCTCTTTCTGCTTGGTTAAAGCATCCTCGAGAATTTTGGCGATCTGCTCGGTGTTGATCATGAACACTTCGCGAGATTGTCCCGGACTGGATACCGTATTATCAGAAGCGATTGCCGAGTTAGCATCTGATACTTCATCATCCGATGATAAACCTCTCTGCATTCTCTGGTAGTCCCTACGTCTAGTGGTCCCTACGCGTAGCCGAGTCAGACGATGCGATACGAGAGGGTCAGAACTAGAAGGTCGAATCGACTTTCCCTTATCAGCCATGTTAATTATGACTTTTGGAAGTTCGTTATCATGAACAGCCGATCGCTTCTTACGGAGACGCTTTGGTTTGGACTTAGCTATTCCGTTGGAGATCCTCTCAAATACCGAGATCCTCTGCGGAGCGGTCTTGGGGCAACTACATGCTGATAATAATGTCCTGATTATCTTAGCGCACGGGTAGTGAGACTCTAATTCCCGGGTACTTCTCTTCCGAGACTTGTTCATACCCCAGCCCGATAGTACAACTCATCGACGTTGCCGTCGGAGTAACCTATCGACTGTTTACATGAATCCTCAGGTATAATGTGTTCGTTTATCTTACGCGTTTTCTTCTGAGTATGCAACTCCTTGTTGGCGTTCTCAAGAGTCACGCGTTTAGAGTCACGCATTTGTAAGCGTGAACTTTTGACGGGCTCTTGGATTTTAATACACACCCCAGGTGGGTAAAAACTGGAGTTTTCCCTTTATACGAAGGCTGAAATTGTTGTGAGGGCATGTGCGACCCCCAGCTCGACGAGTCGTTCGGGGTTCAATCATCGGACCCGAGTGTCCTTCGATCAAAACTTTGCCTCGATCCTCGTGCAAAGGACCCAGGCGATCAACTATCCTCACCTTGAATCGGGACAAATCCATGTTGTCGTGGGGCTCCACCAGAGGTACGGAACTCGAAGGGATCGACGTAATCGGTGCAGAACGTCTTCTGTCTCGACCCTGGCGCGGGTCAGATTTAAGTGACCGACGGGTTGAAGGGTCGGATTCAAGTGACCCACGATTTGGAAGGTCGGATCCAAGTGACCCGCGAAGTGGAGGGTCGGATCCAAGTGACCCGCAAAGTGGAGGGTCGGATCCAAGTGACCTGCGATTTGGAAGGTCGGATCCAAGTGACCTGCGATTTGAAAGGTCGGATCCAAGTGACCTGCAAAGTGGAAGGTCGAATCCAAGTGACCTGCGAAGTGGAAGGTCGGATCCAAGTGACCTGCGATTTGAGGATTGAAGTGACCCGCGATTCTCGATCTTTTCGGCTGCCGTTTTGGATTTTGGCCTCCAAGTTTGATGCAGTCTTGGTTGTTTCTTAGCTATGTCCTTCTTCTGCATCTTTTGTGCTTTTTGCACAAGAATTCGCGTGCGTGCAAGCGCGCAGCGCTTTTGAATTCGCTCCTCCAAAGTTGAACGGATATTTTTGATTTGGATCCATTCATTTGCTATTGGTTTGGAGGGGAGGACATCTGTCCGCTGTTGGGGTGCTTGGCGTTGCCTAATTTTCAGATCCGCCTAGTAACGGATCCCATCAATTGACTTCAAGGCTCTAGCGAGTTGGCACGCACAGCGTTGGCGCTGCCTTTGACGAGTTCTCTTCGATAAAATAGGCGCGCCTTCTGTACTCAACTCCTTGATTGAGGAGGGGTGGCGATCTGCAGATCCGGACTCATTGGAGGCCGGAAGGGCGTTGCAAGGTTCAGTTACCGGAACAACGGGGGCGTTGATCTTCCTTCGCTTGCGAGAGGCGGAGGATCTGTAGGAGGAGGACGACAGATATTCCTCGAACTTCAGTTGGTCGAACTCGTATTCGACCACTTCTTCAACCGGGATGCAGATTCGAGGTTGCGACACGACAGCTCCGGAAGCGAAGCTGTTGCCTCCCACTGTGGTCGCCAGTTTGTTTGCGTCGAAAATTAATGTATTCATTGCGGTATTCATTACAACTTCAATCGTTACAATGAAAACAAAAAAAAGATTGTCTTTTTATAAGACTTTTACACAATGAAAACAAAAGTTTACAACTCTCGTCAAAACAAACGCAGAGATCGTTTATCGGTCTTCTGCTTGCGTGGGATCTTTGCCTGTGCCGGGGTTTATCCGTGGACCGCCTTAGATCTGAATCCGGTTGATGGAAAATTCGGCAGAGCTTCGCCTTCGCCGAGGAAGTATTTGATTTGAAGCGCTGAAATCGACCAAGCGAAATCAGGGCTCTTCTCGAGATTAAGACCAAGCCTAATCTCAAGGGACGGACGGGAACGGGCGTCGGATCTCTCGAACTCTCCTTCTTTATGCCGAAGAACTCGCCAAGATCTGTCAACCCTCGCTGAAATTCGTGCTCCTTTGACTCCACAATCCGGCAGCACCTCCTCGTCTTGATAATCAATCGCCCCCGCTAAAAGGAGGCCCTAGGCTTGTATTTATAGGGCTTCAGAAGCGGTTATTTGGATGAGAACAAGTGATTTGGCTCTATCTTCAGTTAACAACAGCCTAACCACGTTTGGGGATGATATCAGGTCAGTTAGAAACCCCTGGAACCAACAAATCTCGAGAAAAACCATCAAAAACCAAACCGGGTCAAAACAGCGCGCGCAGGACAAGTCTGACCCGCGCTTGCGCGGGTCGGATCAGTCCGACCCGCGCTTGCGCGGGTCGGACCACGTGCCGCCGCGGGTCGGACTTGGCCGACCCGCGCGGGCGCGGGTCGACGCGGTCCGACCCGCGCGGACGCGGTGTTTTGAATTTTTGCTGAGCTCTGGTGTTTTCCGGTCTTTCCGGGACTTGTATTTTCTACCATTTTGCGTAATTGATTGTCTTGTTGACTTCTACGCTTCGTTGCGGAATTGATCGTCGAACGCGTGTTGATTGACACACACGTGTTGATTGACGCACGCATGTTGATTAACGCGTGCAAGCTGATTAACGTGCGCGTGTTGATCGACATGCACGAATTGATTGTCACGCGCGTGTTGATCGACGCGCATGAACTGATTGACGCGCGCGTGTTGATTGACGCATGCGAGCTGATTGGCGTGCGCGAGCTGACTGTCAAGCGCGCAGGTCACTTGATTCGCCGTTTTGCTTCAGGCGCTTGTCGGCGTCAGATAATCCTCTTAGACTCGGATAACGATGTTCGTCGTCTTCTCTCTGTCTCAAGCTGTGTACGGACACCTATAGGTATTTTTAGACGCCTACAGCCTCACACTTCTCTCGGTGTACAAGTGTATTACAAGTGATACTCACAAATAAAGGTAAATACAATGATTTGTTCTCAATAACAAATGAGAACGCAAATGAAGCTCACACTCACTAACTCACACTCCACAACCCACACTATATAGTATGAAGATATTAAGCTCAATATGTGTGTGTGATAACAGTAAATGAAAATAATGCAACTCAATAAATATAGCTAATGAAATGAAAATGGAATAGTAAGCTATATAAGAGTTTAGAAAACTTCTCAAACAAGAAGAACTGTAGATGATGATCCCAATAGGATTTGAAAGCCACTTCTTGTTATAGAAAAACTTTTTTTGAAACAGACTGATGAAATCAGCTTAAACAGCTCTTTTAAACGCACTTAATATTTTGTTAAACACAAAAACTTAGATACCTAAAAGAGAGCAGCAATGGGGTATTTATACCCTCTCAAATATCAGCCAAAAACCAACTTGAAAAGACTAAAAAGCCCCCAGAAAGCCGTTGTGAAAATAGCCGTTAAAAACCAATGATTTAAAGTCGCGCGAGCGTGAAACGCTGCGGTCGACCGCGCGAGGCACAAAAATCCTGAGAATAGGGTTTTAAGGCTTGCGGTCGATCGCGGCGATCGATCGCGAACCTCTCTGGAAGGGTCACGGTCGAGACCAGCGGGGCATATAAAGTCCATGCTAGAAAAATTGAACATGGCGGTCGACCGTGGCGGTCGACCGCAAACTGACACAGTCTGAAAAACCTATTTTTGACCAATTTTGAAAATACTTTAAAAATAGTAAATCAATTCCAAAAATAATAAAACTTTGGAGAAAGTTTCTAAATGATAAAATGAACATGTTAGAAAAGGAATTTTTGAAAAAATAATTTTTGTTTGCAAAAACACATTGTTTTTGAAAAGTGTTCGTAAAACCTGTATTTTACGAATATGAAAATTTTGATATGACTCATAAATACGTAAATATATCTCATGCATGTATTATGTATATATAATAGAGTATGAAAGAGTTGTAAACATGAGATAAAAGATATTGTAACGACGTTTGATGAAAAATCATTTATTTGGTAGAAAACGTTAAAAATCGTGTTAAGTGTACATATATTGAGCTTAAATATAAACATACAATATATGTAAGAAAACTAAACTTATACCTAGGTAATTCCACACATATGAACTTGAATCTTTAACGCTTGATTGCTGTGTGTTGAAATACCTGTAAAGAGAAACATAAACACAAAACTAAACTATATATTAGCGATAAATTGTTTGACAAATCATCATCAAAACTATAGGGTCAACAGGAACCAGGTTATAAACATGTACAACTAATTAATAGATATCAGATTACATGATTTAGCATTTGGATTAAAACTAATTAGGGTTAGTAACATGATTATACAAGATTTTCAAACTAATTAGGGTTAGTAACATGATTATACAAGATTTTCAATAAAGACATGAAATATCACATGATTGCCATAGCATGATCATTTATAAACATGATTATACAAGATTTTCAATAAAGACATGAAATATCACATGATTGCCATAGCATGATCATTTATAAATATGAACAGAGACATAAAATTTGTTTAAACATGTCTAAGTTATTTAGGTACCACAAACCTAGGGTTTAAGTATGATTAATTAGCATGAAAATATAATTAAACATCAAACTAGGGTTATTGCATAAGTTAAGCATGTTTAAAAGATTTAAAATGAAAATAATTAAAACCCTAAAGATCATGATCATTATTCTATCATAAACAGTAAGAAAAGATTATTGATCTAGTATTGGCTTAAGATTTAATATCAAAAATCTGAATTTTAACATCACAGGTTAAGATTAAAGCATGAAAACACGTATTCAACATCATATTAAACATCTAAACTAGTTATTTAACTATGGGGATGAGTATAGACGAAGATAATCTTGTCTCATGTTGTTGTTGATCCTTCCAACATGCGAGTAAGATCTCTTTCTTTGGTACAAACACAGATCTCGCCTTCCTCTCGGCGAATCCTTCACCATACTCTTTCAAAAACTCAAAAACTTGAACTAGGGTTTTAGAGGGGGGTGGCTGCTATATTCTCACGAAAAAGTGCAGCAAAATAGGGTTTAAATGAGTATATATAAGCATAGGATCGAAACAACATGAATACGATCCGAAAACCCAAAAGAAAAGTACAAACAATTCGTAAGTCAACTTATAAGTCGGCTTATCAGGAAAAATCTGTGTGTGCATGTATTTGTTGTTTTGACTTTAACTTTTACATCCAAACTCAGAAAGAGGTTATTTAAGATTCCTTGGAAAGCTGTTGAAGAGACCTACAACTTTTATCTTTTACGTTTTCCCAGATTAGAACTGTATCTATGTATAAAACATAAATACTCTTAACTAATCATTTTTTCAGATTCAAGCTCGTGCATGCCTTGCATGATTTCACTCCTATATTCATATATATACATTGGATTAATCTCAAATCAATTTCTAGCATACTCAAACATCAAAATATATTATTTATCACCATATAACATGTTTATTATTATTTTTCACATAATATTTAAATTTTACGGGATTTTACATTTTTCCCCTCTTAAAAGAATTTCGTCCACGAAATTCCGCAATCGTATCTTAGGGATTAATAATATAAGAAAAGTATCAAGAGAGGATAATCCAGACAAAGAAACTCTCCCTATAATGACCGTAAACTTTAGATACTAGGTAAAATAAATTTTTTGATAATTTAAAATATTTAATTATTATTTTTAAAAGAGTATTTGTATTTTTTTCTTAATTTTCTACGATTTAAAAGTCCAAATTTTATATTTATTTAAATAATTTTGATATTTATAAATTAACTTAGTGCAGTAAAATTTTTTAGAATTAATCCGTTGTGTTATCGATACTATTACGTATCATTTTAAATAATATGTTGTATTATTATTATTATTATTATTACATATTATTTTGTATGATACGTTGTATTATTAATTACATATTATTTTATACAATTTGTTGTATTATTTCTACTATTGTATATTATCGGTTGTATTAGTACAACTGGTATGTTTTATTTTATAGAATATTTTTCCATAATTATTTAATTTTAAATGTAAGTAATTATATTTTTATTAATTATTCTCGTTTAATTGTACAATTTGTTGTATTATTTTTTCTATTGCGTATTATCTGTTGTATTAATATAACTAGTACGTTTTAATGTGTAGATAATTTTTACATAATTATTTAATTTATTTTGTAATTATTATTATTTTTAAAAACCCTAAACCCTATATATAAATTTATTTTTGTTTTTTTTCTTCCTCTACTGTTCACGCCATGCCGCCTACTTCTCTCTTTCTCTCTTTCCTATTTCTCTCTCTCTCTCTCTTCCCTTTTCTCTCTCTCTCCATCTCTCTCGTTCTTAGCCTTTACCGCCCCTCTCATTCTCTCTCTTCTCCAAGCCGACCACTGCGTCCACCTCCTCTTCCTCCCCTCTTCCTCCCCTCTTCCCTAAGCCTCCTCGTGGCTTGCTGTGAACAGCTTCGCACCCCTCAGCCCTGAACTCGCCACCTAGCCATCCACCCATCCGCTATTCCTCTTCCACCTGCTTGAGGGCAACGCCGCGCAGAATGCCCTACAGCCTCCGTCAGAGCCCAGTAAGACATCCCGACGATCCCGGCAACCTCTTCCCACCTTTGGAAAGCCCAGACAACAACAGAAGACTCCAAACAGCAAGGAACGAGCCGAACAGTGAGCAGATTTTTACAGTTTTATGCGGACTTCGCATGCACTTTCCGATCACCTCCGATCTGCGTTCGTGTCGATTTCTTCTTTGGTGAGTAGCCCTACATGTTACCTATCACCTACAATTTGTATCACGATCTAACTCATTCTCTATCTCTCTCGGTAACGTCCGTAACATCGCTCGACGGTAGCAGCGAGTAGAAAATAGCAGCGCAGTGCAGACTTCGCACGCGTTTTCCTGCCACCTCCGGTCTCTGTTTTCGCCACCGTCTTTGCCGGTGTGTAGCCCTTTATATTGTCTATCACACGTTATCTTCCTCTCATTTGGGCTTATTTTCTACCTCTCATTATATCACTTTGAATATCGCTAATCGTTACTAACGCCTCACTTTTTGTATTCTATCACACGATTGACTTTCCGATGAGCCGCGGAACCCATTGTGACCCGTACAGCCACCCGACAACCCCTACTACCCTCTACGACATCCTCGACAATATTTCTAAGGCAAGATCCCGATTCTCATTTTTTCATTTTAATTCTTATATTTGACGTACGTGCGAATTTATATTTTTTAATTGCTTTATTAGATTTTTAGATCTGTTAATAATTATTTGTGTGGGTTTGATGAGTAATATTAAATGAATCTTAATTATGTGATAAATAGTATTTTTTGAATAATTATAATATTTTTAAGAATTTATTTTGTGGAAGAAAATTATTTTAGAATGATAAATATTTTTAAAAAGAATTTATTTTAGTAAAATAGACTATTTGGAGATTAATGAGAATTTATATTGTAAAAGAATATTTTTAAATTTATGAATTTATTATTATTTTAAGAGATTATTTTTGAATAATTATGGTGAGAGACAATTAGAAAGGAATTTATTTTGCAAAAGAACTATTTATTTTGAATTAATTTAGTTTATGAATGTGTGATGGATGGTTGTTGACCGCGACATTTTATGTGCAAAACAATCGTCGATTCCATGATTCTTATTTTAATTATATGGTATGCTATGACACCGTTGTACATGATTGGTTGTTTCATTTATTATTTCTTATTGTGTTTGAGAACCCTTAGTAGTTCATGACTTAGTGGTCTTGTGCGTCATGAACAAGACTTAGTAACATGTGTGTATACGTTGACTGAATTTAGGAGGTTATGATTGTTGACTTAGAAAAACAAAAAGAATTGGGATAGGAAAATCTTTGTTCATGTGATCGGATGTGGCTGTTGATGTATCTTCTACGCTCGCACCAGTGAGTTTGTGTAGCACTAGGGTTGGTTTGTTAGGTTAAAGTGAAATTTGTGTAGTCACTTTAACCCGTGAATTTGATATTCACCCGAGTTTAGCTTGAGTTCAGACCAAGCTAAAAACAGATTACGTGTAGTCCTCTGACCGAGTTTGTGTAGCGGTATTGGATGCACGTAGGGGATTTGTGAACAGTTAGTTATCCGATGATATGAGCGTTGACTCTGTGTGAGATGTGGACCAGTGACCTGTTAAAGAATGACTAGTTACATGACCTTGTTACTTAAGGTGATTATGGATTCTTGTGAGATGTAGGTCAGTTGTATTTCTTTTCATATATAGATCGGGATTAATATTTAATTATCTATAATTTGAGACATATGGTATATACATGAGGGTTTCCTTGTTTGGGTTATTTTGCTCGACGTACTACGTCTCTTATTGTAGATTTTTAAGTATTAATTTTATCTAGTTATATGACCTTGTTACTTGGATGATTATTCTGATTGCTAGCTGCATGTTCTTGTCACTTGGTTGATTTTTGGATTCTTTTGATTATTATATTATTATAGTGGTGGATTACATTTAAATTATTAGAATTTCAATATCATGCTTTCATTATTATTATTACTATTTTTGCCTTGGTCATTCGACCGGTTCTTTCTCTCTGTGGGATCTTGTCGTGTGCCATGCACGCTAACGTACACCTATTTTCTCTGGTGTACGTCAGATTTAGGAGACGGACAACCTCAGTTCAGAATCGTACAGGAGCCAGAGGATTCTCAGTAGGAGTGCCTTGCAGACGGAGCAGAAGAACAAGTTGAAGCTTAGCTATTTCCTTAGTTATTATTGGTCCTCCGTTTACTTTTGTAGTACTTTCCATTTCAGTTTGATGATTTTGTAATAAGGGCATGTTTGCCCCAAACTCTGTGTCACGGATGATATTCTATTTGTGATATGTTTCTTTTTTATTCTGAGTTGTTCATTATATTCTTGCTATCTGTGATCGGGGACCTATGCTTTTGTATTTATTTCTTGACGCTTAGCGTATTAGGTTGAGGAGAAATGTTTATTTTTATTTATTCTTCTTGATTTAATACGTCATAGGCTTGTTCATGTTCAGATTTCTGGGTATTTTAGGAAGCGGGGCATGACACTCCTGTACACATCTCATACCATTAACCCCAGATATAAAATATAGCAATATCTACACTTAACCATCTAGAATGTGAATACTTCCACTTAACTCCTAACTAAGCGGAACAAGTACGTCGGGCGAAAAATTCAAATAAGGAACTCCCCATATATATACCCTGTGTTCCTAATAATTAGGAGTTAAGTGTTAATACCCTTGTTCTAGCGTAAATTTCGCAATTACTTTTCAATCAAAGTAAGGTAGTCATAAAAAAATTTCGTAAATTTCCGAATATACATTTATAACATTCTCACTCATTCTAGGAATCCTAGCGGACTCTATACATGAATCCTAGGAAACTTTATCCTAGCTCCACGACTCGACACAAGAAAGATCCTAAGGATACTGTAATTAGAGCTCTGATACTAACTGTGACGCCCATGTTTTCACACATGGCTGTAGTCCAAGGTGAACCCAGAGATGTCAAACTTATCATGCACCCATATTATGCATAAACACGTTTCACCAATCACAGTTATATCCTCTAGTGGAATCAAATAAAAGTGCAGATACGAAACAGGTAAAATAAGGAAATAAATGCATAGACATGACGTAGGAAGATATATCTCATACATAAATCATGTCTCAACGGAATATATGTGTATGTAGGGTGTAAATTTGATTTCCCGAAAACAGGGAGTGTTCGTTTGTATTAATAAGAAAGCTTATTACAAACTAATAAATCAAATGGTTACAACAGAAGCAGAGGGAATGCCCTCTTTGTTTTTGTGGGGACTTTTAGGTGGCTAGAGGATGCTTCGCTCGATGCTCGTGTCGAGTCTGCTTCCCTTGGACCGTTCGAATGAGGTTGCTGGGGAGCTTCAGTACGCAGTAGAATCTCGGGCCAATAGAGTTCGGGTCTGCTTAGTTCGCCGGCGATCGGAGCTCGGAACTAGGCAGCGGTGCTGTAATGCAAGGATCTGCTAACAGCTTGGTCTCAACTCTTTTCTCTAAGTTTGTGACCTCTCCTCCAGTGTGCTGGAAGGGGTTTTTAAATGAAAGAGGGACAGCTTGACTCGTCCTTGAATTATAGGATGTGACCATATCTTCTTCAGAGACGTCTAGCTGCTCCTCGGTACCATGAATGGTCATTCGAGGGATTGTGCTTTATGTCCATCACCTAAAATGGGAAGGCCCATCCTTGTATATGAGGCAACGGCCGTCTGCTATCCGAGTGGACTTGACCAGCATTAATGAACCGCATTTATGAGTTCGCAGATCGATGAGGCGTCTGTCTGATCACCCGTACTGTGCGTGACCGCCCGGCGTGCTTTGAGCACGGTGCTTTCTCCTTTCCGGTCAGGAGAGGCGGCGAAGTAGGTGCACAGTACTCGAGTGGGTCTAACCAACTTGCCGAGTGCCGGCGGATCCAGCTCTTGACCCAGACAGCTGAGGTGAGTCGTATTTATGAATGCTCAGGTTGACTCGACACCTGTCTAGTCCTTCGCGCTGTGCGTACTGCGAGCGGCCGTTTGACGGTCTTGGGGTACTGTGCTCTCTCCCTTGAGAGAGAGGGATGGGAAGGCCCATCTCAGCACGTGGGGTAGCGGATAACCAGCTGTACTGACGGTCTTGGGGCTTGCTGGCGGATTCAACTCTGAACTCGGGCAGGCGAGTTGAGTGAAAGGCGAACTTTCGTCATCCTGATCGATCTTAACTCGTGCTGGTGAACTGACCGTTAGGCGAACCTGGAATCGAGTATACTCGACGTCTACGCGGTTTAGGCCCGTGCTAGAGAACTGAGCGTGCGAGCTCTTCTCGTAGGCGAATTTCTTGTAAACCCATAGAGGTATTTTTTACCGTCTACAGTGTACAACAGAAATAATAAACCCGTCTCTACATGAATCAACTAAACTTCATACTAAGGCACACTTCCTTTACAAATATGAAAATAAAACTCTACTGTCTAAATAAGAACACAATAATTACTGTGAAGTCTCTACTAATAACTCATGTAACAGTGACTATCTAAGAACTCCGTCATCCTGCAACTCTCCAAGCCTCGGTACTGCTTGAAAGGAAATTTAAAATAAAAAGAACAACAACAAGAGCGTCAGAGCATTAAAGCAAGATTACCTCCATCCGCCCCTAGGAGAAGGGCTGCTAGATAAAGTGAGTACTCTATCTATTAAACATAGTCTACATATATTATTTTCTCCGTATCTAATGGAATTAATATTTTGAAACCTACAACACGATACGTAGTACGTCGAGCAAAATAATCCAAATAAAGAAACCCTCATGTATGTACCATATGTCTCAAATTGTAGATACCTAAATATTAACACCAAACTAGGAAAAGACAAACTAATGAGATCAACAATTAGAAATTCACAACACGAGACTAGTACGTCGAGCGAAATAATCTAAACAAGGAAACCCTCATGTATATACCATATGTCTCAAATTGTGAATCGCTAATCATTGATCCCAACTAACAAATAAAGAAAACAGTAAAGAAATATAAAGACATCATTACATAAAGAAATTTAAAGACATCCGACCCCATCTTCTGTAAGAAATATAAAGAAATATAAAGACATCTAACCCTAGCTTCTGAACTTGCTTGTATGCTCGCCTTGGCCTAATGGAAACCAAACTGTCTTTGAGCTACTGTTGTTATAATACATGTACATTTTCTTATTGAACCTCCTCCTATCTCTTTTTCGTTGACGTCGAGCGAAATAACCGATTTGCTCGCTCTCTTCTAATCTCCATACCCAGTATTTTCTTAGTAGCGCTCATGTCTTTCATCTCGAACTCTTTACCAAGTTGAGATTTCACTCTATCTATCTCCACATTGCTTCTTGAAGCAATAAACATGTCATCCACATACAAAACAAGATAGATATAATCACCTCTACAAAGCTTCCGAATATAGACACAACAGTCATAATCGCTTCTAGAAAACTCATGCTTTAGTATGAATGAGTCAAAGCGCTTGTACCATTGCCAAGGAGATTGTTTCAATCCATAAAGTGATTTCCTCAAGCGAAATACCTGATGCTCCTTATCCTCAATCTTGTAACCCTCAGGCTGATTCATATAGATTTCCTCCTCCAAGTTTCCGTGCAAGAAGACCGTTTTGACATCGAGTTGTTCCAGCTCAAGATCACCATGACCAATAATACTCAATATGACCTGAATAGAAGTGTGTTTCACCACCGGAGAAAAAATCTCATTGTAACCCACACCCTCTCTTTGTGCAACCCTCTTAGCCACTAGTCTAGCCTTGTACCTTATACCTCTAAGCTCGGAAGGATCCTTCTTTCTCTTGTACACCCACTTACAACTAATAGCTTTTCTCCCTACGGTCAATGAGACTACCTCCTATGTTTGGTTCTTCCGGAGAGATTCTATCTCTTCCTCTATTGCAGCCAACCAAGTCTCACTATCCCTATCCCGAATAGCTTCTTTGAAGGAGGTCAGCTCATCATCCTCCACCGAGAGTGGGTACTCAACCAAATTTATCTGTCTATAGTGCTTCAAAGGCTGATCTGACCCTAACTTCTGAACTTGCTTGTATGCTCGCCTTGGCCTAATGGAAACCAAACAGTCTTCAAGCTACTGTTGTTATAATACTTGTACATTTTCTTGCTGAACCTCATCTTGTTCAAGCTCATCATCACTCTTTTCCTGAGGGTCTTCATGATCCACCTCTTGAACACGACTAGAACATGGTTGGTCTTTAGGTTCTATCCCAATCACCTGAGATTTTAAGGTCCCAACAGTCTCAACACCATCATCCTCGGGCGCCCTAGCTTTTGATAAATCTATCATGGATTTCTCATTAAAGGTAACATCTCTGCTGATCACGAACTTGGAATTTTCTGTACACCAAAGGCAATAGTCTTTTACGTCCTTTGCATATCCCAAGAATATTGCCTTCTTAGCCCTCACGTCAAGCTTTCCCTCGTTAATATGATAGTAGGCTATACATCTGAAAAAAATCCTGAACCTATCATAATCTGCATGCTCCCCTGACCATACCAAATAAGGTACATCACCATATAATATCGAATGTGGAGAACGATTCACTATATAACAAGCTTTAGCAACCGCTTCTGTCCATCATTCTTTGCCCAAACCAGCATATGATCACATACTCATTGCTTTCTCCCGCAATGTATGGTTCAGTCTCTCTGCGACTCTATTCTGTTGTGGTGTAGGCCTGACTGTCTAGTGTCGAGCAATACCCTCCTGATCACAGAACTTCTTAAAACCACCATATGTTTACTCTGTACCGTTATCATGTCTCAGTGTCTTCAATTTCCTATATGTTGTGTTCTCAACCATTGCTTCCACTTCTTGAATGTCTCGAATACCTCATTCTTATGCTTAAGAAAATAAACTCAAGCATACATGGAATGATCATCTATAAATGAGACAAAATACCTGGAACTACCCTTGGAAGTTGTCGGAGACGGATCCCAAACATCTATATGCTCATAGTCGAATATACCTTTGCTTTTGTGATTGCTTTTCAAGAACTGGACCCTGTGCGCCTTTCCGTACACACAATTCTCGCAAAAATCCATGCAAGGTTTCTTCATGTTTGTAGGCTGTCTAAAAATCACAATAGATAGCTGATCCCCATCAAGCTTCAACAACGAAAGTTATAATCAGATGACTTTCATGTCAACAAATGAAAGCTGCAAATTGAGGACTTTTCACATAGATTATAACTGGTGAAAACTCTGTTCAGTAGCCTTCACAATCAACAGCGAGAGTTACAATCTGACGACTTTCACGCTCTATAACAGCTAAAGCAAAGATCAACGAGCAATAGTCTTTGCAATGCTGTAATAGAAGAGGTTACAAGTCAACAACCTCTTCCAAACGCAGAGTCCACCTTTGCGCTTCTCGAACTCAAAACGCACGCGGCCTGTGCGTTCTTCAGCAGACACCCAACTCTGCGTCACAGATCCAAGACACAGAGTTAAGATTCAGCATACAAACGGACCGTGCGTCTTAAATTTCTAGCAGACATTTAACTCTGCGTCTAAAATCTAAGACGCAGAGTTAAGACTCAGAACGCAAGCGGCCTATGCGTTTCTAATCATTAGCAGACATCTAACTCTGCGTCAGTCTAAGACGCAGAGTTAAGGCCCAGAACGCCAATTTAGGCGTTTGACTTGTTCAAACACGAGCTGAATGGCCTTAAAACCGTTTATCCCACATTTTGAGGGATTTTTGCCCACTTAGGAGCGGATTTAGGGGTTGGTTACACCCCTTATCCCCCTATAAATAACCGCATTACTCAATCGAGTAAGGGGTGGAAGATTTTAAGATCAAAATCGTATAAGGTTGGATTTTTGGGCGTGGAGAGTAAGATTTTTGGAGATCAAGGAACTGCTTGGCAGCTAGAAAATCAAATCTCGAAGGATTCTTCAGCAACAAACAAATCCACTTGGCTACTAACCGATTATTCGGTTTTAAACAACTTTTTTCAGAGTTTTCAACTCATTCTGAGTTCTTAAACTCGCTAAGAGTTCTAAATCAAACTTGTCATACAAGTTAACCGTTCCCGTGAGACAAGACGGTCTGATCGTCAATGGAGAGCAAATTCGACGCAAGCATTCGAAGGAGGTACTCCATCGCTACCAAGAAGAATCCAGTTTTAAACAAAGGGAAGAATCCAGATCATTCTCTTCTATTTTGTAACCAGGAAATTCAATTGTAATTAAAATTAAAGGAATACAAATCGATTATTCTTTCGTTTCTATTACTCCAAATTTTCCAACAAACAAAAGATGACGACTCCGCTGGGGACTAGCTTCTTTGACGAGGAAGTGGTGGCGCAATCCGACGTCCACCTCACTAGAACGACCGTCGAAACTCTCATTGTAGAGTTCGACCAAGCCAAGTACGAGGAGGCCCTCTCCTCTGGATCGCTTAGCCCTAAGGCTAGGCGTGATACCCGCAAGATCTCCAAGGAGGTCTTAACTACTGCTGAGATGCCAAAGGAAGTCCTCTCCTTTGGCCAAGATTCCAAACTCATTCAACAAGTTAAAGACTCCACACCCGCATCAAGACGGTGTGTCATAGGTCATAAGAGGCCTACGACGGAGGAAAATACAACCAACGCCGATGATGTTGAAGCCAAGGCGTTGAAGCAAGCCAAGAAAAACACCGCTCGACGAAGGAGAAGATCCATACGGCGAGCGCACTTGCGGAACAGCTAATCTCTCACCCAACGCGAAGACTGCGTTTTTGAGCCTCTACCCGAACTCTGTGTTTCTGCTCCAGAACGCACACTTCATGGTAACGAGCCCGATTATAAGCATCGTGTAATCCAATTTAAACACGACCCTCAGGGCTGCATTGTTCAATTTGGACGCACACCTCAGGGGTGTGCCTCAAAAGCAAAACGTGACCCCCAAAGGAACGTTCAACCAACCAAACACACACCACAGGTGTGTGTTCAACCAAAACAAGACCCTCAGGGGTCTGTTTCATCAGTCAAACGCACACCACAAGCGTACGTTCAACCAAAACAACACCCTCAGGGGTCTGTTTCGTCAATCAAACGCACACCACAGGCGTGCGTTCAACCAAAACAAGACCCTCAGGGGGTCTGTTTCATCAATCAAACGGACACCACAGGCGTGCGTTCAACCAAAACAAGACCCTCAGGGGTCTGTTTCATCAATCAAACACACACCACAAGCGTGTGTTCAAGCAAGACAAGACCCTCGGGGTCTTTTCCATCAATCAAACACACACCACAAGCATGCGTTCAAACAAAACGTAACCCTCACGTTTCTTCTCAAGAACACAACATGGTCCGCCGAGTTCAAAAGAACCAGCATGGATTCAAAATTCATGCCCAGCAAGAATTAGTTCTACCCACTCAAGGACAAGGGGTTCCATCTTCGACCTCACAAGATTCTTCCCAAGTCTCTGATTTGTGTGAACTACTGTCACGAAGGAGACCTACACAACAGGCAGCTCATGGCTGCCAATGTGAGCGGCTGATTTCTGTATTTCTTTCGGAATGTCACTGCTGTACATCTGAACCTCGGCAATCCGTGTTCAACAGATTGACGAATGTCGTTAGACCTGCCAAACGACAACATCACCACAAAAAGAAGGCCTCTGAAATCGAATATCCCGAGGTCACTATAAACGTTATCGGCAGAGGAAAAGCCTCGCATCCCGATTCTGATGAATCGCAAAGAAGTCATTCACTGACTGTTCAGAAAATTTGTGACGATTTCAAAGGAGTATATCGGCATACTCGGACTCGGACAGGAGCTATCCGCTCGGTTAACTATCAAAGGTCCGCCAAGGGGATTATTTCTGATGATGAACATTCGGCAGTTGCCGAATCTTAATCTTCAAGCTCCGTTGTGGCATGATAGGCTTCCGTTTATATAACTGGAAACCTTGAAGACTTAGTCAAAAGAGTGGACGAATATCATGTCATGCTTTAGGCACAACAGGAGACACTTCTCCAGATGAAAGACATGTTGGCCCAGCTTCTTGCCGAAAAAGGCCAAAGACCGGAGTCTTCCCAGAAGACAATCTCCAAGGAAAAACAGAAAGCGCCTGAGCATTCGGATCGCAAAGCTCAGAACATAGAATCTTCTTCTAAAAATGAGAGGGAGATGGAAAAAGAGCTGCACCCTCAGTCCTCAAAGGTGGATGAACTAGAAGCTCACCTTAATGCAATCGCCAATAGAATTGAACTCCGCGAAGAAGGAGTGGTACGGCCTTATCCTGCTGAGTGGGACACAGCTCCATACCCACCAAAGTTTAAGGCTCCAACCTTGCAACCGTTCGATCGCACAGGTTCGCCAATTCAGCACATCTACTACTTCAAGTCTCAAACTGGAGATGTGATAACAAACAACGCCATCCTGACCCGTTTGTTCATCGACACTCTTAAAGGGGTTGCTTTCGAGTGGTTCATAAAATTGCCTGCCGGATCTATTCAGAAATGGGTAGACCTGGAAAGGCTTTTCTTAGCCAGATTCTTCGAGGATGACACGGAAGTCTCAGTCCCGACTCTTCTTGCCACTAAGCAAAAGAAAGGAGAATCTATCAAGACTTATGTAGAGAGATTCTGCAGCATGGCATTGCGATGCCCTTCAGGTATGACCCAATCAACTTTGGTTGAAACTTGCAAGCACAATTTTCAAACCCAGCTCCTTGCTCAGATGGGGGTAGCGGAATGTTGCTCCTGGAGACAACTGGTTTCGCAAGGAGAACAAGCCAAAGAAATTATTGCTCGAGTTAAAGCTGAAGAAGTGACACAACCCAAGCCGCAGCAGCAACACAACCAGCACAATGCCCCGCAGTCTAAGGGAAAGGAGACTTTGGCGCCTGACGTCAACACACGAGCACCACCACCTTCTAAGCAAGGCAAGGCACCAAATCAGCAATGAACACCCAAGCAGTATTCATTCAAAGAAGAGCATGTGGATACCTTGTTCCAATTGCTTCGGAAGAACAACAAGCTGCAGCTTCTCGAAATCAGGAAACCGGATGAAGCAGGGAAGGTGGATGACCCTAATTATTGCTGCTATCATAGGTTCCTAGGACATCCTACCAGAAAGTGTTATGTCTTCAAAGATATCCTGCAAAATTTGGTGAATGCTAATGTACTCACCTTGAAGCCCGAGCAAAAGACCGTATCCACCAATATGATAGCAATCCAATTCGGTGACTTCCCTCTGGTAGCAACCGCGAACGGTGTCATCCACATCTCCAAAGGGGAAATGCACCTAAAAAACACTGACTTGCACAGTCAGAAGGACAAGGGGTTGGTACCCTTCACTACTCTAAAAGGAGAGATTATGTGGGTCTATCCCGACCTAGTCAAAGACCAACAATGGACGAAAACCACGTCCAAAAAGAAGGGATGCAAGGCTAAGTCATCCAACATGATTAGCCCCTCTGTTAATGAGAATGATGATCATCTCAAACCTCTTACTGACTCAGAAAAAGAGAGGATTACCCTGACGGCATACCCAGGAGGTAACCTTGGCACTCGGTCAGGAAAGGCTTACTTGAGGGACTACGACCAGAATGCTCAAGAAGCTAAAGAACAGCCCCAAGACGCTGGTGTTTTCATCGAAAGTTGTTTCCATTGTCGATTCCATTGAAACTTAAATCGTTTACAGATAATTACAATGAAAAATAAGCAAATTACAACTCTCTTGGAAAATAAATTGAAACTTAAATCGTTTACAGATAATTACAATGAAAAATAAGCAAATTACAACTCTCTTGGAAAATAACACAGAAATCGTTTATCGACTCCTGTTTTGTGGGACTTTGCCTGTGCCGGGAGTGCTTTGACTTGTGGACCACCAAATCACAGATTGTTAAGGGATTTAGAGATTCTTCCTTCGTTTATCGAAGTAGGAACTTGAAGTGAATATCTTATCGATGTAAGATATTCACTCTTTCAAAGATCAAGTCTGAGCTTAGATCTCTAGGAATCACCAAACACTGTTTATGAAAGGTGAAAACTCTCTTTCTCTTCCTCAAAATCACCAAAAACCTAAGTCTTTATGCTCCAATCTGCTCTCTGTCCTTTGTTTCGTGTCTAGGGGGTATTTATAGGGATAGGAGTGCACAACAGTGGAATGGGGACGAAATAACTGACCAAGTGAATGTTCTTTGGGCGCGTCAGTCTACACTGCCACGGCTATTGGCACGTCAGTTTGGACTGGCGCGGCCAAAGAGACCGTTACAGCCACGTTCCCATCGTGCTTGAAACCGTCCTTGCACGACTTTTAATCACTTTTTTTATGGTTTAACTGCTTGTCCACATCAGCACACGTTTCTTTTTCATCATGGCACCACGTGGACTTTGAAGAATCATTCTGTAACTATTTTGTAACCGCCGCGGCAACTCCCTATAGTTTGTGCGTCACTATAGACTAGCGCACCATAGGCGCGTCACCATGGACTGTCGCGCCATAGGCGCGTCACCATGGACTGTCGCGCCTTAGGCGTGTCACCCTAGGTTGTCGCACCTATGGCGTGTCACCACAAGCTGCCGTGCCTATGGCGCATCCCCATAGGCTGCCGCGCCTATATGTATCGCCTGTCAGTATATTTTGTCACATGCATGCACATTGTTCTCTTCTCAGCCTTGAGTTGTATTTGGATATCTATGAGTATTTTTTGACGTCTACAGATACCCCCTCCAAAGTATCTCAGACTCATTCTTTTATAGAAGAGTCTGGGACACTTTGGATAAGATAGGTTTTACTTGTAATCCCTTTAGTATTTAGTTGAAGAAGTTGCGCAGAATGGTATGTGAATGGCTTCAATTCCTGACTTCTTTAACTTTTAGTCTATTCAGTGCTTTGTAGAATAGCTAAAATTTTTCTGATGCTGCGTTTATCACGTGGCCGTTGTCGACGTCTTGAATTAGAGCTGGTGTTGAAGAATGGAGGAATAGTTTATACTCATATACCCTATCGGAGTGTTCGGGAAATAGTTTAACCTCATATACCCATTGGGAGGTTCAAGGAGATACAGTTTATACTCATATACTCATCGGAGTTTGGGGTATGCTTTCCAAATGTAGTGGGAAGTATACGTATACGAATACAATTGTCAATTGAAGCGCGTTAGCGCGTCAGCATCGATTGTCGCGTGCTAGGGCGCCAATGTCGACTGCCAGCCCTAGCGCGCCAGCGTCGACTGTCGCGCTATAGCGCGCCAGCGTCGACTGCCATGCTAGGACACGCCAGCGTCAACTGCCGCGCACGAGCGTTGGCCAGTCAGTTTATAAGACCGATGTTGGGCCTTTTCGGGTCATTCTTCCCTGCTGTTTTGAGTTCGAAACCTCCTCAAATATCCTATAAAAGGATTTTTTTGACTTTTCCCCTCTTCACCTCTTCATATTTGGTGATTTTTCTTCGAAGGAGATCTAGGGTTTCAAACATTCTTCTTGATTCTGAGCCTTCCCTTCGATCAAAACTTGGTTTTGTTCAACCTCTGGTAAAAACCACCTCTGGAGCTTCGGTTTTCTTTGTTATTTTTTAAGTTTTTTTGTCAGAGATTTCGCCAAAACCCTAACTTCTTTTTGTTTTTAGGTCAGAAATCCCCTTTTTCACTATGTCGCCCAAGAGATCCAGAGTTCTCAAGGGCAAATCTGTAGCCCAGGCGTCGGAGGAGATGGAGGCCGCTGCTACATCGTTTGAAGGTGACTTTTCAACCTTTTTCTCTGTCTAAAATTGATGTTTTTGCTCGTATAACGTCGTTTGTCTCCTCTGAGAGGCATCCGGGAAGAGTTGACATCCTCCTTCGAGAGGATTGGCGCTATAAAATACATATCTTGCTTGATCAAGACATGTACCACGGCCGAGATGCGAGTTTTCCTCAAACTCGTGGCTTTTTGAAGCCAACGGCCACTGCTCAGTTACCACGGCAGCACGTGCTGCCGCCGCGGCTAAGCACGGCAGCATACACTGCCGCGGTAACGCGCGGCAGTAAACACTACCACTGCTACTTAGAGCAGTGAGTTTTGCTCTTTTTAGCCCTTTTTTATTCAATTTCATCCTATCTCTGTTTGCAGTGCCTTTTCCCTCTGTCGCCTTTTCTGACAGAGAAGATCCGGGCCAGAGTGGTATTCTTCACGCTTCCTTTAATGGTGATTTTCTGGTCAGAGAAGCCCGTCAGTTCAATGAGGGTTGTGACGATGATATTCCTGAACTGGTTCGTGAAGGAAGTCGTCGTACACTGCGCCAACTCTTGACCGACTCGCCTTTAACCTCAATTCGAGACTCCACTAAGCCGTTAAAGAAGCCTGATTATTTGTTCGGGGATTCGATTGAAGATCTGGATAACCTTTACTGTGGTCCCAAAGCTTGGTTGAATGAGCACGAAGGGGATTTTCTGTTCCTTCCTCCGTTCCCTCGACCCTACTCGATTCTACAATTAAGGAATTTAACCGTTTCGAGGAAGATGTCATGGCACTTGACAGATGACCATGAACGTATCCATTGCGGGTTCATTGGTAAGGATATTAGTGCTCCTGGCTCTAGTGGTCGGTATACTATTCGTGGTCTTCATCCCGGGGTACTTGGACCGGATAGTGGGCCTCAGAATGAATTGATGATAAAGGCTAACACGGTAAAGAATAGGCTTGCTCGGATCGGTAGAGAGTTCCCCCTCCCGAAGTTCAGATGTTATGGATGAGTCCACTCGCTCTCAGACAAATAGTGGTCTAGGATGACCAACTTCGTACTCAATCGTTGGGGTCAAGAATTAGCGAACTTAGGATTAGACATCCCAATCCGAGCTAGCATGTATGGTCTCCCTATAAGCGTAGATCACTTTCTCGTTCTGTTCGAATCTTATAATGCGGATACCAATACATTCTTCACTAAGTACGGGGAATTAGGGCTTCCGCTCCATGAAATGATGAAAGTGTCAGGATTGCCACTGGGGAATACTCCTTACCAAGAATATTTTCCCACCAATCATCAGCTCATGAGGATGAAGAAGGCTAGTTCTGCTGCTTACGATATCCTCTGGGAATTAACTTGTCATTACCAGATAGCAATAGCCAGGATCGAGGTAAAGAGTAAGAAGGCAGCTCAAGTCAGTCTGAAGCAGTTTGCTGATTACTTGTTCTAGAATCTTGAAAGCTCGACTGGTGAAGCCGTTTGCGAATCACCTATTCTGACTCCTTCTGATGTCAACAAGTTAATCACAAAAATCAATGCTCAGTCTTATACGACCGGATCATCCGAAGGTGATTTTCCGAGGGGGACGAAATTCAGAACTTTCTTGTGGCAAGCCACAAAGAGGATGAAACCCGAGACTCTTCTCTCTGGCTATTTGGCCATATGGCTAAAGAGGTGCGTAGTGCCGCATCAATCCTCATATGCTCTCCCTCTCGAGGTCCTCTTTCTAGCTGTGCAATTAGCCATTGGAGGTAGATTATCTTTACTCTCTGCCATGATTGCTGACATCCATAGCAGTCTACGCAACTTAGCCAACACCTTTACAAAAGTGGATGCTCAGCCTTCGATTAAAATTCCCATGTCAAGGGTTGAACTACCATACACATATCTGATGGCGTGGTTGGTCCTCCATCGAACCGACATGATGTCAGCTCCCGACGTATCCGATCCATAAATTCCTCTGTTGCAGCTTTTAGAAGGATGTAAGTGGTTGAATCCTTCCCGATAATGGCTTGATAGGGAGAGGAAATTCAGGAATGCTAAGTGCTGGGAATTTTATAAATGTTTCCCTCGATTTTCTGGTGCATATAATGACATGCTCATTGATGAGGAAATGCCTGGGACCAACAGGACTTCTCTCAACATGGGCAATTTTCATTAGCTTATGAACATTCGAGCAGGCTACAATGTTTTCTGGTCAAGAAACATATGCAGAATCGAGCCTTACTTTCCTTGCCGATTTACGCGACAATTCGGCTACGACCAACTATATGTCGGGAATCCCAACAAATGGCTAACGACCTATGGAGGCCTTATCGATGGAGTGCGAGCCTGGTTTTGGAATGTTGTTGGCTGCACAGCAGCTCAATTTAGCTTACCCGTCACTGAGCCCGATCTTCATATGAATTTTCTCTACTGCCGATGGATTTTAGCCGCCAACACACCCGTTACAAAGAAAAAGATTTCTGAAGTAGAAGCGGAAGCCGTAGTCCGAAGAGTTATACCTTCCAGGAGAGGAAAGGGACCCGCTACACCTTCCCGCAAAGGAAAGCAAATAGCTGATTCTGAAGAGAGTGATGAATTTGAAACATCTAGTGAGGAGGATGAGACCGTAGATGAAGTACAAGCTGACATTCCTCTTTCTCCCGTAGCCCACAGAACTCGTCGGGCTTCTTCACCCCAATCACCAGGTGCTTCTTCAAAGGGTATACAAATAAAGGAAAAGAACATTCCTTTGTCGACTTCCAACAAAATGACTGTCAGATGGCCTGTGCGGGAAGAAGAGGAAGAAGATGTCGCCCCGCTCATCGGCAGAAAGAGATCCCGATCTCCTGCTTCTTCTGAGGCTCAACCCCATCCTGCTCAAGGAACTAAACTACGCAAAACATTTCACCACAAGAGTTCTGAAGTTCTGAAGGATATTCGCTTGTCGAAGAGAATCAAGAAGACTGCCCATCGACCACGCAAGCTTCCCTCATTACACGAGGAGGAATTTACCCAAGACTTTCCCGCTGACGCAGGAGGTGAAATTTCATTCTCATCTCTTTTATCATCTTATCTTTTTTTATATAAAATCTTATTCATTCTTTTTCTGTAGCAGGTGAGCAAGAAGAAGGAGAATTTCTAGCTGAACCCTCTTCCCCTGGCTTAATGAATGTTGATGAACAAGCCTCGCTCAACAAGTACACAAAGCGATGGGTGAAGAGCCACTCAGTATGGACACCACCGTTCCTCCGGTTACCGCATCGACCTCGCCAACCACTGACACAGGTACAACTGTTTTCTCATTTGGGGGGCATTTCAGGGAGATAAGTGAATCGGAACATGTTCCTCTCCTACTAACTTGTGCGCTTTATCTTCTTTTAGTTAAACTAAAGGAGTTAGGTGCGAGTAGTAGCGCTGTTGATCCCGCAACTATCGTCGAAGGTGATTTTAGTTCTATTCGCTTTAGTTCTCTCATACCTTTTATGTATGTACTGATGGGTCTTTCTGCCCCCTTAGATATTCCCGTTAATGAGCCAAGAGATCGGAAAACTACTCATGATGTGGAGGTCAGAGATTTTAACGAGCATGATTTCAATCTCGATATCTCCGAAGATGAACATCAACGTATTTCTGATTTGCTGTCAGACCCAGCTCCGACTGCTACTACAGGACCAACTGCTAGAGCTGGTTCTACTGAAGTAGACACATCAGAGGGTATGCACTTTCAAACTTAGGTTCTCAATTAAACTCTTATTTCTTATATTCATGACTAAATAAGAACTTTAGACGTAGGACCAACGAATGAAGTTGATGCATCTACTATCTTTGGTGTCTGCGATCAACCTGAAGGCCTAGGTTTCCTGCTTTTGACAGGTCCCTCGGCTGGAGTTGTACCGCCAGCTATTGTTCCTCCGACTTCTGACACTGTCAAAACTGAACCTGCTGTGACTTCTGATCCGACTCTAGTTGTTCATGAAGTTGGAGGGTCGAAGGCTACCGTGGAAGAGCAACTTACTGCAACTTCTGCTCAACTTGGTACGTTTCGTCTTTAATGTGTTTCGTAGCTGTATTCGTATTTGTGGAGCATTTATTCATCCTTTTTCTTGTCTATAGAACTTGTTTCTCAAGGATCTGTCGATCTGGACCCAAAGCCGTTAGGGGCTTCAAGTGAACAAACATCTGATGTAGTGAGTCAACCGACGAGTGTCATTCCTGAACAAATCTCGGTTGTTGTAGAGCCCGCTACAGCCTCGACAAGCCAAGGTAACCCAGTTGTGAAGTCTTCCGGTGAACATAATATGTTTCCGTTCGTTGCTATGTGCGAGCGTACATATCTTATACTTATTTTATTTGTTCTCATTGCAGCTTCCCCTTTACCATTGTCCGATCGTATCCAAGCTTTATTGGCAGATGAAGATCCGGACAAGGCTGTTATTTGCTCTGATCTTCAGGGTTTTATCTTCTTCTTGAATACTATTGTCGATCGAGTTATCCTCAAAGGATCCCCTATCGAGAACTTTAAAAGATCTCTCGATCGCCATGTCCTAGGAATCAGAGAGGACGGATACGCCGAGTTGGCCGATTTGATCGAAGCTTATTTAATCGACCTTCAACAGAATGTCAAACATTTGAGGGATCTTCGTGCCAATGGCGTGTCGTCTTATATTGCTTCTCAAATGGACTTAAGGCTGCAGGCGTGGCGGGATTCTCAAAAATTAGCCGAATCCGAAATCCAGTATTGCCAAGAAGGCACAAGCCAAGATTAACCTGCACCAGAATCTAGAGTCGGGTCAAGCTGAGATAGACCGCTTGAAGGAGCAACTTATGAAGGCCGAAGACGCTCAAGAAGCTTTGAAGTCCGATTTGGAAGCGTTGATTCGAACCGAGTCTAATCTATCCTAATAGCTGAATCTTCAGGATCAAATACTCGCTGAAAAGGAGCAAGAGGTTATCAAACTTCAAAGTATTGACAAAGGAAATTTCAAAGCTAGCTTGATAGCTGAACTCGAACAGGCTTATGTGATAGAGCTTTCAAAACTTGAAGATCAAATTCGTCACTATAAGCTTTTGTAATTTGAGAACATATATTTTTATAGTTTTGTTTGAACGCTTTTGATCAATATAGTGATCTCTCTTGCTCATTGATATTTTATTATGATTACTCATTCTTATTTAGAATAAATAACCATAATACTTATAGGATTTTTGGCAAATCCTCAGCCATCAATGGGTTTGATATGCCTTTACCGACAACCGTTTGAATCGGGCTAATATGTAAATTATCTAAATCTGTTTCACATATAACATTGGGCTAAAAGAAATAGACTCTTTTAGACTTTAAACTACAACATTGAATATGTAGGCTGCATGTGTTAGATGTAGGTTTATCTCTAGGATAGAGATAACATCCCCCATGTGTGAACAACATGGATTTTGAAATGCAAGTAGGTTACATTTCCTATGCAGGAAAATGAACTCAAGATTACAAAGGAAGAATTGTATATTCTATCTCTCGATCTCTTGTTTGTTGGTAGAGATGAACCTAAAATCGGAGAGAGAATTCTATATTCTATCTTTTGGTCTCTTGTTTGTTGGTAGAGATAAACCCAAAATCGGAGAGAGAATTTTATATTCTATCTCCTGGTCTCTTGTTTGTTAGTAGAGATAAACCCAGAATCGGATAGGACTAATTTTATATTCCATCTCTTGGTCTCTTGTTTGTTGGTAGAGATAAACCCCAAAATCAGAGAGGAAGAATTTTATATTCTATCTCCTGCTGTGAAGAAAACTCAAAGTGAGATCTCCACTTAGAGAATCTGGACTGGTTTGAATAATCCTGACTGTCATAAGGTTTGATTATTCAATTCAGAAGTAGACCTCTCGTTCATAAAATGAATCGAAAGGAGATTTTGGTTGTGGTCCTAACTGTAGTAAGGTTTGACCAAGTGGGAGTTTGAGTCGAAAGGAGATTTTGGTTGTGGTCCTAACTGTAGTAAGGTTTGACCAAGTGGGAGTTTGAGGACGATCTTAATTGTTTACCAATTTGATCGTTCGGCTCGTGGATCTCTTGTTCATGGAAGGAATCAAGAGGGGATTTTGGTTTTGATCCTAACTGTGGTAAGGTTTGACCAGGTAGGGGACAGGAATGGGGTACAAATAATAATGGGTTTATTGATTTGTACAAATTACTCAGTGAGAATTTTTTTGATGTCAGATACAAGAATTTGATATGAAGTGATTCGGTGACTGATATGGACCGATAACTTAAAAAAAAAATTTGGACATTGTTTCGAAGTTTCAGCATTGGGAATGTTTAGAAAACAGATACAATAGGAGTTTGAAAGATTTTAATCCATGACGGATTTCGGTGAACCCTCCGTCGATCAATTTGATCGATGAAGGGTTTTGTGAGGAAAGGTTAATTGTATTCTGTCAATGAATCTCATCTCAACAAAAACTGTAAAAGAATCTTAATTATTTTATGATAATCAAGATTGGATTATTCAGATGATCAGTTTTGTATTTAGAACAATTAACTGATCTCGGGTTATCCCGAAATATCCTATATAGGATTCTCTAGGAGCTTCCCATTTTGCATAGGTTATCCTGAATATATTACGGATAATACTTCTTCAGGAACTTTCCATTTATTGGCATCATTAATTTGTTGCCATCCTGGGTAATCAGGCGATACGTACCGTTTGAATAGACTGTTTCTATTACAAATGGTCCCTCCCATTTGGGTTGGAATTTTTGTTTCTTCTTAGAGTTGAGAATCATAGGTCTTTGAACGGCAAGAACCAGATCTCCTTCTTTAAAACTTCGTCGTCGGACCTTTTTATCGAAAGCCCGAGAAATCTCCTTCTTTAAAACTTCGTCGTCGGACCTTTTTATCGAAAGCCCGAGAAATTCTAGCCTGATAAAACTCGATTTGTTGTTGAGCTTCAATTCTAGCCTGATAAAACTCGATTTGTTGTTGAGCTTCCAAGCGTTTTTCATCTAACATCTCTAATTCTTTGAGACGTTTCTGGTAATTTTCTTCCGTCGTCATTCCCTTTGTGAGAGCGATGCGGAGAGAGGGAATTTGCATTTCTAAAGGCAGAACAGCTTCGCATCCATATGTTAAGGTGTATGGGGTTGCTCCCGTCGGTGTGCGGACAGTTGTACGATAAGACCACAGAGCTTCACCGAGCTTATCATTCCAATCTCGTTTATTGGTTTTCATAAGTTTTGCCAAAATCTTGATAATAGTCTTGTTAAAAGCTTCGGCCAATCCGTTAGCTGTGGGATTATAAGCGGTTGATAAAACATCCTTAATCCTGAATTTGCCGCAAAATTTGATAAATGCATTGCTAACAAATTGAGGACCATTATCGTGCACTATTCGCCTTGGAACACCATACCGATATATGATATGGTGTTTAATGAACTTGATAACATCACTCGTCTTTACCTCTTTAAGTGGAACTACTTCTGCCCATTTTAAGAAGTAATCGGTGATTGTCAGAATGAAACGGTCCCCTTTAACCGAAGGCGAGAAAATAGGACCTACAATATCCATTCCCTAAGTTTCAAATGGCCATGACGTTGCTGACGGGTGCAGATGCTCTGGAGGCTGGTGCATATAATTTGCATGTAATTGACATACTTGACATCGTCGGGCGTAGTCGACTGCATCCTTTACCATGGTTGGCCAGTAATATCCAATTCTCCTAAGTCGGTCGCAGAGTTTAGGACCGAGCTGATGTGCCCCGCATGTCCCATCATGCGCCTCTTTGAGTGCTTGTTCCGCTTCCTTATTGGATAGACAATGGAGTAATAGACCATCATACGACCGTCGATATAACATTTGTGCTGTAGCGTTGAAGTAAAACCTCGGTGCTCTTCGCCGAATCGAATCCCTTTCTCTTACATCTTCAGGTAAGATATCATGCATGACATAATCGATAATAGGGAAACGCCAATCTCGAACTTCGGGTTCAACTCTCGTTGAGTGGGCTTCTTTGGCAATCGAATCGTAGATTGGAACAATAAGCTGGTGACTTCTCACTGTAATTAATTGTTCTGTTTTGGGAGGCTGAGCTAGAGATAGAGACAATGCCGCCAATGCGTCTGCATATGCATTTTGGAGACGTGGAACGTACTCGATGAAAAATTCTTCAAACGAGCTTGCCATCTCGATGGCCACCTGGTGGTATGGAATCAGGTCTCGATTTCTGACTTCATACTCTCCTCGTATCTGATTAACTACCAATTAAGAATCCCCAAAAGCTTCAAGGTATTCGACCCCCAGCTCTTTGGCAAAGTTAAGTCCAATTATTAATGCATTGTACTCGGCCACGTTATTAGAGCATGGTTCGGTCAATGAGTATGCTCTAGGTAAGACATGTTTTTCCGGGGAAACTAAAACGACCCCCACTCCTGAGGAGATTTTAGAACATCCGGGCGGGCTCGCCACGTTGGTTGCTCGGGAAGCCCCATCGAAGTATAATTGCCACACTTGTTGATGTGAGCTAATATTAACTTTGTGAGTTTCATCCGGCAGATCGTCGTACAACTCGGTTATGTCTTTTACAGGATTTTTCGCCAAAAGATCGCAGATAGCTTGTCCCTTGACTGATTTTTTTTGCTTGAAATACAAATCATATTGCGATAAGAGTAGAGCCCATCTGGCTAAACGCCAATTCATGGAGGCCGGTTGGGTCATGAACACTCGAATTGGGTTTACGTTGGAAATGACATAGATCGTCTGTCCAACTAAATAATGTCGCATTTTCTAGATTACAAATACTAGGGAGAGGCATTCTTTCTCGATCATCAGATAACGAGATTTAGCTTCTACCAATGTGCGACTCAGATAATACACCGCTTGTTCGTGACCATTATCGTCGTCTTGTGTGAACAATGCACTTAACGAATGACTCGTCGCTTTGACGTAAATCAAAAATGGTCTGCCCGATTTTGGTGCAACGAGGATAGGAGGATTTGTCAGATATGTTTTAATATCTTCGAATGCCTTCTGACATGTTTCATCCCAAATGAACGACACGCCTTTCTTTGTGAGTTTAGAGAACGGTTGACATTTTCCGGACAGATTTGATATAAACCGGCAGATATATGCCAATCGACCTTGCAACCCTCTGAGTTCTTTAAGATTTCTCGGGGGTTGTAGTTCATGTATCACATTCACCTTATCAGGATCGATATGAATACCTTTTGTGGTGACGACGAACCCAAGAAATTTACCGCTGGACATTCCAAGAAAGGACTTAGTCGGATTCATCTTTAACTGATAAGTCCTCATAAGATCGAACATCGTCTTCAAATCATCAATGTGGTCGCTTTTATCACGACTCTTAATGACCAGGTCATCAACGTAGCATTCGACTGTCTTCCGAAGGTGCTCTTGAAAGATCTTCGTCATTGCTCGTGTCATCAACGTAGCATTCGACTGTCTTCCGAAGGTGCTCTTGAAAGATCTTCGTCATTGCTCGTTGGTACGTAGCACCGGCGTTCTTCAAACCGAAAGGCATAACAGTATAACAAAAGACACCAAGGGGTGTTCTGAATGCTGTATGCTTTTCATCATCTAGGTGCATCTTGATCTGATTATACCCAGAAAATCCATCCATAAATGACATTCTCTCAAACCCGCATGTGTTGTCAATGATGACATCCGTAATTAGTAGGGGGAAGTCGTCTTTAGGACAAGCGGTATTCAGATCTCTGAAGTCAATACAGATTCTGATCTTTCCGTTCTTTTAAGGACTGGAACAATATTGGCCAGCCATTCAGGATGTTGTTCTTCTCTGACAAAACCTGAATCAATCAATTTCTTGACTTCAGTTTCTATTGCCTCCATAATTTGCGGACGAAACCGTCTTTGTTGTTGTTTGACGGGTTTGACATCCGGTTTAATGTTAAGGCTGTGCATTGCTACATTTGGGTCGAGTCCTGGCATATCTTCGTAATTCCAAGCGAAAACGTCGATATACTCTCTAATGAGGGCGATTAATTTTGGCGATTAATTCTTCTTTTTCATCCGACGAAAGATCACCACTAATAAATATAGGTTTCGGATTACTTTCGTCACCCATATTAACTTGGACTACTTTATCCTCAGTAGGAGGTTCTCTTTGCTCAAATCGATCACCGTATTAGATATTCATGTAATGTATCCAGAGGTCTTCCCAAGTGGGCAACTGGTCGTCTCCTTCTGTTGTGGAAGGATCAACTGTCGCCATGTTCGACATTAGGTTTTTGAATCTTTCTCCAATGCTCACGTCAGAATCCCAGGTTGAAGCATCGGATGAATACCCGCTTTTACTTATTAGCTGGCTAATGATCTGCTGGCAATATTCATCATCAGATGACGAAACATAACCTAGACCCCTTTTATGGCTGTAATAATTATCAGGTCTCCCTTTCGGTACATAGGTAGGATGGGGTGGAACCTTAACTCCTTGACCAAAACAGAGACCTTCACCGAGTGCTAGGTTATATCATTGCTTCCTCATGTAATCGTTTGCTTGTGAACTATACCTACAGAAATGTTGTCCAGATCCTTCATCATCTGAGTGGGTGTCCAAGAATAGATCAGGAGTTGGGGATGGATCCCCCTTTCAAAAGATTATTTCTATTTCACCCCCTGTCTTTGCGGGTAGGACTACAGTCGTTCCGACTGAATCTTGAAGATATTTCGTCATCGCGCAAGACGAGCGAAGTGGCATGTGTAAGTCTGGGTTATCATGTAATTTGTATAACACATCATCGAGACAACACGAGTACTCTAAATTATTATTTATTATTTCATCGACAAGTTGCCAGTTATAACTTTCATCCGACGAATTACCACCATCAAGATCGATTACAAGAGGTTCAATATCATTCAATAAAAGACCTTCACTATAATCGAACCCGGCTTCGGTATCAGCTTCTTCTTCGCTGTTCGTGCCATGGGCCGATGGTTCGGTATCGGATTCGGCACCATAGAGAAGGGACGGTATCGGATTCGGCACCATAGAGAAGGGAGTCAGTAAAGCAATTTTCTAACCCCTTGAATGGTTGCTTATCCGCAACCACCGTCTTGACTTCATCATTTGTGTCGACATATTTCAGACACTGATAGAGGGTGGAGGGAACTATAAAATTACTGTGAATCCATGGACGACCCAACAGTAAATTATAGGAAGTCTCCGCATCAATCACATAACAGGTGACTTCCGACTTCATGTCTCCGAGTTGACACTTCACTCGGATTTTTCCCTACGGTCTTGACCCACTAGTATTAAATCCATAGATGACAGTTCCCGTGGAGGCTAGCTTGCTGGCAGAAATTCCGAGGTGATACATCAATCGTAACGGCATAATGCTAACAGCGGAACCCGGGTCAACTTGGATCCGGTTGACAATGCTCAAGCCAATATATCCAGTGAAATATAGAGGCCTATCATGTTTTGAATTCCTGACTTGCATATCTTCTTTTGTAAAAGCGATGCAAGGAAATTTTGTGGCTGCCAGGTTGTAATGCTGAATTGATGACTCTGGTTCTTCAGGAGTTGGCTTAACTGAGTAAGGAATACCTCAGAATCAGCCAAGGCTTCCTGTAAAGCTTCTCTGGTATCTTTCGAGAGGCGTAATAACTCATATAGCGTGATCTTCGCTAGTATATTAGCTAACTGAGTCATGACATCGAAGCGGTATGGAGTATTCGAGCTTTTCGTTTTATCTTATCCAATCGGTCGATTGAAGCGAGACTGCTTTGGAACTTGAACCTCTTTATGTTGGGGTTCTTTTTCTTTTTGTTTAGCTGGTTGTTGCGGCTTTTCTGCAGTCACGAGTGAGTTGCAACTACCCCCAGCTCTGTAAGAGTTTTACCGTTTGGGTTAGAGGTCTCAGGATACTTATAATGGTATTCATTCCCACCCCTTGTAGCTAAAGATTCTTGCTCTTCCTCAAAAAACAGTAAAGCTGGAATTTCTTCATCATTCTTCTCAGGAATTGCCGAGGCTCCATAACAGGACTTCTCTTTTCCTTTGCCTTTTACTTTCTTCTTTGATGTGGATGTCGTCCACTGTTCATCTTCAAGTAAATCCGGATGAACCCAAAGGATTTCGCCGTTGGGGGTTGTTTGAGACACAAGCCCTTTTTGGCGCTGTCCATGAGGGTCATCGTTGATGGTTTGCATTTTGATCTTTGATACTGGCTCGGCTCGAAACCAGGATAAAGGAACTGATCCGAAGCTAATAGACACTGCATTTGCATCTACCTTCTTCTCTTTTGGTTTCGGCGTCACGATACCGACATCGATTAAGGTTTGTATTTTGTCTTTTAAGACATAACACGCCTTAGTGAGGTGGTGGACTCTTCTGTGATATGCACAATACTTCGGATCGTTAGTCTTCTTCGCTTCTTCCTGGTTTGTGACCGGTGGAAGCTTGATCTTGTTGTTGTCTAAAAGATACTTGAAGATAACGGGTACTTCATCATCCTTAAAAGAGTACTCCTTCGGGAATATGGGCTCTGAGGTCTTAGGCTGCCTCGGAAGTTGTTGATTTTGATGCGGTGCTAACTGGAAAGATGACTGCTGCGGTTGTTGTTGTTGCGGTTGTTATGTTTGATGCGCATCGATAGCAGCTGCGGACCCTCTTCCTCTGCCTCGAAGGTTAAAGTTCTATTTTTGAGGATTATCTGGTGGCTAACCCCTCTCTAACTTCTTTCTCTTAAGAAAGCGTTCAGCTTGCTCACCTCTCACTTTCAACTCTTTCCAAATTTTAGAGGGCACAACCCCCATTACTTCTAATACATCCAACAACAAGTTATTATGACATGTTTGTAGGATGAATTCTTCTATGAGTGGATCTCAGCAGTTTACTGCTTTGTTCCGAAATCGTTTGACGAAGACATCAACCGACTCCCCATCTTTCTGCTTCTCATCCAACAAGGTGCCAATAGAGACCTCAGTGTCGTCATCGAAGAAATTGGTGAGGAACAATTCTTCCATATCCTCCCAGCTAGTGATACTCCCAGGTTTAAGACGTCGGTACCAATCGAAGGCAGGCCCACGAAGGGTTCCTACGAATGACCGGACCATCAAGGCTTCGTTTCCAGATATTGCGCCAAGATGTGACTTGAAATAGATCAAGTGCTGAGTGGGTGAACCCCTGCCATCAAAAGGAGTAAAGTTAATCAAATTAAATTTTGAGGGATAAGGAATCAGATCCCACTCCCTCGGGTACGGGTATGGAATGCCCGTTTTCTTCACTTCTTGGGCTGTCATCAGAGCATTGACTTTGCTCTCAAGATCTTGCATCTTCTTGTCCTCTTCCTCACTCTTCTTCAAGTAGATCTGTGGAGGTTGAGTAGATGACTTAACCGGACCGCTTCCAGAATTATCTTTATCAGAAGGAGAATCAGCAAAGATAGTCTCATCTTCCTCATTATCGACCTCAGTTATACGTACGGGTATAGCATTACGCTGGCTGGATTCCGCCTTTTGGCTTGATTCCGGTTGGTGTTGTTGAGCCTACAAATCTCGCATCTGCTGCATTGTCAACTCCATTTTGGTTTTGATTTCGGCTCTAATTTCCTCGCGTTGTTTAGCCAATGCTTCCTGCAGTATCTAAGCTAGTTGATCTGGCATGATTGCAAATGATTCTCTGACTTGTCCAACACTGGACGTGGTATCGTCCAATGCAATGACAGAACAAGTATCTGACACTTCCTCATCTGAAGATAACCCTTCGTGCATTCTCTTGTAGTCTCGACGTCGGTTGGCTCTTCGTTGTAACCGCGACATCCTTTGAGAGAGACCTTGCTCAACTCTCCCTCCCGGAGAGAAATCAGGGTCAGGGTTGACTTCTTGTTGCTTTCCTCTGCCGGTCATATTAATAGTGACCTCTGGAAACTCATCTTGTTGAATTATAGGTTTCTTCTTGTTAAAACGCCTCATTTTGGGTTTTGACGTTTCGGTAGAAAGTCTTTGAAATACGGAGACTCTTGTTGATTTAGTTTTGGAGCAACCGCATTCTGTCAATACTGCCTTAATGAGTCTTTCACAGGCGCAGTGAGACTCATTTTCTCAGACAATTCTTTTCTGTGAGTTACTATTTTGATAGTATAGCTCATTGTGATTTGAACAACCTATCTTTTGCTTTTGAACCTTGTTAACAGGCACAGGACGACTAGTTGTCGCCTCTGGGCGATCCAAGGTTGAATTCTTAAATACACCCCCTTGCGGGCATGGAGTTTTCATAGGTCCAAAACGACAGTGAATTGGTATTTTCTCATTTTGGACTTGTTCAGTTCTGACAGGCGGATACTTACGACCCCCTATATAAGAAACCACTAAGGGTTTATTTGCTGGTTTCGAATGTTCTTTAATTGGAGCTTTGCCTCGCTCATCAGACATAGGACCGAGGCGATCTGCCATTGTAATCTTGACTTCTGATAAGTCTGGGCTAACCCAGGATTTCACTGGTGATGGAATAGGCACTGTTGTAGTAGAAGGGCCAGGATCGGACGTCAATGGAACCGAAGAGATGCTCTTGTGAACCTCTTTTTGGCCGTGGCAGGGTGTGATGACGCGGTTGGAATAAGTGCTGCAGCGGTTGTGATTGCCGCGGTCAAAGGTTTTGCCGCGGCAGTATGGGATGCCGCGGTTGAATGAGGAATTTCCCTAGTTCAATTCCCAATCATTTTTTGTTTTGGGAACCCAAACCTTGCAGATCTTTGATGATTTTTTAGACACCACTTCCTGCTTTCGTTGGCGAAGGGCACGATTACGAGCGGCTTTCACCTGACGCTTTTGTATACGTTCTTTAAGGGTAGAACGAGCCCTTTTGACAAGAGTCCATTCCTTTGTTGTAAGTTGTGCAGAAATGTGATTAGTTTGTCGCTGAGGCAACTGGACCACTTTATGCTTCCTCGACTCTAGGTCCGCATAGTAATGGACCCCGTCGGTTTGTTGTAAGGCATTGGCCAATTGACGAGCACGACGCTGACGCTATCTCTGATGAGCCCTTTTCGTCAGCACCGGTAAGTTTTGATTCAATGACACCTTAACTGGTGAAGGGTCATTAGGAGCAGATGTGTTGCAAGCAGAGTCCTTAGCAACAATTGGGTAAGGATCTTCACATGTGGTTTTCAACGGAGTTGAAGACTGTGTAATCTTTCTAGAAGAGGAAATCTTCTTGTACTTATGAGGTGGAGAAGATTTTGTAGATGAGGATGACAGATACTCCTCGAACTTTGCGTGATCGAACTCGTATTCAATCTCTTTATTGATCACGATCTTGATCGGCTGCGACACTACGGTCTCGGCAGCGAGACCGTTGGCTCCCACTGTGGTCACCAGTTTGTTTTCGTCGAAAATTATTTCCAGTGTCGATTCTATTGAAACTTAAATCGTTTACAGATAATTACAATGAAAAATAAGCAAATTACAACTCTCTTGGAAAATAACACAGAAATCGTTTATCGACTCCTGTTTTGTGGGACTTTGCCTGTGTCGGGAGTGCTTTGACTTGTGGACCACCAAATCACAGATTGTGAAGGGGTTTAGAGATTCTTCCTTCGTTTATCGAAGTAGGAACTTGAAGTGAATATCTTATCGATGTAAGATATTCACTCTTCCAAAGATCAAGTCTGAGCTTAGATCTCTAGGAATCACCAAACACTGTTTATGAAAGGTGAAAACTCTCTTTCTCTTCCTCAAAATAACCAAAAACCAAACTCTCTATGCTCCAATCTGCTCTCTGTCCTTTGTTTCGTGTCTAGGGGGTATTTATAGGGATAGGAGTGCATAACAGTGGAAATGGGGGCGAAATAACTGACCAAGTGAATGTTCTTTGGGCGCATCAGTCTACACTGCCACGACTATTAGCGCGTCAGTGTGGACTGGCGCGGCCAAAGAGGTCGTTACAGCCACGTTCCCATCTTGCTTGAAACCTTCCTTGCACGACTTTTAACCACTTTTTTCGTGGTTTAACTGCTTGTCCACATCAGCACACGTTTCTTTTTCATCATGGCACCACGTGGACTTTGAACAATTATTCTGTAACTGTTTTGTAACCGCCGCGGCAACTCCCTGTAGTTTGCGCGTCACTATGGACTGGCGCGCCATAGGCGCGTCACCATGGACTACCGCGCCATAGGCGCATCACCATGGACTGCCACGCCTTAGGCGCGTCACCCTAGACTGCCACGCCTATGGTGCGTCACCACAGGCTGCCGTAGGCTGCCGTGCCTATGGCGCATCCCCATAGGCTGCCGCGCCTATATGTGTCGCCTGTCAGTGTATTTTGTCACATGCATGCACATTGTTCTCTTCTCAGCCTTGAGTTGTATTTGGATATCTATGAATATTTTTTGACGCTTACAGCTGGGGGTTCTGTACCAAAGAAGCCGGTCGATAAAGGGAAACAAAAAGAGATCCGGTTCAACAAAAATTTTCTCCAAGAGCCCAGTGAATCAAGCGTTCCCTTCCAATTCAATGTCATGGCACAGCTGGCCAACATACCGGTCAGGATTACTCTATCTGAGCTCCTAACATTATCCAAAACCACCAAAGAAGCTCTGATTGAAGCATTAAAGAATACGGAGAGTTTTATTACACAAATCGCTCCAATTCCTGAAGCTTGTGAAGACCAACGTTGCCTACAATGTCTGCAAGCAGCGAGAAGTTTACCCTGCATATCATTTACTCAGGAAGATATGCAGGTCAACACAAGCACGATAGACCGCTGTACTACACAGGGTATATCGGATCCTCCGAAATTAGTCGTGTCCAAGTTGACCCGGGCTCAGCACTTAGCATCATGCCTTACAGGGATATGCAGGTCTTAGGGATTCCCATGCATCGACTGAACACCACTCATACTACCATCTTTGGGTTTAACGCTAACAGCACTCGGCCCCTGGGAAAGATCAAACTCAGATGCCAGATCGGGGACCTCAAGTCCGAAGTGACTTGTTACATCATAGATGCGGACACATCCTACAATCTTTTATTGGGATGATCATGGATCCATGCAAACCGCATTGTCCCATCTACCCTACATCAGGTTATGAAGTATGCTAATGATGAAGGGGAAGTTCGAACCCTGATTGCGGAAAAGTACCCTTTCCGAGGGGTGGAAAACTTTCACACCGACTCCGTCTTTTACCTGGAATCCCAGGAGAAAGAAGACGTTGACAGTGGCAATGAAGCTGATATCGAGCCGGATTCTAAAGAATATTGTCCATGAGAATTAAACTTCAATGTAATGGGTCAGGATGTGAGTAATAATAATGTACCGAGTGAGGGCGAGTGGTGCATTAATGAAGATTTTATTTTGGCGTACTTGTCTGAGTGAGGGCGAGTGGTGCATTAATGAAGATTTTATTTTGGCGTACTTGTCTGATGTGTCCTCTAAAAACGAACGAATAGAGATGCATTAATGAAGATTTTATTTTGGCGTACTTGTCTGATGTGTCCTCTAAAAACGAACGAATAGAGAATGATCGTAATGCAGGTACCAATGCATGGCATACATTGTGTGCAGAGGCATCCCTATCATTGCTAATTAAATCATCCTCCACTTCAGATGAAGAAGTAGAAGATGCACAGAAGGCTTTCTTCAAAGTCTCATCCAAAAGGTACCAATGCATGGCATACATTGTGTGCAGAGGCATCCCTCACATTGCTAATTAAATCATCCTTCACTTCAGATGAAGAAGTAGAAGATGCACAAAAGGCTTTCTTCAAAGTCTCATCCAAAAGGAAAGGGCAGAAGCTGATCCATTTCGGTAAAGTTAAACCCGAACTACTCAAACGAGGAAGTTCAGAAGAAAATGATAGAGTTCCTTAATTCCATTACCACAAACCCAATTCTATATATTTAATTAAACGAATGGGATACAACTTTAATGAAAAACAGGGCTTAAACTTCGGAAAATGAAGGCGAACACTGATTCGAATGTCTCTAACCCCTGAAGGGAAACCTCCAGATTATTACCAAAAAAACCGAAAGGGGTGTGGGCTACGTTACAACTCCCTCTGTTTCAGAAAATAAAATCAGTAGTTATTTGTGTCAGGACCATTCATCCGGAACATTATCATGGGAATCCGACATCAGTGTCGGACCTTTCTTTAAAAGTTTGACCGTGAACATGGTTTTAACTAGTCATCCAGATGCAGATGCAGGGGGTGACGAAGAATTGATCGAATCAACCATTGACCCATGGATCAAATGCCTTAACATATTGTAGGATATGCGTTTCGAACAACGCGAACCGCCTACTGAAGATAACGTGATCCAAGTTAACATGGGTGATGAATCTAACCCCAAACCAATCTTCATAAGTGAAAGCCTATCACCATATGAGAAAGAAGACCTTATATATCTTATCCGAGAATATATAGATGTCTTCGCTTGGAATTATGAAGATATGTCTGGCCTTGACCCAAAAGTTACCATGCATCGGCTTAACATCGATCCGGATGCAAAACCCGTTAAACAACAACAACACCGGTTTGGTCCAGAGATCATGGAAGCAATTGAATTAGAAGTTAAAAAGCTTATAGACTCGGGCTTTGTCAGAGAGGAACAACACCCGGACTAGGTAGCCAACATTGTTCCAGTCCCCAAGAAGAACGGTAAAGTCCGAATATGTATCGACTTTCGTGACATTAACGCAGCTTGTCCAAAAGACGAGTTTCCTCTTCCTATCACTGATGTCATGATCGATAATACCTACGGATATGAAAGGATGTCTTTCATGGATGGATTCTTCGGATATAATCAAATCAAGATGTATCCTAAAGACGAAAAGCATACTGCGTTCAGAACTCCATTGGGGGTGTATTGTTACACATTGATGCCCTTTAGCTTGAAAAACACAGGTACAACTTATCAATGTGCAATGAATGCCATCTTCCACGAACATCTGCGTAAGAAGATAGAATGCTACGTTGACGATATAGCGGTAAAAAGCCAACATAAAGGTGATCATCTTACAGACTTGAAGACAATGTTCGATATCATGCGAGCGCATCAGCTGAAGATGAACCTGACAAAATCATTCCTTGGGGTATCAAGCAAAAAATTCCTGGGATTTATCATCACATCTAAGGGAATTTCTCTTGATCCAGAGAAAGTGAGTGCTATCCAAGACATGCCACCTCCGAAGAATCTCAAAGAACTCAGAGGTTTGCAAGGCAGACTGGCTTACATCTGGAGATTCATATCAAATCTTTCAGGGCGCTGCCAACCTTTCTCTAAGCTCATGAAGAAAGGAGTATCCTTTGTTTGAGATGGGGATTGCCAAAGAGCATTCGAGGAGATTAAGAAATATCTCACGCAACCGCCAGTTCTCGTAGCCCCAATATCGGGAAAACCATTCCTGTTATACGTGAGAGCTATGGACCATTCTCTTAGAGATTTATTAGCTCAGAACAACGATCAAGGTCAAGAGCAAGCTATCTATTACTTAAGCAGAACCATGATGGGAGCCGAGCACCGGTATAACCCGGTCGAAAAAGAATGTCTCGCTTTAAAACTATGGAGATTATTCTTCGACGGTGCATCTAGAGCAAATCCTCATGGAGCAATTACAGTGGGAGTAGGAGTAGTATTCATCTCTCCAAACGGTCACGTGATCCCAAAGGGATTCTCCCTGATCGAGCCTTGCACCAACAATGTAGCCGAGTATAATGCTCTGCTACTAGGAATGCAATTTGCTGAAGAACTTAATATTCGGTATCTCGAGGCTTACGGTGACTCTCAGCTCATCGTAAATCAAGTCCGAGGGGAATACGAAGTGCGTCATGAAGATCTAATCCCGTACTACTTCGCAGTGCTAAAGCAAGCTAAGAAGTTCGAAGGTTTCTTTATCGAATATATTCCACGAGCTCAGAACGCTTATGCAGACGCTTTAGCCTTGTTGGCAACTTCACTAGTATTGCCACCAGGGGCTGAAACAATGATTCCAGTCACGGTACGCGAGCTATACTATTCCAAGATTCCTATAGAGGAAAGTTCTGACAAGACAATAGCAGGAGAAGTCTGTACAACCCTCATGGAGCTTGAATCTAGAGATTGGCGATTCCTGTACATCGACTATGTCCTGTACGAAATTTTACCCGATGATCCTGAAGAAGCGGTCACTATCAAAAGAAAGGCCCTTTGATTCTATTACGATGCAGTTTCTCAAATCCTGTATCGTAAATCACATGATGGAGTTTTGCTTCGATGCCTTTCTCGAAAAGAGGCAAAAGAGGCCCTGAAGGAGGCCTATGATGGAATGTGCGGAGCTCATCAACCCGGAGCTAAATTGGGGGATCGCCTCCGACGAATTGGCTATTATTGGCCAAAAATGTTCTCAGACACAGTCGACTATGCTAAACGCTGTCACGCATGTCAGATTCATGGGGACTTTATCCACCAAGTGCCGGGTAACTTACATCCCACATCTGCGTCTTGGCCATTTGAAATGTGGGGTATGGATGTCGTGGGACCGATCTCGCCTCCGACTTCTAAAGGGCACCGGTTCATTCTGGCCGTGACCGATTATTTCTCCAAATGGGCGGAGGCAATCCCACTGAAAGAAGTCAAGACTTGGAATTTAATTAAGTTCATCAAACATCACGTCATCTACCGCTTTGGAGTACCGAGACGGATAGTTCACGACAATGGGACACAATTCGTCAGCCTTGGATTTTAGAGATTTTGTGATAAATTTAGAATCCAAAGCGTTGCCTCTACGACATATTATCCATCGGCTAACGGCCTTGCATAAGATTTTAACAAGACCATCGTGAAGCTTCTAAAAAAAATTATTTCCAAGAGCCGACGTGATTGGGATGAAAGACTCGGCGAATGTCTGTGGGCCTACCGCACAACGATGATGACCCCTACAAGATCTACACCGTTCTCTTTGGTATACGGTTGTGAAGCCGTGCTACTGCTAGAAATTCAGATCCCTTCCTTGAGAGTCGCTATTGCAGCTGGAATGACAGAGGAAGAGAAACATCAATTGCGCCTTCAGGAACTTGAAGCCTTAGATGACAAACGACTTCAAGCTCAGCAACAGATCGAGTTATATCAAGCCCGAATTTCTAAAGCCTACAATAAAAAGGTTAAAGAATGGATTTTCAAGAAAGGCGATTTAGTCTTGGCCAACAGACGACCCATGGTAATGACCCACAAAACCAAAGAGAAGTTCAATCCCAAATGGGAAGGGCCCTTCGTAATAGAATCAGTTTATTCGAATGGAGCTTATCGCCTCATTGATCAAAAAGGAGACAGGCTCATGATGCCAATTAACGGGAAGTTTCTTAAGAGATAATTCCCGTAAGTCATGTAGCCCTCTTCTTTCTCCCTCAAACTCCAATCAAGTCAGACTAGGGGTTGTCGATTTAGAATGTATTTCTGAAATAAATGTTTAATTTTCCTGTCTTGTATGTCGTCATATTAATACTACACCTCTGATGATTGAAATTTTCTAGAATTGTTCTAAGTAGTAATAAAGAAAATTTTAATTTTATGCTAAGTTAACACTACACTTACAGCATTTACATTACTTTTCATTGTCCTGAATTAGAATTCAACAAAAGAGATGATGAAAAGCAAAATGGTATCATTTTCATTCAATATTGTTAATTTGAATACAAAAGTGACGACAATCGAAATGAAAATGATACAAAATTATTCCCCAGCTAAAAGCAATTCAAATCTTAAGTATCAGGTCCCATCAGCCTAAAGGATTTGAGCTTAGACTTCAAAGCTGATATGTTCTCCTCACGAGTCTTTCTGACTTCTTCGGCTATCTTGCTCCTGAGCTCCTCCTCATTAGGTGTTGCTTCTGCGATCTCTCGTCGAATTTTATCAGCAGCAACAATCTCATCGCAATAACCTTTGAGAAGCCCGTCACAGTGAGCAGCTAACCCTTTTACGACTTCCATATCATCAGTCAGTTGGGCATTTATCTGAGAAAGCTCAACACCCGTGCGAGCAAGTTTTGCTGTAGTATCTTGGATACCCATAGAAAGGCTGCCCATGTCTATTTGTATTTGGAGATGCTCCTCACACAAGCCGGCAATACGAGATTCTTTCTCGGACAGACTCTTCTGAAGAGCCTCTTGATGTTGTACTCTCAATGCTTTAGCCTGAGAAAGAGCCTGATCCACTTCTGGTCCTATGTCGTCGTGTCGCAGCATTGAAAGGAACACTAATTCATATTCTAGAATGACAATGCTTTCACGACAATTATCGGTCCACAGTACATTTCCCTGGCGCCCGATCTTAGCTAGGCACTCTAGCAGATGGGGTTCAAAAATCTTGAAGCTCACTTCCTCGAGACTAACGACATCAATGGTCATTCACATCCAATGTTCCAATTGCTTGATAAGTTTCCTCAAAGTTTCTGAGCTTAGGGTGGAGCAATCGGATAAATAAAGCAATTCGCATAATCAGTGCGAATGGGACGATGGACGACTTCAGATGATAACCTTTCGGACATAGTTGATGCCGAGCCTTTGATGGTTGACCCCTGCCCGGCCATTGTCATTTCAGGACTGGAAGGAGCGGCTTGAAGCATAGCATCCTCTTTGTTCGCAGGAGGCGCAACAGGTGCAGACTTTATAGCGTCCCACATCAACTTGACCTTCTTGGAGTTCTTAGCTGTAACAGGCTTCCGCTTGCGAATTCTCCTATCATATTCGCCTTCCTCCTTAGTGGTAAGTGCTCTCTTCCCTGATGATCTTAAGGAGCGAGGCTCAGGAGAGGGTGCTCCCTCGAGAACTTCTTTAGTAGCCTCTTCTTTAGAAGGCTTAGCAGCGGGTAATTCCTTTGGGATCTCCTCGATTCTGACCGCCTCTCATTCGTAGGACAGGTGTAGGCATATAAAATTGCTTATAGGTCCCTTAGCACAGCTCGGCACAAACCGACAGACCAACGAGGCGACGAGATCGACGAATCGCAAGCAACGGAATAAATCCATTCGCGTTTGGAATCAAGCCAAGTGTTAAAGAGTCAACGAGTGATCCAACCAAAGACAAACTCGGACGAATCACGATCGAATCAAGATCAGTTTCGGACTCGAACTCAGAAGCGGATTTACTGCCAAATCAGGAATCCGGCTTACTGCCAAATCAGGTCAACGAGTCAAGTCTGAATCAACCAAATCACGGACGGAACCGGAAAACGGATACAGCGCAAAACGACAGAGAATCCAAACACCCGGAGGGTCTCGGCCGAAACCGAGCCACCTCAAGGTGGCTCAGATCGAGCTTAGAGTTTTGAAGACTTGAAGACTTGGACATCTAGATCTGATCCTCGGCGAGCATCCACGTCATAAAAGGCAGGATTTCGAGAGAGGGGAAGAACAGATCTGAGATCTACACGAGATCACACTCCGGATCTAAGCTTGGTCTTAGATCCCGAGATCCGAGCGATTATTTCCTTAGTGAACTAATCCCTCCCGGCTATTATTCCCTTCGTGGAATAATACCCGTCAAATCGTGTAGATCCGACCGGATCTAGATCGCGCGGTGGTCCACGGATTAACCCCGGCGTTGGCAAAGAACCCACAAAAGCGAGTGACCGCAAAACAGGAGCTCGCGATTTGTTCACAAGGAGAAAGTTGTAATTTTTCTTTATTTTCTTTGATTTAGTTGTAACCGGATCTATAAAAGACCGGATCTTTGTAACCCAAGATGACAATCATATCAATGAAAAAGAAAACAGTTTTCCACGCGAACAATCTGGCGACCACAGTGGGAGCCAACGGTCTCGCTGCCGAGATCGTCACGTCGCAGCCGCGGATCTCAATCCCGGTCGTGGAGGAGGTCGAGTATGAGTTCGACCAAGCCAAGTTCGAGGAGTACGTGTCCTCGTCCGGATCTACCTCCCCCCGCAAGTCCAAGAAGTTCTCCTCCAGGAGAAAAGTTCGTTGGTTCGAAGAAGCTCGGAAAGCCAACGAAGCTCTCACCCCAGCTGACGCCAAAGTCGCGTCGGGTGAAGTCCTGCCGACCTCCAACCAGGTCAACCCAACTCCCGCCAACCCCTCCACTGTTGAAGGCGTTGGGACTCTCTCAAAACGCCTTGCGCAGCAACTCGCCAAGGCGATGGAGTCTACAGACGGATTCCGCTACAACGCGGATCTGAAGAATAGAAGAGGCAAACAGCCTCAACCACCAATGAACGGCGACTCCTCCAAGCCGTCAAAGAACGAATGGGTCCGCGTCAAACGGAACCGTTCGACACTTGAAGAGCGTATTCGCAAGCGCCGCGCGATGTCAGCGCAGGCACGGGCTAAAGTCCAGGAAGCCCGTAGAAGACTGCAAAAGGAGGTGACGAAGAAGCCACCACCAACCTGCCAAGTCTGGAAGCCGAAGTCTGAAGCGGCGACTCAGGCCAAAAAGCAACCATCGCAGCCTTCTAAGAAAGGTCAAACTCCGGCGCATCAACCAAAGTCGCCGTTAATTCCTATGGCTACTCCGGGAGATCATGCAGAATCATCCCGAAGGAGGAAGCCAGTTTTGGAGCGCCTCGGTCCAGTTCCCGACGAGAGAGGCAAAGTTCCAGTTCACGAGCGTTTGGGCCCAATGAAGAAGCCCAGAACGACTCAACACATTGGAGGTCGCCGTCACCTCCAGTATGACAAAGAGCTTAAGGCAACTACGCGCACCAATTTGCACTTCGATGTCCAAGAGCGCACTGAAGACTCGCGCCCACAAAGGCACGTTTTGAGGCGTGTAACTTTTGAAAGCCCAAAGAAGGCAATCCAACCTCAGATGGAAACATTATCATCTGATAGTGATAGTGTTATACCTGAGAAGTCGTGCCCGCACACGATAGGTTACTCCGACTGTCAAAATGACGAGTTGTACTATCGTGCTGGGGGTACGAATAGAACCAGAAAGAGGAGTCCCCGAGAACAGAAAACTCAATGCCCCTGTTCCAAACTCATTCGGGCGGTATTGTCTGAATGCAACTGCATCAAGGCGGTCCCCGAAAGAGTTTCAGTTTTTGAAAGACTCAGTGCGGAGACGCCAAAACCCAGGCCTAGGCGTTTTCAACGAAGAAGAAGAATGATTGAAGACGGAGAATTTCCGAGGGTCACCACCAACATGACCAGCAAGGGGAAATCAGTACGGGATGATTTCGAATCGATTCTGAGAGCCTCCCGGCCTAGAACCCATCTGCAGTCCGGAACCATCGAGCGAGCAACCTATGGTAGGGTTCGGACAAGACGCCCTTCAGAAGATGAAGAATCTGATGCCGGCTCCGCAATCGCATCAGATAATACAGTATCCAGCGAGGGACAACCCCGCGAGGCCCTGATGATAAGTGCGGAGCAGATGGCCAAGATGCTTGAAGACACTTTGGCTAAGCAGAAAGAAAGTTTCAAGTTTGAGATGGAGATGGCCATGCAGCAGATGAGAGAAATGCATGACCAACAGATCCAAGCATTGGCGAACCAACAAGGCGAGCAGAATCATCGTAACCCGATTAATGTGGAAGATGAGGATACAAATGCTCGTAACACCAATGATCCTCCCGTCAACGCAGGGGGTGGTAATGAGAATGCTGGCGAAGAAACCGGCGAAAACCTGAAGATCAAGAACCTCGAGAGCAAAATCAACACACTAATTTCCGCTCAAGAGACGAAGAAAACAGGCATTCCTTGCCCATACCCAAGAGAATGGGAATCGATCCCATATCCGGCGAAGTTTAATCTAATTAACTTCACGCCGTTTAATGGGATGGGTTCACCTACCCAGCATTTGATTTACTTCAAATCGCATTTGGGGGTGATCTCTGGTAATGAGCCTCTGATGGTGCGGTCATTCGTCGGCACTCTTCGCGGAGCCGCCTTCGATTGGTATCGCCGCCTCAAGCCAGGCAGCGTAAACAGCTGGGATGACATGGAGACCAAGTTCCTGGCCAACTTCTTCGACGACGACACCGAGATATCTATCGGATCGTTGCTCGATGAGAAGCAGAAGGACGGAGAGTTAGTCGATACCTTCGTCAAAAGATTCCGGAACAAGGCGATGAATTGCCGGGACCCGATCACAGAGGAATTCATCCTCCAAACTTGCCACAACAACCTTGCGTTGGACGTGTTGGAAGCAATGGGAACAGCACCGTCTGACACTTGGAAGGATCTGAAGGCCCGAGGGAACAACGGCCTCAGAAGTAGAAATCTTCAGAGCCGAGGTTTCCCAAAGTGTACTCCTTCAAAGATGACGAAGTTCCCGGCATCTTTAAGTACCTGTTGGAGAACAATAAAATTCAACTGCCAGCGATTGTGGATCAAGAAGGGGCTAACAAAGTGACGGATCCGAGGTATTGTGCATACCACAGAGCGGTCCACCACCCTACGAAGTCATGCTACCACCTCAAAGACAAGATTCAGGCGCTAATTGATGTAGGCGTCATAACCCCGAAGCCGTCCAAGAATGTTGGAGCAAACGCGGTTTCGATCAGCTTTGGATCAGTGCCCACAGCGTGGTTTGAACCAAAACGCATCACCAAAGTGGGAATGAAAACAGTAAACGACGACCCGCATGGACAGCGCCAAAAAGGACTTGTGCCACATAGGAAGTCTAAAGGGAAAGGAAAGTCTTGCTGCGGAGTCTCTGCTATCCCAGGAGAAGATGATGAAAGAATCCAAGCTTTTCCGCTCACTGAAGAAGAGCAAGAAGTTTTGGCAACCCGAAGCGGAAATGAGTATCACTACAATTATCCACCACCTAGTGAGCAAGGGGTGAATAAACGGGGACCAGCCAAAACTCTCACGGAGATGGGGGTGATTACAAGTCCTACACCGAGCGAAGAGACTCGACGATAGCCGGTGAATAAACCGAAAGAGAAGAATCCCCAAGAGGTGCAGAATCCGAAGCAGTCTCGTTTCAGTCGCCCGATTGGAAAAGACAAACCGGAAAGCTCAAAGACTCCGCAAGTCTTCGATATAATGGCTCAATTAGCCAATATTCCAGCACGGATAACGCTGTATGAATTGTTGTGGCTGTCCAAGGAAACTAGGGAGGCTTTACAAGAAGCGTTGGCCAATTCAGAGGTGTTCCTGACTCAAGTCAAGCCAGTGCCTGAACAGCTAGAACCGCTGAGTCAACAGTGCAACATGGCGACCAAAAACCTTCCCTGCATTACTTTCACCAAAGAAGATATGCAGACGAAGAATTCGAACCACGATCGACCGCTATATTTCATCGGGTACATTGGCTCCAGCAAAGTCAACCGAATCCAAGTGGATCCGGATTCTGCTGTGAGTATTATGCCACTTCGCTTGATGCACTTCCTTGGTATTCCAGTTAGCAAGTTGGCGTCCACAGGCACTGTTATCTACGGGTTCAATACCAGCGGGTCAAGACCTAGGTCACGTGTTACGTGATTGATGCTGAGACGTCGTATAACTTACTATTGGGTCGGCCTTGGATCCATAGTAATGTTATAATTCCCTCAACTCTCCATCAGTATTTGAAATATGTCGACACTGATAATAGGGTTAAAACGGTGGTCGCGGATAAGCAACCATTTAAAGGGTATGAGAATTATTTCACTGATTCTCTCCTTTATGGTAACGAATCCGATACTGAATCATCGGCCCAAGGCACGGACAACAGAGAAGAAGCTGATACCGGCTGATACCGAAGCCGGATTTGATTACAATGGCGGTTATGTTCTAAATGACATTGTACCCTTTGTAATCAACCTTGACGATGATCAAACGTCAGAGGGCAGTTGTAACTGGCAACTTGCCACCAATAAAATAAATAATGATTTAGAGTACTCCCTGTCTCTTGATGATGTGATAACAGAATTGTATGATAATCCTGATTTGTATATGCCGCTTCGGTCATCCTATGTAACAAAGGAACGCCTCCAGCATTCTTTCGGAACAACCATGATCATCCCAAACAAGATAGGAGGTGCAAAAGAAGTAATTTACGGTAAAGGAAAAAGCTCTCCGTTACCAGATCATTTCCTAAGTGAAGATAAAGATGACGACAAACCTGGTCGGCATTTATCTAAGTATAGTCCGGAAGCGCAGAAGCTCATGGAAAAGCAGGGGTACGATTTCACACTCGGAGAAGGTTTATACTCCGATCGAGGTCCTCGTATTCCAGCCAAAGCAGTATATGTACCAAAAGGGAAATCTGAGGATTATTATAAATACGGGCGAGGCTTAGGCTATGTTTCCTCGTCCGATGATGAATGTGGTTGGCAGATCATCGATCAAATTGCTAACAAAACTAAGAACGGATACTCTTCTGATTCTTCAGCTGGGAATTCCGACACAAGTCTAGGGGAGGCATTCAAAGCCCTAATGGTAAACATGGCTACAGCTGATCCGTCTACAATGGAGGACGATGATCAAATGCCAACATGGGAAGACCCGTGGGTTCATCATCTGAATATGCAGTATGGTGACAGGTTCGAACAGAGAGAACCCCCCACTGAGGATAAAATAGTCCAAGTTAACAGGGGCGACGAGGCCAACCCAAAGCCGATATTCATCAGCGATAGTCTTCCCTCAAATGAGAAGGAGGAGTTAATTGCTCTCATCAGGGAGTATATTGACGTCTTCGCTTGGAACTACGAGGATATGCCAGGGCTCGACCCCAATGTGGCAATGCACCGCCTCGATATCAAGCCGGATGCCAAACCTGTCAAGCAACAGCAAAGACGGTTTCGTCCGCAGATAATGGAAGCCATCGAGGCAGAGGTTAAGAAATTGATCGAATCAGGATTTATCCGAGAGGAACAACATCCAGACTGGTTAGCCAACATCGTTCCCGTCATGAAGAAGAATGGCAAAATCAGGATTTGCATCGACTTCAGGAACCTGAATGAAGCATGTCCGAAAGACGATTTCCCTCTCCCGATCACGGATGTCATTATCGACAATACATGTGGATTCGAGAGGATGTCCTTCATGGATGGATTTTCGGGATATAACCAGATCAAGATGCATCCAGAGGATGAGAAGCATACGGCGTTTAGAACACCCCTCGGCGTTTTCTGCTATACGGTGATGCCTTTCGGCCTGAAGAATGCCGGTGCCACATACCAGCGAGCGATGACTAAGATTTTCCAAGAACATCTCAGGAAAACAGTCGAATGCTACGTTGATGATTTGGTTGTGAAAAGCCGCAACAAGGAAGATCACATCAAGGATTTGAAGACAATGTTCGATCTCATGAGGAGTCATCAGTTGAAGATGAACCCCACTAAATCATTTCTTGGAATGTCCAGCGGAAAATTTCTTGGGTTCGTCGTCACCACTAAGGGTATACATATCGATCCTGATAAGGTGAAGGCGATACATGAATTGCAGCCCCCGAGGAATCTGAGAGAACTCAGAGGATTGCAAGGGCGTTTAGCTTATATCCGGCGTTTCATCTCAAATCTTTCTGGGAAGTGCCAACCGTTCTCTAAGCTGAACAAGAAAGGAGTATCATTCATCTGGGATGATGCCTGCCAAAAAGCGTTCGAAGATATCAAAACATATCTGGCGAACCCTCCTGTTCTCGTTGCACCGAAATCTGGTAAACCGTTCTTGATTTATCTCAAGGCGATGAACCACTCGATAAGTGCCTTACTAGCGCAAGACGATGATAACGGTCACGAACAGGCAGTTTATTACCTCAGTCGGACCTTGGTAGGCGCTGAGTCTCGATATCCGATGATTGAGAAAGAATAATAACCCCCGGATGTTCTACAGTCTCCTCCGGAGTTGGAGTCGTCCTAGTTTCTCCGGGAAAGCATGTAATACCTCGAGCCTATTCGCTAACGGGTCCATGTTCCAACAATGTGGCCGAGTACAACGCGCTTCTCATTGGACTCAGTTTCGCCAAAGAGCTGGGGGTCGAATATCTTGAAGCTTTCGGAGATTCGCAGCTAATAGTCAACCAAGTCCGTGGAGAGTATGAAGTCAGGAACCAAGACCTGATACCGTATCACCAGGAGGCCATCAAAATGGCGGAATCCTTTGAGGAATTCTTCATTGAATACATCCCTCGCCTCCAGAACGCTTATGCAGATGCACTGGCGGCACTAGCAGTGTCCCTCGCACGACCGCCTGAAACAGAGTTGCTAGTCACAGTAAGATCGCATCAACTCTTCGTACCCCTATACAATATGGGTACCGATGAAGAAGAAGATGATAGGGGCCCAAACACCAAGGAGGTGAACTCAACTCAAATCGGGTCTGAGTCCCGAGATTGGCGCTTTCCTATCATTGACTACGTCCAATATGGCATCTTGCCGGAGGATGTAAAAGAAAAAGAATCTATTCGCCGAAGAGCACCACGGTTCTTTTACAATATCGAGACCCGTACGTTATACCGCCGGGGGTATGACGATTTGCTCCTCCGATGCCTTTCGAACGAAGAAGCAAAAGAAGTGCTTAAGGAAGCGCACGAAGGAGAATGCGGTGCGCATCAGCCTGGTCCCAAGCTATATGATCGAATCAGAAGAATGGGATATTATTGGCCAACAATGGTACGTGACGCAATCGAATATGCACGAGAATGTCACGCCTGTCAAGTGCATGCAAATTATATGCACCAACCGCCAGAACGATTACACACATCAACTACATCCTGGCCATTCGAGACTTGGGGTATGGACATTGTCGGTCCAATTTTTCCCCCTTCAGTCAAAGGTGATCGGTTTATTCTCGCTATCACTGACTACTTTTCAAAGTGGGCTGAGGCGATTCCGCTTAAGGAAGTGAAGACGAATAACGTCATCAACTTCATCAAGCATCATGTCATATACCGACACGGCGTGCCAAGACGGATCATTCATGACAACGGTCCATAGTTCATAAGCAATGCCTTCGTCAGGTTCTGCGACAAGTTCAAAATTGAAGATGTTTCATCAACACCTTATTATCCCGCCGCGAATGGATTAGCGGAGGCGTTTAACAAGACGATCATTAAGATCCTGTCCAAGCTCGTGAAGACCAATAAACGAGACTGGGACGATAAACTCGGTGAAGCACTCTGGGCTTATCGCACCACCATACGCACGCCCACAGGTGCCACCCCGTATTCGCTGGTGTACGGATGTGAAGCTGTGCTACCGCTGGAAATTCAGATTCCATCCCTTCGGATCGCCCTCGCAACAGAGATGACGACAGAAGAACAGCATCAGAAGCGTCTCGAAGAGCTTGAGAGGCTGGATGAAAAGCGCTTGGAAGCTCAACAGCAAATTGAGTTTTATCAGGCCAGGATGTCTAGGGCTTTTAACAAAAGAGTCCGACAGAGAAGCTTCAAGGAAGGAGATCTGGTCCTCGCTGCTCGCCGACCAATAATTCTCACCTCCAAGAAGAAAGGTAAATTCGAACCCAAATGGGAAGGACCGTTTGTAATAGACACAGTCTATTCAAACGGCGCATATCGCCTGATTACTCAAGAGGGCGCCAGGCAATTAATGCCAATAAATGGGAAGTTCCTGAAAAAGTACTATCCCTAGTACATTCAGGATAACCCATTTACCGGGAAGTTCCTTGAAGAATATTACACTTAATATTCTAAAGGATAACCCAAAATTATTTTCTCCACCAAAATCCCTCACTGATCAGTTTCAATTGACAGTGGGTCCACCAAAAATGTCCATCTGACCCTCTTGACTCTTTCCATAGACAAGAAGGTCCCCTTTCAGATCAGAGTCTCCTTTCGATAAACGAAAGAACTCCTTTCTCTTCTCTTTGGTTAAATCTTCTCACGGTTATAGCCAAAGTTGAAACTTCACTTCGATAAACGAAGAACTCTTTTTCCCAATTTAGATAACCAATCCTATAAAAGGCAAGTTTATCTAAATCTTTCAGATTCTCGGAGTGGAGATCCCACTTCTAGTTTCTTTTGCGCTGGAAATAGAATATAAAATTCTTCCTTTTCAGAATCAAGGAATAGAATATAAAATTCTTCCTTCCTTGTTTTCGGGTTTGCCTTCACCCTAAAAGAAAGACCGGGAAATAGAATATAAAATTCTTCCTTTCCCGCACTAACCTTTTCCAAGAATCTATCAATCTAGGATTCATCCTAGGAAGTTTATCCCGAATCCTAAGCAGGGATAAGTCTGCGCCTAACACGCGCTGCCGGTTTAGTCTTTTTCCGCACAAAAAGACACCAGAGTCCGATTCTGGGGTATTCTATCCTGAAACCTAAGCAAGGATAAGTCTGCGCCTAACCCGCGCTGCCGGTTAGTTCTTAACCGTTGAAAAGAACATTCGCCCGCATATTCAACATTGCGGCAGGTTGTTATTGATAACACAAAAATCCATGCCTTACACGCATGGGGAATTTCATCCTGAATCCTAAGAAAGGATATGCCGA